>NC_041224.1:44747677-44749087 GCF_002837175.3 Physeter macrocephalus
TTTGTTTTTTAAATATTGAGCTGCATGAGCTGTTTATATATTTTGGAGATTAATCCTTTTTCCATTGATTTGTTTGCAAATATTTTCTCCCATTCTGAGGGTTGCCTTTTCGTCTTGTTTATCTTTTCCTTTGCTGTGCAAAAGCTTTGAGGTTTCATTAGGTCCATTTGTTTATTTTTGTTTTTATTTTCATTACTCTATGAGGTGGATCAAAAAATATCTTGCTGTGATTTATGTCAAAGAGTGTTCTTTCTATGTTTTCCTCTAACAGTTTTATACTGTCCGGTGTTACATTTAGGTCCCTAATCCATTTTCCGTTTATTTTTGTTTATGGTGTTAGTGAGTGTTCTAATTCCATTCTTTTACATGTAGCTGTCCAGTTTTCCCAGCACCACTATTGAACAGACTGCCTTTTCTCCATTGTATATTCTTTCCTCTTTTGTCATAGATTAGGTGACCATAGGTTCATGGGTTTATCTCTGGGCTTTCTATCTTGTTCCTTTGATCTATATTTCTGTTTTTGTGCCAGTACCATATTGTCTTGATTACCATAGCTTTGTAGTGTAGTCTGAAGTCAGGGAGCCTGATTCCTCCAGCTCCATTTTTCATTCTCAAGATTGCTTTGGCTATTCGGGGTCTTTTGTGTTTCCATACAAATTGTGAAATTTTTTGTTCTAGTTCTGTGAAATATGCCATTGGTACTTTGATAGGGATTGAATTGAAACTGTAGATTGCTTTGGGTAGTACAGTCATTTTCTGAATATTTATTCCTCCAGTCCAAGAACATGGTTTATCTCTCCACCTGTTGGTATCATTTTTAATTTCTTTCATCAGTGTCTTATAGTTTTCTGCATAGAGGTCTTTTGTCTCCCTAGGTAGGTTTATTCCAAGGTATTTTATTCTTTTGTTGCAATGGTAAATGGGAGTGTTTCCTTAATTTCTCTTTCAGATTTTTCATCAGTATATAGGAATGCAATAGATTTCTGTGCATTAATTTTGTATCCTGCAACTTTACCAAATTCATTGATTAGGTCTAGTAGTTTTCTGGTAGCATCTTTAGATTCTCTATGTATAGTATCATGTCGTCTGCAAACAGTGACAGTTTTACTTCTTCTTTTCCAATTTATATTCCTTTTATTCCTTTTCTTCTCTGATTGCTGCAGCTAGATCTTCCAAAACTATCTTGAATAATAGAGGTAAGAGTGGACATCTTTGTCTTGCTCCTGATCTTAGAGGAAATGCTTTCAGTTTCTCACCATTGAGAATGTTGTTTGCTGTGAGTTTGTTGTATATGGCCTTTATTATGTTGAGGTAGTTTCCTTCTATGCCCACTTTCTGGAGAGTTTTTATCATAAATGGTGTTGAATTTTGTCAGAAGCTTTTTCTGCATCTATTGAGATGATCATATGG
>NC_041224.1:44749253-44765800 GCF_002837175.3 Physeter macrocephalus
TTTTTTGTAGTATCTTTGTCTGGTTTTGGTATCAGGGTGATGGTGCCTCATAGAATGAGTTTGGGAGTGTTCCTTCCTCTGCAATTTTTTGGAAGAGTTTGAGAAGGATGGGTGTTAGCTCTTCTCTAAATGTTTGATAGAATTCACCTGTGACACCATCTGGTCCTGGACTTTTGTTTCTTGGAAGATTTTTAATCACAGTTTCAATTTCATTACTTGTGATTGGTCTGTTCATATTTTCTATTTATTTCTGATTCAGTCTTGGAAGGGTATACCTTTCTAGGAATTTGTCCATTTCTTCCAGGTTGTCCATTTCATTGGCATGGAGTTGCTTGTAGTATTCTCTTAG
Organism: Physeter macrocephalus; assembly: GCF_002837175.3. Lineage (NCBI taxonomy): Eukaryota > Metazoa > Chordata > Mammalia > Artiodactyla > Physeteridae > Physeter > Physeter macrocephalus. Next base: position 44,749,603 of record NC_041224.1, read on the forward strand.
GATGCTTTGTATTTCTGCGGTGTCTGTTGTAACTTCTCCTTTTTAATTTTAAATTCTATTGATTTGAGTCCTCTCCCTCTTTTTCTTGATGAGTCTGGCTAATGGTTTATCAATCATTTATTTCTGCTCTGATTTTTATGATTTCTTTCCTTTTGCTAAATTAGGGTTTTTTTTGTTTTTCTCACGTCCTTTAGGTGTAAGATTAGTTTGTTTATTTGAGAATTTTCTTGTTTCTTGAGGTAGGCTTGTAGAGCTATAAACTTCCCTCTTAGAACTGCTTTTGCTGCATCCCATAGGTTTTGGATCATGTTTTCATTGTCATTTGTATCTAGGTATTTTTTTCATTTCTTCTTTAATTTCTTCAGTGATCTCTTGGTTATTTAGTAACATATTGTTTACCCTCCATGTGTTTGTGATTTCTATGGTTTTTTGACTGTAATTAATTTCTAATCTCATAGCATTGTGGTCAGAAAAGATGCTTGATATGATTCGACTTTCTTAAATTTACTGAGGCTTGTTTTGTGTGCCAAGTATTGTTTTCTTCATTTCTATTTCATTTATTTCTGCTCTGATTTTTATGATTTCTTTCCTTTTGCTAAATTAGGGTTTTTTTTGTTTTTCTCACGTCCTTTAGGTGTAAGATTAGTTTGTTTATTTGAGAATTTTCTTGTTTCTTGAGGTAGGCTTGTAGAGCTATAAACTTCCCTCTTAGAACTGCTTTTGCTGCATCCCATAGGTTTTGGATCATGTTTTCATTGTCATTTGTATCTAGGTATTTTTTTCATTTCTTCTTTAATTTCTTCAGTGATCTCTTGGTTATTTAGTAACATATTGTTTACCCTCCATGTGTTTGTGATTTCTATGGTTTTTTGACTGTAATTAATTTCTAATCTCATAGCATTGTGGTCAGAAAAGATGCTTGATATGATTCGACTTTCTTAAATTTACTGAGGCTTGATTTGTGAGCCAAGATGTGATCTATACTGGAGAATGTTCTGTGCGCATTTGAGAAGATATGTTATCTGCTGTTTTTGGATGGAATGTCCTATAAATATCAATTAACTCTATCTGGTCTATTGTGTCTTTTAAAGCTTCTGTTTCCTTATTTATTTTTCATTTTGGATGATCCGTCCATTGGTGTAAGTGAGGTGTTAAATTCCCCCTCTATTATTGTGTTACTGTCGCTTCATTTATAGATGTTAGCAGTTGCCTTATGTATTGAGGTGCTTCTATGTTGGGTGCATATATATTTATAATTGTTATATCTTCTTCTTGGATTGATCCCTTGATCATTATTTAGTGTTCTTTCTTGTGTATGTAACATTCTTTATTTTAAAGTCTATTTAAATCTATTAAATTCTATCTATTTAAATCTAAGTCTATTTTTTAAAATATTTTATTTATTTTTGGCTGCGTTGGGTGTTCGTTAGTGCTCGCGGGCCTTCTCTAGTTGTGGAGTGTGGGCTACTCTTCATTGCAGTGCGTATGCTTATTGTGGTGGCTTCTCTTGTTGTGGTGCACGGGCTCTAGGCTCACGGGCTTCAGTAGTTGTGGCACATGGGCTTAGTTGCTCCACATCATGTGGGATCTTCCCGGACCAGGGCTCGAACCCATGTCTCCTGCATTGGCAGGCAGATTCTTAACCACTGCGCCACCAGGGGTTAAAATCTGATGAATATTGCTACACCAGCTTTCTTTTGATTTCCATTTGCATGGAATATCTTTTTCCATCCCCTCACTTTCAGTCTGTGTGTGTCCCTACGTCTGAAGTGGGTCTCTTGTAGACAACATATATATGGGTCTTGTTTTTGTATCCATTCAGCAAGCCTGTGTCTTTTGGTTGGAGCATGTAATCCATTCACGTTTAAGGTAATATCAATATGTATGTTCCTATTACCATTTTCTTAATTGTTATGGGTTTGTTTTTGTAGGTCCTTTTCCTCTCTTGTGTTTCCCACTTAGAGAAGTTCTTTTAGCATTTGTTGTAGAGCTGGTTTGGTGGTGCTGAACTCTCCTAGCTTTTGCTTGTTTGTAAAGCTTTTGCTTTCTCCATCGAATCTGAATGAGATCCTTGCCGGGTAGAGTACTCTTGGCGTAGGTTCTTTGCTTTCATTACTTTAAATATATTGTGTCAGTCCCTTCTGGCTTGTAGAGTTTCTGCTGAGAAATCAGCTGTTCCCTTGTCTTTTATTTGTCGATTTTCCCTTGTTGCTTTCAATAATTTTTTGTTGTGTTTAATTTTTTGTCAATTTGATTATTATGTGTCTCAGCATGTTTCTTCTTGAGCTTATCCTGCCTAGGACTCTCTGCACTTCCTGGACGTCGGTGGCTATTTCCTTTCCCATGTTAGGGAAGTTTTCGAAAATAATTTCTTCAAATATTTTCTCGGGTCCTTTCTCTCTTCTCTTTCTGGGACCCCTATATTGCGAATTTGTTGCGTTTAATATAGTCTCAGAGGTCTCTTAGGCTTTCTTCATTTCTTTTCATTCTTTTTTCTGTTCCGTGGGAGTGAATTCCACCATTTTGCCTCCAGGTCACTTATCCGTTTTTCTGCCTCAGTTATTCTGCTATTGATTCCGTCTAGTGTATTTTTCATTTCAGTTATTGTATTGTTCATCTCTGTTCTTTAAATCTTCTAGGTGTTCCTTTCTTAATTCTTCTATGTGTTTGTTAAACATTTCTTGCATCTTCTCGATCTTTGCCCTCATTCTTTTTCCAAGGCCCTGGATCATTGTCACTATCATTGTTCTGAATTCTGAAAGGTTTCCCTCTTTTGAATTTTTGGTTGATTTTCAACCTCTGGATTTTTTTTGAGGGCAGGTGTCATTTAGGGGCCTGCAATTATTGTTACTATTAAGTGAGCATTAGCACTGGGTTTAAAGCTGTTGTTGTGGGAAACGGCCACAAGGTGGCAGCGTTTCTCCATTCCCAAATCTGGTTACTAGGGCAGTAGATCTTTTCCTGGAAGTCATGTTTCTAGGTTGTCAATTAGAATGGAATGTGTCAGGAAAAACCCCCATAAGTTTATGTCTCAGTACTTCTTGTTCGTTGTTTTAATGTATTTTTTCTAATCAGGGTAATGATTAGAATATTATTTGTTCTAAGTGTACACAGTCTGGTTCATTTGTATATTATATATATCTATTCAAGTACAGATCCTCTTCTCATGTAAATTAATACAGAGTGTTCAGTAACCCTGCCTTGGTATATGGTCGGTCTTTTTGTTATATGTATTTTATATGTATTGGTATAGGAATGGTAACCCTAATCTTAATTTATCCATTCCTCCCACCTTTCCTTTTAGATAACCAGAGTTTGTTTTCTAAGTCTGTGAGTGTCTTCTCTGTGGAAATAAGTTAATTTGTGTCAGTTGTTAGATAACAACTATAAGTGATATGATATTTGTCTTTTGCTTTCCGACTTACCTCATGTTCTGTGATTATCTGTAAGCCCATTTACGGTGCTGCAAAGAACAGTGTTTCACTGTTTTCAATGCTTAATATTCCATTGTGTACGTGGATCACTTCTTGTGCATTCCTCTGTTGAGGGACATTTTGGTTGCTTCCATTTCTTGGCTATTGTGAATATGGCTGCAGTGCAGTTTTGCCAGCCTGTGTCTTGTCAATTCTGGTCTTCTCAGGTGATAGGCCCAGTAGTGGGACTGATGGATCGAATGATAGCTCAATTTTTACTTTGAAACGCAGCTCCTTTCTGTTCTCATTATTGGCTCTTAGCACTTTACATCTCACCACAGCTAGAAGGTACACAGTTCTCTAAAACCTCTTCAGCATACTTTTTGTAGACTTTTTGCTGATGGTCATTCGACTGGTGTGTGTTGAAACCATTTTGTAGATTAGATTTGCATGAGTCTAATAATTCCTGATGTTGAGCTGTTAGCCATTTTCCTTTTTTAAATTTTAAAATAGTGAGTAAAACTTAATTTTTCATACGATTTTCTTGAAAATTTTGCACTGTTTTGAGTTATTTTGGCCATTCCCTCCCTCAGGACATTTTTTGAGGGCAAGTATCCTTTACAGCCCTGAGTCCTTGTGAATATTAAGTGACCATAGGCTGTGGGTTTAAAGCTGCTCTTGTGGGAAATGGTCACAAGGCGGCAGGCAGCATTTCTACATTTACAGCTCTGGGTACATGGGCAAGAGAGCCTTTCTGGAAATCGTGTTAGTAGGCTGCAAATTAGAGTGGAATGTGCCAAGTCAAACACCCAACAGCTCATATCTCCTTATTTCTTGTTTGTTTTTTAAATTTAATTTTTATTTTTTGTCAGAGCAAATTTGATAAAATGTTGTGTTCTTTTTGGGGGTACAGAATCTTGTTCATTATATCTATGTATCTATTCATCTTTGGATCCTTTCCCATGTAGGTTATTACAGAGTGTTGAGTAGACCTCTCTTGGTATTCCATACGTCTTTGGTGATTATATGTTTCATGTGTATTAGTATAGGTCTGTCACCCCCATATCCTAATTTATCCATTCCTCACACATTTCCATTTGGTTAAACGTAATTTTGTTTTCTTAATCTACGAGTGTCCTTCTCTAGGAAATAAGTTCATGGGTATCAATTTTTAGGTAACACCTATAAGTGATATCATAGGATATCTGTATTTCGGTTTTTTTTCTTAGTTCAAGTTGTGATTAGATACTTCTTTGTTGGTGAAAAGAGCACTGTTTCATTCTTTTCCATGGTTAATATTCCATTGTGTACATGGACCACTTCTTTGTGCATTCATTTGCTGATGGACATTTTGGTTGCTTCCAAGTCTTGTCTATGGTAAATATTGCTGCAGTGTAGGATTGTCAGCCTGTGTCTTTTTGATACTGGCCTTCTCAGGTGATGGGCAAGCAGTGGGCTAACCAGATCATAGGATAGCTCAATTTTTACCTTTAAATGCACGTCCATTTTGTTCTCACTACCAGCTGTTACCATTTTACATCCCACCAGCAGGTAGAGGGTACACAGTTCTCTACAACCCCTTCAGAATTTATTGTTTGTAGTCTTTTTTGCTAATGATCATTTTGACTGTTGTGAGGTGTACGTTTTTGTAGATTGGATTTTCATGTCTTTATTAATTTCTAATGTTGAACATTTTTCCCTGCCCCTTTTTGGTTAAAGAACAAAAAAAGAAAAGAAAAAATATGAGTAAAATATGCCTCTTGAAATTGTGTTCTTGAAAGCTTGCCCTCTTTTGCATTTTTTGGTGTGTTTTCGACCCCAGGATTTTTTTTGAGGGCAGGTTTCATTTACAGGCCTGCAATCATTGTGACTCTTAAGTGACCATTCGCACTGGGTTTAAAGCTGCTGTTGCAGGAAACGGCTAAAACGGTGCAGCATTTCTCCATTCCCAAATCTGCTTACTAGGACAACACAGCCTTCCTGGAAGCCTTGTTCCAAGGCTGTAAGTTAGAATGCAGTGTGGAGAAAGAACCCGTATCATTTTTTGCCTCATTACTTTTTGTTCGTTTTTTAAATTTAATTTTTATTTTTTATCACAGCATATTTGATTACAATGTTTTGTTTGTTCTATGTGTGCAAGATGTATTTCTTTTACACATATACATGTATCTGTTCATCCTCGGATCCATTTGCCATGTAGGTTATGAGACAATGTTGAGTAGTAGTCTTCTCTTGGTATTCCGTAGGTCTGTGGTGATTATAAATTTCACATGTGTTTGTATATCTTTGTTAACCCGAATATCCTAATGTATCCAATCCTCACACATTTCCATTTGGTTAACCATACGTTCCTTTATTGAATCTGTGATTGCCTTTCTGTGTGGAAATATCTTTATTGGTATCAATTTTTAGGTAACTCCTATAAATGATATCATAGGGTATACGTTCTTTGCTTTCTGACTTACTTCAAGTTGTGTGATTACCTCTAGACTCATCTGTGGTGCTGCAAACGGTATTGTTTCATTTTTTCCTTGGCTAATATTACATCTGTACATGTACAAGTTGTTCTTTGTCCATTGATCGGTTGATGGACTTTTTGGTCGGTTCAATGTCTTGGCTTTTGTAATTCTGCTGCAGTGCAGTATTGTTGCCTGTGTCTTTCCAATTCTGTCCTCTTAGGTTAAAGGGCCAGGAGTGGTACTGCTGGATCATATGGTAACTCAACGTTTACCTTTTAAAGGCACCCCCATTCTGTTGTCCTTAGTGTCTCTTACCAGTTTACGACCCACTTGAATTTGAGGGTATGCATTTCTCCACAACCCCTTCAGCATTTATTTTTATTTTTCTACTGATGGTCATTCTCACCGGTGTGAGCTGATACCTTTTTGTGGTTGCATTTGCATATGTCTAATAATTCCTTATATCGAGCTTCTTGCCATGTCCTTTTTTTTTAAGAGTGAGTACAACTTACCTATTCAAATTGTTTTTTTGAAGTATATGCCATATTTTGAATTTTTTTGGCCATTACCTTCCTCAAGACATTTTGAGGACAGGTGTCATTTATAGCCCTGCAGTAATTGTGAATATGAAGTGACCATTAACAAAATTTTTAAAGCTGCTGTTGTGGGTAACGGCAACGGGGCATAAGCATTTCCACATTCCCCACTCTGGTGACTAGGGAAACAGACCCTTCCTGGAAGTAGTGTTCCTTGGTTGTAAATTAGAGTGGAATGTGTCCGGATAAACCCCCAAAGCTTATGTCTCCTTACTTATGTTTGTTTTTTATATTTAATTTATATTTTTTATCGGAGTAATATTCCATTGTGTACATGGACCACTTCTTCTTTGTGCATTCATTTGTTGATGGACATTTTGTTTGCTTCCAAGTGTTGGTAATGGTAAATATTCCTTCAGTGCAGGATTGCCAGCCTCTTTCTTTTTGATTCTGGTCTTCACAAGTGATAAGCCCAGCAATGGGCCTACCATATCATATGGTGGCTCAATTTTTGCCTTTAACTGCACCTCCAATCTGTTCTCACTACTGGCTGTTACCAGTTGACATCCCATCAGCAGCTAGAGGGTACACAGTTCTCTAAATCCCCTTCAACATTTATTGTTTGTAGCCTTTTTACTGATGATTATTGTGACTGTTGTGAGTTGAAAGCTTTTGTAGATTGGATTTGCATGTCTTTATTAATTCCTGATGTTGAGGATTTTCTATGCCCTTTTTTGTTAACCAAAAATACCCAAAAACTAAAAAGAAAAGAAGAAATGTGAGTAAAATATGCTTCTTGAAATTCTCTTTTTTAAGGTTAACCTTTTTGAGTTTTTTGGTCGATTTTCGACACCAGGATTTTTTTTGAGGGCAGGTGTCATTTACAGACCTGCAATTCTTGTGAATATTAAGTGACCCTTAGCACTGTGTTTAAAGCTGCTTTTGCAGGAGACGGTCACAAGGCTGTGGCATTTCTCCATTCCCAAATCTGGTTACTAGGGCAAAAGAGACTTTCTAGGTGTAATGTTCCAACTTGTAAAATAGAATGGAATGTGCCAGGAGAAACCCCCATAAGTTTATGTCTCATTACTTCTTGTTGGTTTTCTTAATTTAATTTTTATTTGTTATCACAGCAAATTTGATTACAATGTTTTGTTTGTTCTAGGTGTACAAGATGTCGTTCTTTTACACATATACATATATCTATTTATCTTCGGATCCAATTCCCATGTGGGTTATGACACAATGTTGAGTAGTCTTCTCTTGGTATTCCGTAGGTCTTTGGTACTTATGTATTTCACATGTGTTGGTATATCTCTGTTTATCCCAATATCCTAATTTATCCAATCCTCACACCTTTCCATTTGGTGAACCATACGTTTGTTGATTGAATCTTTGTTTGCCTTTCTCTGTGAAAAATCTTCATTGGTATCCATTTTTAGGTAACACCAATAAGTGATATCATAGGATATGTCTCCTTCGCTTTCTGACTTACTTCAAGTTGTGATTACCTCTAGACTCATCTATGGTGCTGCAAATGGCATTGTTCCATTTTTTTCCTCAGCTAATATTCCACCTGTACATGTGCCAGTTCTTCTTTTCCATTCATCTGTTGATGCACTTTTTGGTAGCTTCCCTGTCTTGGCTACTGTAAAACTGCTGCAGTGCAGTTTTTCCTGCCTGTGTCTTTCTAATTCTGTCCTCTTAGGTCATAGTCCCAGGAGTGGGCCTGCTGAATCACATGGTAGCTCAATGTGTACCTTTTAAAAGCACCTCCATTCTGTATTCATTAGTGGCTTTTAACAGTTTAGTCCCACTTAGAGCTGACGGTACGCATTTCCCCACAGCCCCTTCAGCATTTATTGTTTGCAGAAGTTTTGCTAATGGTCATTCTCACCGGTGTGAGCTGATACGTTTTTGTAGATTGGATTTGCATGTCTTTAATAATTCCTAATGATGAGCATTTTTCCTCGCCTTTTTATTGTTATTTTTAAAAAAAAGAAAAGTGCGAGTAAAATATACCTCTTGAAATCGTCTTCTTAAAACCTTGCCCTCTTTTGAATTGTTTGGTCGATTTTCGACCCCAGGATTTTTTTGAGGGCACGTGTCACTTAAAGGCTTGCAATTGTTGTTAATATTTACTGACCATTAGCACTGGGTTGAAATCTGCTTTTGTGGGAAACGGCCACACGGCGGCAGCGTTTCTCCATTCCCAAATCTGGTTACTAGGGCAGCAGAGCTTTCCTGGAAGTCGTGTTCCTAGGTTGTAAATTAGAATGGAAGGTGCCAGGAAAAAACTCCATAAATTTATGTCTCGGTACATCTTCTTCATTGTTATAATTTCTTATTTTTCGCCAGGGTAATGATTAGAATACTATTTGTTCTAGGTGTACACAATCTGGTTCATTTGTACCTTATATATATCTATTCATGTACAGATCCTCTTCCCATGTAAATTAATACACAGTGTTCAGTAGAGCTCCCTTGGTATACGGTTGGCCTTTTTGATATATGTATTTAATATGTATTGGTATACGTATGGTAACCCTAATCTTAATTTATCCATTTCTCCCACCTTTCCTTTTAGATGCCCATAGTTTTTTTTCTAAGTCTGTGAGTGTCTTTCTCTGTGGAAATAAGTTGATTTGTGTCAGTTGTGAGATAACACCTATAAGTGATATCATAAGATATTTATCTTTTGCTTTTGGACTAACCTCATGTTCTGTGATTTTCTCTAGGATCATCTATGGTGCTGCAAAGAGCAGTGTTTCATTGTTTTCCACGGCTAACATTCCACTGTGTACATGGACCACTTCTTCATTGTCCACTCATCTGTTGATGGACATTTTGGTTGCTTCCATGTCTTGGCTTTTGTGAATATTGCTGCAGTGCAACTTTCCCAGCCTGTGTCTTCTCAACTCTGGTCTTCTCAGGTGAAAGGCCCAGCGGTGGGCCTCCTGGATTGAATGGTATCTCAGTTTTTACTTTGAAACGCAGTTCCTTTCTGTTCTCATTATTGGCTCTTACCACTTTACATCTCACCAGCAGCTAGAGGGTACACAGTTCTCTAAAACCTCTTCAGCATTTATTGTTTGTAGACTTTTTGCTGATGGTTATTCTACTGGTGTGTGTTGAAACCTTTTGTAGATTACATGTGCATGAGTCTAATAATTCCTAATGTTAACCTTTTATCCATTTTCCTTTTTTTTTCTTTTTTAAAGAGTGTGTAAAACTTAACTCTCATACTATCTTCTTGAAAAATTTGCTCTCTTTTGAGTTTTTTTGGCCATTCCCTACCTCAGGACATTTTTTTGAAGGCAGGTGTCCTTTGCAGCCCTGAGTCCTTGTGAATATTAAGTGACCATAGGCTGTGGTTTAAAGCCGCTCTTGCGGGAAACGGCCACAAGGCGGCAAAATTTCTATATTTACAACTCAGGGTACTTGGGCAACAGAGCCTTCCTGGAAATCGTGTTAGTAGGCTGTAAATTAGAGTGGAAATGTGCCAAGGCAAACCGCCAACAGCTTATATCTCCTTACTTCTTGTTTGTTTTTAAATTTAATTTTTATTTTTTATCAGAACAAATTTGATAAAAATGTTCTATATGTTCTAGGTGTACAGAATCTGGTTCATTATATCTATGTATCTATTCATCTTTGGATTCTTTCCCATGTACGTTATTACAGGGTGTTGAGTAGACCTCTCGGTATTCCATATGTCTTTGGTGATTATATGTTTCATATGTATTAGTATAGGTCTGTCACACCCATATCCTAATTTATCCATTCCTCACACCTTTCCATTTGGTTAAACGTAATTTTGGTTTCTTAATCCATGAGTGGCCTTTTCTTGGAAACAAGTTCATGGGTATCATTTTTTAGGTAACACCTGTAAGTGATATCATAGGATATCTTTCTTTCGGTTTCTTTCTTACTTCAAGTTGTGTGATTATTATCTAGGTCGTTCTATGGTGGTGCAAACAGCACCGTGTCATGCTTCTCCATGGCTAATATTCCATTGTATACATGGACCAGTTCTCCTTGGTGCATTCATCTGTTGATGGACATTTTGGTTGCTTCCAAGTCTTGGCTGTGGTAAATATTACTGCAGTGTAGGATTCCAGCCTGTGTCTTTTTGAGTCTGGTCTTCTCAGATGATAGGCCCAGAGGTGGGCCTACCAGATCATATGGTAGCTCAGTTTCTGCCTGGAAACGCACGTTCATTCTGCTCTCAATATTGGCTGTTACCGATTTACATCCCACCAGCAGCTAGAGGGTCCACAGTGCTCTAAAACCCCTTCAGCATGTATTGTTGTGGACTGTTTTGCTGATGATCATTCTGACTGTTGTGAGGCGAACGTTTTTGTAGATTGGATTTTCATGTCTTTATTAATTTCTGATGTTGAGCATTTTTCTATGCCCTTTTTTGGGTTAAAGAAAGAAAAAGAAAGAAAATAAAAGATGTGTGTAAAATATGCCTCTTGAAATTGTCTTCTTGAAAGTTTGCCCTCTTTTGAATTTTTTGGTCGCTTTTCGACCCCAGAATTTTTTTGAGGGCAGGTGTCATTTACAGGCCTGCAATTAAGGTGAATTTTAACTGACCGTTAGCACTGGGTTTAAAACTGCTGTTGCAGGAAGGCCAAAATGCTGCAGGATTTCTCCATTCTCAAATCTTGTTACTATGTCAACAGAGCCTTCCTGGAAGCCGTGTTCCAAGGTTGTAAGTTAGAATGGAATGAGCCCGGAAGAACCCCTATAATTTTGTGCCTCATTACTTCTTGTTCGTTTCTTTAATGTAATTTTTATTTTTTATCACAGCAAATTTGATTATAATGTTTTGTTTGTTCTAGGTGTGCAAGATATGTTTGTTTTACACCTATACGTATATGTATTCATCTTGGGATCCATTTGCCATGTAGGTTATGACACAGTGTTGAGTAGTCTTCTCTTGGAATTCCGTAGGTCTTTGGTGGTTATATATTTCACATGTGTTTGTATATCTCTGTTAACCCCAATATCCTAATGTATCCAATCTTCACAACTTTCCAATTGGTTAACCATAAGTTTGTTTAATAAATCGGTGATTGCCTTTCTCTGTGGAAATATCTTCATTGGTAACAATTTTTAGGTAACACCTATAATTGATATCATAGGATATGTGTCTTTCGCCTTCTGACTTAACTTGAAGTTGTGTGATTACCTCCAGACTATGGTTCCACAAACTGCACTGTTTCATTTTTTTTCCGTGGCTAATATTCCACTTGTTACCCATACCAGTTCTCTGTCCATTCGTCTCTTGATGGACTTTTTGGTTTTTTCCTTGTCTTGGCTATTGTAATACTGTTGCAGTGCAGTTTTGCCTGCCTGTGTCTTTATATTTTTGTCTTCTTAGGTTATAGGCCAAGGAGTGGGCCTTCGGGATCATATGGTATCTCAATGTTTACCTTTTAAAGGCAGCTCAATTCTGTTTTCATTAGTGGCACTTACCAGTTTACGAGCCACTTTCCGTTGAGGGTATGCATTTCTCCACAACCCCTTCAGGATTTATTGTTTGTATTCTTTTGCTGATGGTCATTCTGACCGCTGTGATCTGAGACATTTTTCTGGTTAGATTTGCACATGTCTAATAATTCCTTATATTGAGCCTATAGCCATGTCCCTTTTTATTTTTTTAAAGAGGGAGTACAGCTTACCTATTCAAATGGCTTCTTGAAGTACGTGCCATACTTTGAACTTTTTTGGCCATTACCTCCCTGAAGCCATTTTGTTGGCGGGTATCATTTATAGCCCTCCAGCCCTTGTGAATATCAAGTGACCTTTAGCACAGGTTTTAAAGCTGCTGTTGGGGCAAACGGCCACAGTGCGGCAGCATTTCTACATTCCCCACTCTGGTTACTAGGGAAACAGTACCTCCCTGAAAGTAGTGTTCCTTGGTTGTAAAGTAGAGTGCATTGTGCACGGAGACAGCCCCAAAGTTTATGCCTCCTTACTTATCTTTGTTTTTTTATATTTAATTTATATTTTTTATTGGAGTAATATTCCTTTGTGTACACGGACCACTTCTTCTTTGTGGATTCATCTGTTGAGGGACATTTTGGTTGTTCCAAGTCTTGGCTAAGGTAAATAGTGCTGCAGTGTAGGATTGTGAGCCTGTGTCCTTTGATTCTGGTCTTCTCAGGTGATAGGCCCCATAGTGGGCTTACCAGATCATATGGTAGCTCAATTTTTACCTTTAAACGCACCTCCTTTCTATTCTCACTACTAGCTGTTACCAGTGGACATCCCACCAGCAGCTAGAGGGTACAGAGTTCTCTAAAACCCCTTGAGCATTTATTGTTTAGAGATTTTTGCTCATGATCATTTTAACTGTTGTCAGGTAAAAGTTTTTGTAGATTGGATTTGCATGTCTTTATTAATTCCTGATGTTGAGCTTTTTCCATGGCCTTTTTTGTGGAAGGAAGGAAGGAAGGAAGGAAGGAAGGAAGGAAGGAAGGAAGGAAGGAAGGAAGGAAGGAAGGAAGGAAGGAAGGAAGGAAGGAAGGAAGGAAGGAAGGAAGGAAGGAAGGAAGGAAGGAAGGAAGGAAGGAAGGAAAAATGTGAGGTAAATATGCCTCTTGAAATTATCTTCTTGAAAGGTTGCCCTCTTTTGAATTTTTTCGTCAATATTCGAACCCAGGATTTTTTTTGAGGGCAGGTGTCATTTACAGAGCTGCAATTCTTGTGAATATTAAGTGACCCTTAGCACTGTGTTTAAAGCTGCTTTTGCAGGACTCAGTCACAAGGCTGTTGGCATTTCTCCATTTCTTCCCTCCGCATGTCCTTAAGTCCAGTCTCTACGTCTGCATCTTTATTCCTGTCCTGCCCCTAGGTTCTTAATAAACTTTTTTTCTTTAGATTCCACTTATATGTGTTAGCATACGGTATTTGTTTTTCTCTTTCTGATTACTTCACTCTGTATGACAGACTCTAGGCCCATCCACCCCACTACAAATAACTCAATATCATTTCTTTTTATGGCTGAGTAATATTCCATTGTATGTACGTGCCATATCTTCTTTCTCCGTTCATCTGTCGGTGGACACTTAGGTTGCTTCCACGTCCTGGCTGTTGTAAATAGAGCTGCAATTAGCATTGTGGTACATGACTCTTTTTGAATTATGGTTTTCTCCGGGTATATGCCCAGTAGTGGGATTGCTGGGTTGTACAGTAGTTCTATTTTTAGGTTTTTTTAAGGAACCTCCATACTGTTCTCCATAGTGGCTGTATCAATTTACATTTTCACCAACAGTGCAAGAGAGTTCCCTTTTCTCCATACCCTCTCCAGCATTTATTGTTTGTACATTTTTTCATGATCTCTCTTCTGACTGCTGTGAGGAGATACCTCGTAGTTTTGATTTGCATTTCTCTAATGGTTAGTGATGTTGAGCCATTCATGTGTTTGTTGGCAATCTGTATATCTTCTTTGGAGAAATGTCTCTTTAGCTCTTCTGCCCATTTTTGGATTGGGTTTTTTGTTTTTTTGATATTGAGCTGGATGAGCTGCTTGTAAGTTTTGGAGATTAATCCTTTGTCAGTTGCTTCATTGGCAAATATTTTATCCCATTGTGAGGGTTGTCTTTTCGTCTTGTTTATGGTTTCCTTTGCTGTGCAAAAGCTTTTACGTTTCATTAGGTCCCATTTGTTTATTTTTGTTTTTATTTCCATTTCTGTAGGAGGTGGGTCAAAAAGGATCTTGCTGTGATTTATGTCAGAGTTTTCTGCCTCTATTTTCATCTAAGAGTTTTATAGTGTCCAGCCTTACATTTAGGTCTTGAATCCATTTTGAGTTTATTTTTGTGTATGGTGTTAGGGAGTGTTCTAATTTCATTCCTTTACATGTAGCTATCCAGTTTTCCCAGCCCTACTTATTGAAGAGGCTATCTTATCTCCATTGTATATTTTTGCCTCCTTTATTAAAAATAAGGTGACCATATGTACGTGGGTTTATCTCTGGGGTATCTATCCTGTTCAGTTGATCTGCATTTCTGTTTTTGTGCCCATACCATACTGTCTTTTTTACTGTAGCTTTGTAGTATAGTTGGAAGTCAGGGAGGCTGATTTGTCTAGCTCTGTTTTTCTTTCTCAAGATTGCTTTGGCTATTCAGGGTCTTTTGTGTTTCCATACAAATTTAAAAATTTTTTGTTCTAGTTCTGTGAACAGTGTCATTGGTAATTTGAAAGGGATTGCATTGAATCTGTACATTGCCTTGGGTGATGTAGTCATTTGACAATATTTCAGTCCAAGAACGTAGTATATCTTTCCATCTGTTTGTGTTGTCTTTGATTTCTTTCATCAGTGTCTTATAGTTTTTGGAGTACAGGTTTTTGCCTCCTTAGGTAGGTTTATTCCTCGGTATTTTATTATTTTTGATGCAATGATAAATGGCATTGTTTCTTTAATTTCTCTTCCTGATCTTTCATTGTTATTGTATAGAAATGCAACAGATCTCTGTACTTTTTTTGTATCCTGCAACTTTACCGAATGCATTGATGAGCTCTAGCAGTTTTCTGGTAGCATCGTTTGGATTTTCTATGTATAGTATCATGTCATCTGCAAAAAGTGACAGTTTTACTTCTTTTCCGATTTGGATTCCTTTTATTTCTTTTTCTTATCTGATTGCCGAGCATACAATTTCCAAAAATATGTTGAATAACAGTGGAAAGATTGGACATCTATGTCTTGTTCCTGATCTTAGAGGAAATCATTTCAGTTTTTGAGAATGATGTTAGCTGTGGGTTTGTCATACATGACCTTTATTATGTTGAGCTAGGTTCCTTCTATGTCCACTTTCAGGAGAGTTTTTATCATAAATGGGTGTTGAATTTTGTCAAAAGCTTTTTCTGCATCTATTGATATGATCACATGGTTTTTATTCTTCAATTTGTTGATGTGGTGAGTCATGCTGGGTGATTTGCAGATATTGAAAAATATTTGCATCCCTGGGATAAATCCCACTTGATCATGGTGTATGATCCTTTAAATGTATTATTGGATGCAGTTTCCCAGTATTTTGTCACAGATTTTTGTATTTATGTTCATCAGTGATATTTGCTGGTAATTTTCTTTTTCTTGAGGAATCTTTGTCCGGTTTTGGTATCAGAGTGTTGGTGGCCTCATAGAATGAGTTTGGGAATGTTCCTTCATCTGCAATTTTTTAGAATAGTTTCAGAAGGACAGGTGTTAGCTCTTCTCTGAATTTTTTTTTGAACTTTATTTTATTTATTTTTTTATACAGCAGGTCCTTATTAGTCATCAATTTATACACATCAGTGTATACATGTCAATCCCAATTGCCCAATTCGTCCCACCACCACCCCTACCCCCCCACCGCTTTCCCCCCTTGGTGTCCATATGTTTGTTCTCTACATCTGTGTCTCAATTGTGCATGTGTCTTTTTGAATTATGGTTTTCTCTGGGTATATGCCCAGTAGTGGGATTGTTGGATCATATGGTTATTCTATTTTTAGTTTTTTAAGGAACCTCCTTACTGTTCTCCACAGTGGCTGTATCAATTTACATTCCCACCAACAGTGCAAGAGGGTTCCCTTTTCTCCACACCCTCTCCAACATTTGTTGTTTGTACATTTTCTGGTGATGCCCATTCTAACTGGTGTGAGGTGATACCTCATTGTAGTTTTGATTTGCATTTCTCTAATAATTAGTGATGTTGAGCAGCTTTTCATGTGCTTCTTGGCCATCTGTATGTCTTCTTTGGAGAAATGTCTATTTAGGTCTTCTGCCCTTTTTTGGATT
>NC_041224.1:44766005-44789075 GCF_002837175.3 Physeter macrocephalus
TCCCAGCATCACTTATTGAAGAGACTGTCTTGTCTCCATTGTATATCTTTGCCTCCCTTGTCATAGATTAGTTGACCATAGGTGTGTGGGTTTATCTCTGGGCTTTTTATCTTGTTCCATTGATCTATGTTTCTGTTTTTGTGCCAGTACCATATTGCCTTGATTACTGTAGCTTTGTAGTATAGTCTGAAGTCAGGGAGTCTGATTCCTCCAGCTCTGTTTTTTTCCCTCAAGACTGCTTTGGCTATTCGGGGTCTTTTGTGTCTCCATACAAATTTTAAGATGATTTGTTCTAGTTCCATAAAAAATGCCATTGGTAGTTTGATAGGGATTGCATTGAACTTGTAGATTGCTTTGGGTAGTATAGTCATTTTCACAGTATTGATTCTTCCAATCCAGCAACATGGTATATCTCTCCATCTGTTGCTATCATCTTTAATTTCATTCATCAGTGTCTTATAGTTATCTGCATACAGGTCTTTTGTCTCCCTAGGTAGGTTTATTCCTAGGTATTTTATTCTTTTTGTTGCAATGGTAAATGGGAGTGTTTCCATAATTTCTCTTTCAGATTTTTCATCATTAGTGTATAGGGATGCAAGAGATTTCTGTGCATTAATTTTGTATCCTGCAACTTTACCAAATCCATTGATTAGCTCTAGTAGTTTTCTGGTGGCATTTTTAGGATTCTCTATGTATAGTATCATGTCATCTGCAAACAGTGACAGTTTTACTTCTTCTTTTCCATTTCTATTCCTTTTATTTCTTTTTCTTCTCTGATTGCTGTGGCTAGGAGTTCCAAAACTATGTTGAATAATAATAGTGAGAGGGGACATCCTTGTCTTGTTCCTGATCTTAGAGGAAATGCTTTCAGTTTTTTACCATTGAGAACGATGTTTGCTGTGGATTTGTCATATATGGCCTTTATTATGTTGAGGTAGGTTCCCTCTATGCCCACTTTCTGGAGAGTTTTTATCATAAATCATTGTTGAATTTTATCAAAAGCTTTTTCTGCATCTATTGAGATGAACATACGGGTTTTATTCTTCAATTTGTTAATAGGGTGTATCACATTGATTGATTTGCATATATTGAAGAATCCTTGCATCCCTGGGATAAATCTCACTTGATAGTGGTGTATGGTCCTTTTAATGTATTGTTGGATTCTGTTTGCTAGTGTTTTGTTGAGGATTTTTGCATCTATATTCATCAGTGATGTTGGTCTGTAATTTTCTTTTTTGTAGTATCTTTGTCTGCTTTTGGTATCAGGGAGATGGTGGCCTCATAGAATGAATTTGGGAGTGTTCTTTCCTGTGCAATTTTTTGGAAGAGTTTGAGAAGGATTGGTGTTAGCTCTTCTCTAAATGTTCGATAGAATTCACCTGTGAAGCCATCTGATCCTGGACTTTTGTTTTTTGAAAGATTTTAAATCACAGTTTCAATTTCATTACTTGTGATTGGTCTATTCATATTTTCTGTTTCTTCGTGGTTCAGTCTTGGATGGTTATACCTTTCTAAGAATTTGGCCATTTATCCCAGGTTGTCCACTTTATTGGCATACAGTTGCTTGTAGTTGTCTCTTAGTGTGCTTTCTATTTCTGCAGTTTCTGTTGTAACTTCTCCTTTTTTATTTTTAACTTTATTGATTTGAGTCCTCTCTGTCTTTTTCTTGATGAGTCTGGCTAATGGTTTATCAATATTGTTTATCTTCTCAAAGAAGCAGCTTTTAGTTTTATTGACCTTTGCTATTGTTTACTTCATTTCTATTTCATTTATTTCTGCTCTGATTTTTATGATTTCTTTCCTTCTGCTAACTTTGGCGGTTTTTTGTTCTTTTTTCTCTAGTTTCTTCAGATTTAAGGTTAGATTGTTTATTTGAGATTTTTCTTGTTTCTTGAGGTAGGCTTGTAGAGCTATAAACTTCCCTCTTAGAACTGCTTTTGCTGCATCCCATAGGTTTTAGATTGTCATGAAAGAACGACGTGGAAAAAATTGTCATTTTTCTCTAGGTATTTTTTGATTTCCTCTTTTTTTTTTTTTGTTTTTGCGGTACGCGGGCCTCTCACTGTTGTGGCCTCTCCCGTTGCGGAGCACTGGCTCCACACGCGCAGGCTCAGCGGCCATGGCTCACGGGCCCAGCCGCTCCGCGGCATGTGGGATCTTCCCGGACCAGGGCACAAACCCGCATCCCCTGCATCGGGAGGCGGACTCTCAACCACTGCGCCACCAGGGAAGCCCCTGATTTCCTCTTTGATTTGTTCAGTGATCTCTTGGTTATTTAGTAACATATTGTTTACCCTCCATGTGTTTGTGTTTTTTACTTTTTTTCCCTGTAATTCATTTCTAATCTCATAGCGTTTTGGTCATAAAAGACGTTTGATATGATTTCAATTTTCTTAAATTTACTGAGGCTTGATTTGTGACCCAAGATATGATCTATCCTGGAGAATGTTCCATGTGCACTTCAGAAGAAAGTGTAATCTGCTCTTTTTGGATGGAATGTCCTATAAATAGTTAAATCTATCTGGTCTATTGTGTCATTTAAAGCTTCTGTTTCCTTATTTATTTTCATTTTGGATGTCTGTCCATTGGTGTAAGTGAGGTGTTAAAGTCCCACACTATTATTATGTTACTGTCCATTTCACCTTTTATGGCTGTTAGTATTTGCCTTATGTATTGAGGTGCTCCTGTGCTGGATGCATATATATTTACAATTGTTGAATCTTCTTCTTGGATTGATACCCTGATCATGATGTAGGGTCCTTCTTTGTCTCTTGTAAGTCTTTATTTTAAAGTCTATTTCATCTGATATGAGTATTGCTACTCCAGCTTTCTTTTGATTTCCATTTGCATGGAATACCTTCTTTCCATCCCCTCAATTTTAGTCTGTATGTGTCCCTGGATCTGAAGTAGATAGCATATATATGGGTCTTGTTTTTGTATCCATTTCAGCCAGTCTGTGTCTTTTGGTTGAAGCATTTAATCCTTTATGTTTAAGGAAATTATCAGTATGTATGTTCTTATTGCCATTTTGTTAATTGTTTTGGATTTGTTTTTGCAGGTGTTTTTTCCTCCCTTCCTATTTTTTTCTCTTCTTTTGTGATTTGTTGACTAACTTTAGTGTTTGGATTCCTTTTTCTTTTGTGTGTGTGTATCTATTGTTGATTTTTGGTTTGCAGTTACTATGAGGTTTTGATATAGCAGTCTGTATATATAAACAAGATTCTTTTAAGTTGCTGGTCTTTTTATTTCAAGTGCATTTCCAATATCCTGCATTTGTGGTCTCCTCTTCTTAAAATTGCTGGTTTTGATATCAGATTTGTGTGCAGATGATTTCCCACCTTTACTGTATGGTTGCCTTTACCAGAGAGCTTTTCCATTTGTAATTTTCTTGTTTTTAGTTATGGCCTCTTCTTTTCCAACTAGAGAAGTTCCTTTAGCATTTGTAGGAAAGCTAGTCTGATGGTGCTGAATTCTCTTAGCTCTTGCTTCTCTGAAGCTTTTGATTTCTCCATTGAATCTGAATGAGAGCCTTGCTGGGTAGAGTATTTTTGGTTATAGTTTTTTTCCTTTCATCACTTTAAATATATTATGTCTCTCCCTTCTGGCCTGCAGAGCTTCTGCTGAAAAATCAGCTGATAACCTTATGGGAGTTCCCTTGTATGTTATTTGTCATTTTTCTCTTTCTGCTTTTAATATTTTTTCTTTAATTTTTGTCAATTTGATTACTATGTGTCTTGGCATGTTCTTCCTTGGATTTATCTTGCTTAGGACTCTGCACTTCCTGGACTTGGGTGAATGTTTCCTTCCCATATTAGAAAAATTTTCAACTATTATCTCATCAAATATTTTCTCAGGTCCTTTCTCTCTTCTTCTGGGACCCCTATAATGTGAATGCTGGTGAGTTTAATGTTGTCCCAGAGGTCTCTTAGATTATCCTCATTTCTTTTCATTGTTTTTTTTTAATTCTGTTCCACGGCAGTTATTTCCAGCATTCTGTCTTTCAGTTCACTTATCCATTCTTCTGCCTCAGTTATTATGCTATTAATTACTTCTAGTGTATTTTTCATTTCAGTTATTGTATTGCTTATCTCTGTTTGTTTGTTCTTTAGTTCTTCTAGGTCTTTGTTAAACATTTCTTCTATCTTCTCGCTCTGTGCCTCCATTCTTTTTCCAAGATCTTGGATCATCTTTACTATCATTACTCAGACTTCTTTTTCAGGTAGATGGCCTATCTCCACTTCACTTATTTATTCTTCTGGGGTTTTATCTTGTTCTTTCATCTGAGACATATTCCTCTGCCATCTCACTTTGTCTAATTTTCTGTGATTGTGGTTTCTGTTCTGCAGGCTGCGGGGTTGTAGTTCTTCTTGTTTCTGCTGTCTGCCCTTTGGTGGATGAGGCTAAGAGGCTTCTGCAGGCTTCCTGGTGGGAGGGACTTGTACCTGCCCACTGGTGGGTGGAGCTAGGTCTTATCCCTCTTATGGGTAGGGCTGTATCAGGGGGTGTGGTTTATTGGGCAGCTGTGTGCTCAGGAAAACTTTAAACAGCCTGTCTACTGATGGGTGGGGCTGTGTTCCTGCCTTGTTGCTTGTTTGTCCTGAGATGTCCCAGCACTGAGCCTACAGGCTGTTGGGTGGGGCCAGGTCTTGGTGAGAAAATTGCGCCCTCCCAAAGGGCTCACACCAATGAGTACACCCCAGAACTGCTGCCGCCAGTGTCCTTGTCCCCACAGTGAGCCATAGCTACCCCCTGCATCCACAGGAGTCCCTCCAATACAAGCAGGTAGGTCTTTCCCAGTCTCTTGTGAGGTCACCACTTTTTTTCCTGGGCCCTGGTGCACATGAATCCCTGTGTGCAAACTCCCAGTCCTGTGGGATGCCTGTGATCAAACTTCAATGGCCTTCAAAGACAGATTCTCTAGGGGCTTCTCCTCCCATTGCCAGAACCCAAGCTAGGGAGCCTGACATGGGGTTCAGAACATTCACTTCTGTGAGAGAACTGTATAATTATTATAATTATTATTATTATCTGCTGTATAATTATTTTCCAGTATTGCGGTCACCCACCTTGCATGTATGGGGTTTGATTTTACTGCAGTTGTGCCCCTCCTACCATCTTGTTGTGGCTTATTTGCCTTTGGATGTAGGGTATCATTTTTGGTAGGTTTTGGTAGGTTCCAGCATTTTTTTTTTTGTCAGTGGTTGTTCAGCAGTTAGTTATGATTTTGGTGTTTCTATAAGAAGTTGTGAGCTCACATCCTTCTATTCTGCCATCTTGTCTCCATCCTGTCCTCTCCATTACTATGTTGAATAAAAGTGGTGAGAATGGCCATCTTTGTCCTCTTCCTCATCTTAGAGGAGAAGCTTTCAGCTTTTCCCCTTTGAGTATGATGTTAGCTGTGGGCTTGTCATATATGGCCTTTATTTTTTGTTTTTTTATTGGTAGAATATAGTTTTCTATTAAAGTATATTTGATTTACAATATTGTGTTAGTTTCTGCTGTACAGCAAAGGGATTCACTTATACACACACACACATATATATGTATACATATGTATATATACATATATGTGTATGCACATATATATTCTTTTTCATATTCTTTTCCATTATGGCTTATTACAGGATATTGAATAGTTTCCTGTGCTATACAATAGGATCTTGTTGTTTATCCATTCTATATGTAATATTTTGCATCTGCTAATCCCAAACTCCCAATCCTACCATCCCCCATTCCCCCCTCCCCCTTGGTAACCACAAGTCTGTTCTCTGTGTGTCTGTTTCTGTTTCATAGATAAGTTCATTTGTGTCATATTTTAGATTTCAGATATAAGTGATATCATATGGTATTTGTCCTTCTCTTTCTGACTTACTTTGCTTAACATGATAATCTCTAGGTCCATCCATGTAGCTGCAAATGGCATTATTTCATTCTTTTTTATGGCTGACTAATATTCTATTGTGTGTGGATATAAATGCATATACATATATATATATATATACATCTTCTTTATCCATTCATCATTATTCATTATTGAGAAATAATGCTGCTATGAACATCGGGGTGCAAGTATCTTTTTGAATTATACTTTTGTCCTGATATATGCCTAGGAGTGGGATTGCCGGATCATGTGGCAACTATATTTTTAGTTTTTTGAGGAACCTCCATACTATTCTTTACAGTGGCTATACCAATTTACACTCCTACCCCGGGGTAGGAGGGTTCCCTTTTCTCCACACCCCCTCCAGCATTTTTAATGACTTTTTAAATGATGGCCATTCTGACAGGTGTGAGGTGGTACCTCACAGTAATTTTGATTGCATTTCTCTAATAATTAGCAATGTTGATAATCTTTTCATGTGCCTATTTGCCATCAGTATATCTTCTTTGGAGAAATGTCTGTTTAGGTCTTCTGCCCATGTTTTGATTGGGTTGTTCATTTGTTTGTTTGTTGATATTAAGTTGTATGAGCTGTTTGTATATTTTGGAAATTAAACCCTTGTCAGTCGCATGGTTTGCAAATATTTTCTCCCACTTTGTATGTTGTCTTTTCATTTTGCTTATGGTCTCCTTTGCTGTGCAAAATCTTATAAGTTTGATTAGGTCTCATTTGTTTATTTTTGCTTTTATTTCTATCGTCTTTATAGATATAAGAAAACATTGATACCATTTATGTCAGAGAATGTTTTGCCTAAGTTCTCTTCTAGGAGTTTTATGCTCTCTTGCCTTATATTTAAGTCTTTAAAAGTGCCATTTTGAGTTTATTATTGTGTATGGTGTGAGGGTGTGTTCCAACTTTAATGATTTACATGCATCTGTCCAACGTTCTGAACACCACTCGCTGAAGATACTGTCTTTTCCCCATTGTATATTCCTGCTTCTTTTGTCGAAGATTAATTGACCATAGGTGTGTGGGTTTATTTCTGGGCTCTCTATTCTGTTCTTTTGATCCATATGTCTGCTTTTATGCCAATAGCATGGTGTTTTGATTACTGTAGCTTTGTCGTATTGTCTGAAGTCTGAGAGCATTATGCCTCCTGCTTTGTTCTTCTTCCCAGACTGTTTTGGCAAGTCTTGGTCTTATATGGTTCCATATAAATTTTAGGATTATTTGTTCTAGTTCTGTGAAAAATGTCATGGGTAATGTGTTAGGGATTGCATTAAAACTATATATTTCTTTGGGCACTATGGCCATTTTAACAATATTAATTCTTCCAATCCAAGAGTATGGGATATTTTTTCATTTCTTTAAATCATCTTCAATTTCCTTTATCAATATTTTATACTTCTCAGCATATAAATCTTCTACCTCCTTGGTCAGGCTTATTCCTGTGGGGGTTTTTTTGATGTGACTTTATTTCTTTTATTATTTTTTTTTAAATTTTTTGCTGCATTGGGTCTTAGTTGCAGCATGCGGGATCTTTTGTTGCAGTGCACAGGCTCTTGTGGTACATGGGCTTCTCTCTAGTTTTGGCACATGGGCTCAGTAGTTGCAGCCCATGGGCTCAGTTGTCCAATGGCACATGGGATCTTAGTTCCCTGACCAGGGATCAAACCCACGCCCCCTGCATTGGAAGGTGGTTTCTTAACCACTGGACCACCAGGGAAGTCCCTTGATGTGACTTTAAAAAGGATTGTTTTTTCACTTTCCCTTTCTGATATTTCGTTGTTAGTGTAAACAAATGCAACTAATTTCTGTATGTTAATCTTGTATCCTGCTAAGTTGCTGAATTTGTTTTTATCAGTTCTAGTAGTTTTTGTGTGGAGTCTCTAAGGTTTTTTATGTTTAATATCATGTCATGCTATAATGACAATTCTTCCCTTCCAATTTGGATACTTTTTATTTCTTCTCCCGTCTGATTGTTGTGGCTAGGACTTCCAGTACTATGTTGAATAGAAGGGGTGAGAGTTGGCATCCTTTATCTTCTTCCAGAATTAGCAGGAAGGCTTTCAGCTCTTCACTGTTGAATATTATGTTGGCTCTGGGTTTGTCATAAATAGATTTTATTATGTTGACAGATGTTCCCTCTATACCCACTTCGGTAAGAGTTTTTATCATGAGTGGATGTGAATTTTATCCAATGCTTTTTCTGCATCTATTGAGGTGATCATGTGATTTTAATCTTTTCTTTTGTTGATGTGGTGTATCACATTGATTTGCATATGTTGAACCATCCTTGCAACCCTGGAATGAATCCAGCTTGATCATGGTATATGATCCTTTTTATGTGTCGTTGGATTTGGTTTGCTAATATTTGTTGAGGACTTTTACATATATATTCACCAAAGATATTGGCCTGTAATTTTCTTTTTTGGTAGTGTCTTTGTCTGGTTTTGGTATCAGGGTGATGTTGGCTTCATAGAATGACTTTGGGAGTGTTTCCTCTTCTTCGGGCTTTTGGAAGAGTTTGAGAAGGATCGGTGTTAAGTTCTTTGTATATTTGGTAGAATTCCCCAGTAAAGCCATCTGGTCCTGGACTTTTGTTTGCAGGGAGTTTTTTTTGTTTGTTTGTTTAAATTACAGATTCTGTTTCACTTCTAGTGATTGGTCTCTTCAAATTGTCTATTTCTTCTTGATTCAGCTTTGGTGGGCTGTATGTTTCTAGAAACTTGTCCTTTTCTACTAGGTTGTCCAATTTGTTGGCATATAATTGTTCATAGTATTCTTTTATGGTTTTTTGTATTTCTGTGGTATTGGTTGTAATTTCTTCTCTGTCATTTCTTATTTTGTTTATTTGGGTCCTCTCTCTTCTACTTGGTGAGCCTGGCCAGAGGTTTGTGGATATTGTTTAACCCTTTTAAAGAACCAACTCTTGGTTTTTATTGATTTTTTAAATCTCTATCTTATTTGTTTCTTCTCTGATCTTTATTATTTCCTTCCTTCTGCTGACTTTAGGTTTTGACTGTTCTCTTTTTTCTAGTTGTTCTAGGTGGCAGGTTAGGTTGTTTGAGATTTTTCCTTTTTTTGAGGAAGGCCCGTATCTCTCTGAACTTCCCTCTTATGACTGCTTTTGCTGTATCCCATAGATTCTGTATGGTTGTGTTTTCATTGCCATTTGTCTCAAGGTATTTTTAAAATTTCCTCTTTGATTTCATCATTGGCCCATTGGTTTTTTAGTAGCATGTTGTTTCATCTCCATGTAATCTTTTTTTTTTCCTTCTTTTCCTTGTTTGATTTCTAGTTTCATGCTGTTTTGGTCAGAAAAGTTTGAAATAATTTTCTCTTAAATTTGTTGAGGTTTGTTTTGTGCCCTAGTATGTGATCAATCCTAGAGAATGTTCCATGTGCACTTGAAAAGAATGTGTATTCTGCTTTTATTGGATATAATGTGCTGAAAATATCAATTAAGTCTAACTAACTGTTCTGTTGTATCCTTTAAGGTTTCTGTTGCCTTATTGATTTTTTGGTCTAGAAGATCTGTCCATTAATGTGAGTGGAGTGTTAAAGCCTCCTAATGAGTGGAGTGTTAAAGCCTCCTAATATTATTGTATTCCTGTCAATTTCTCCCTTTATATCTGTTAGTATTTATGTATTTGGGTGCTCCTATATTGGGTGCATATATAGTAACAAGTGTAATATCCTCTTCTTGATCCTTTTATCATTATATAGTGTTCTTCTTTATCTTTCTTTGCAACCTTTGTTTTTAAGTCTGTCTTGTTTGA
This sequence comes from Physeter macrocephalus, assembly GCF_002837175.3. Classification (NCBI taxonomy): domain Eukaryota; kingdom Metazoa; phylum Chordata; class Mammalia; order Artiodactyla; family Physeteridae; genus Physeter; species Physeter macrocephalus. The sequence goes on from NC_041224.1 coordinate 44,775,669, forward strand.
TATGACCATTGCTACCCCACTTTCTTGTCATTTCCATTTGCATGAAATATCTTTTTTCCATACCCTCACTTTCAATCTATGTATGTCCTTTGCCCTAAAGTGGGTCTCTTGTAGGCAGCATATTGTAGGCTCTTATTTTATTATCCAACCTGCAACTCTATGTCTTTTGATTGGTGTATTTAGTCCATTGACATATAAGGGAATTCTTTTTTTTTTTTTTTTGCGATACATGGGCCTCTCACTGCTGTGGCCTCTCCCGTTGCACAGCGCAGGCTCAACGGCCATGGCTCATGGGCCCAGCCGCTCTGCGGCACGTGGGATCCTCCTGGACCAGGGCATTAACCCATATACCCTGCATCGGCAGGCGGACTCTCAACCACTGCGCCACCAGGGAAGCCCTTATATAAGGTAATTCTTGATAAATATGTATTTGTTGTCATCTTAAAACCTGTTTTCAGTTGATTTTGTATTTTTTCTTTGTTCCTTTTTCTTTTTGATTTTCCTATTGTGGTTTGATGGTTTTCTTTTGTATTAGGCTTTAGTACCTTTCTTTTTGGTTTTTGTGAATCTGTTTTTGATTTGTGGTTACTCTGGTTTTCAAGTATATTAACCCAAAACTCTATCTATTTGCTTTAGACTGGTAGTCATATAGACTCAAACACATTCTTAAAAAATCTGTATTTTCTTACTCTCCTCCCCCATATTTTATTATTTTGATATCCTTTTTATATCTTCATATTTATCCTTTTGCTGTTCATTGTGGTTATCATCACTTTCACAAAAAATTTTTTTTAATCTGTGTACTGGCTCATTTAATTGATTTACTTTCCAGTTGTGATTTTCTTTCGTATAGATTCTTGATTCATTTCTATTTAGAGAAAACATTTCAATATTTCCTTCAGGATAGGTTTAGTATTGCTGTACACTTTTAGTTTTTCTTGTCTGAGATTCTTTCTCTCCTTCTATTCTAAATGATAAACTTGCAGTGTAGAGTATCCTAGATTGCAGGTTTTTCCCTTCCAGGACTTTGAATATATCTTGCCACTTCCTTCTGGCCTGCAGTGGTTCTGTACAGAAATAAGCTGATAGCCTTATGGGGGTTCCCTTGTAATTAACTCTTTGTTTTTCTCTTACTGCCTTTAGAATTCTCTCTTTAATTGTTGCCATTTTAATTATGTCTTCATGTACGTCTGTTTGGATTCATCTTCTTTGGGACCCTCCGTGCTTCCTGTATCTGGATATATGTTTCCTTCTTTAGGTTTGGGAAGTTTTCAGCCATAATTTCTTCAAATACATTTTTGATCCCCTTTAATCTTTGTTCTCCTTCTGAGATCCCTGTTATGCATAGATTGGCACACTTTCTGTTATCCCATAGGTCTCATATTGCTTTCATTTTTTTCATTTGTCTTTATTTCTGCTGTTCTGATTGGTTGGTTTCCATTATTCTATCTTCCAGATTACTTATTTGTTCTTCTGCATTATTCAATCTGCTATTCATTGCCTTTAGCTCAGCTTTCATCTCAGCAAATGACTTTTATTTTTCTTGTTAGTTCTTTATAGTTTCTAGTTCCTTTTTACAGTAATCTGCATTTCTATCAATAACCTTTCTTATTTCCTTAAGTATTTTCTCTTTATTTTATTTTTTTATTTTTTATTTTTTAATTTGGCCACGCCACAAGGTTTGTGGAATCTCAGTTCCCCAACCAGGGATTGAACCTGGACCATGGCAGTGAAAGTGCCGAATCCTAACAACTAGACCACCAGGGAACTCCCTCCTTAAGTATTTTCATTATCCCCTTGATGTTCATTAGACTGAAAGTGTCTGTTTAATTCTTTGTTCTTTCACAGAAATTCTCTTGATCTTTTAATTGGGAATGGTTCCTCTGCTTCTTCATTTTGTATCTATTTCTCTGACTCTATGAGTTTAGGAGAAAGTTATCTACTGTAGTCTTGAAGGGCTGTTTTTTGCGGGAGCATCCCTGTGTAGCCTGTGTGAGTTTAATATTTTTGGTGTGAGGGCTGTTTTTAGTATGGATGCCTGCCATGTCTTTCATCAGTGTGTGCTGGCTGTTATCCCCTTGATAGGGGGGTGAGACTGCTGTTGTGATGGCCAGAGACTGCACTGGCTATTGAGCAAGGACTCCTCTTTCCTCTGTGGTTATCACAGCCCTGTTTGGAGCAGGGTCTGCTCCCTAGTTGTTGGAGTAGATGCCCCCAGATCCATTTCTGAGCTGCGGTATAAGGTAGGTGGGATCACAGTGCTCATGCTGGGAGAGGAGTCACTGAGTATTCCTCATATATGGCCTTTATTATGTTGAGGTTAATTTCCTCCATACCCACTATGTTGGGAGTTTTTATCATAAATGGATGTTGAATTTTGTTAAATGATTTTTCTGTATCTATTGAGATGATCATATGGTTTTTATCCTTTATTTTGTCAGTGTGGTATATCACATTGACTGATTTGTGGATGTTGAACAATCCTTGCATTCCTGGAGTAGATCCTACCTGATCATGTTGTATGATCCTTTAATGTATTGTTGAATTCAGTTTGCTAATATTTTGTTGAGGATTTTTGCAAGTAAGTTCATTAGGGATATTGACTTTTTAATATCCCTTTAATTTTCTTTTTCTTTGACATCCTTGTCTGGTTTTGGTATCAGGGTAATAATGCTGGCCTCATAAAATGAGTTTGGGAGAGTTCCTTCTTCATTTTTTTGCAAGAGTTTAAGAAATTGCTATTAATTCTTCCTTGGATATTTGGTGGAATTCACCAGTGATGCCATCTGGCCATGGGTTCTGGTTTGTTGTGAGGTTTTTTTTTGTTTTTTTTTTTGTTTTGTTTTGTTTTTTTTTTGTGGTATGCGGGCCTCCCTCCGTTGTGGCCTCTCCCGTTGCGGAGCACAGGCTCCGGATGCGCAGGCCCAGCGGCCATGGCTCACGGGCCCAGCCGCTCCGTGGCATGCGGGATCCTCCCAGACCGGGGCGCGAACCCGGCTCCCCTGCATCGGCAGGCGGACACGCAACCACTGCGCCACCAGGGAAGCCCCTGTTGTGAGGTTTTTGATAATTGATTCAACCTCGTTTCTTGTAATTGGTCTGTTCAAATTTCCTATTTCATCATAATTCAGTCTTTGTAGGTTGAATGTTTCTAGGAATTTCTCCATTTCTTCTAGGCTAATTTTTCAACATTTAATTTTTCTTAGTGGTCTCTTTTGTTCCTTTGTAATTCTGTGGTATCAGTTGTAACTTCTCTTTTATTTCTGATTTTGAGACTTTTTTTTTCCTGATGAGTCTAGCTAAATTTTTGTTGTATTTTATTTATCTTTTGAAAGAACCAGCTTTTAGTTTCATTGATCTTCTCTACTGTCTTTTTAGTCTCAATTTCATCTATTTCTCTTCTGATTATTTCCTTTCTTCTATTAACTTGAGGCTTCATTTGTTCTTTTTTTCTACTTTCTTAAGGTGTCAAGTTAGGTTGTTTGAGATTTGTTTGTTTGCTTCTTGATGTAGGCATTTATTGCTATGAAATTCTTAGAAATGCTTTTGCTTTTTTGTGGGTTGTAGGTTGCTTTTTTTGTAGGTTGTCTTTTCATTTTCATTTGTCTCAAGGTATTTTTTGATTTCTAATTTGATTTGTTAACCCTTGGTTGTTCAGTACCATGTTGTGTAATCTCCACATATTTGTGAATTTTCCAGTTTTCTTCTGTAATTTCTAGTTCCATACAATTGTGGTAAAAAAATACATTTAATGACTTTTTCTTAAATTTATTAAGACGTATTGTAGCCTAACATAGGCTCTATCCTAGAGAATGTTTCATGTGCACTTGAAAAAATGTATTCTGTTGCTTTGGGTTGGAATTTTCTTTATATATCTGTAAGTCCATCTGGTTTAACATGTGTCTTAAGGCTAATGTTTTTATATTGATTTTCTGTCTAGATGATCTATCCATTGATGCAAGTGGGGTATTAAAGTCCCCTACTGTTATAGTATTGCTGTCTATTTCTCCCTTTAGGTCTGTTAATATTTGCTTTATATATTTAGGTACTCCTATGTTGGAGATTTATATATGTATACACACATACAAATGTTATATCCTCTTGTTGAATTAACTTGTTTATCATAATGCAATGCCCCTTTGTCTCTTATTACAATCTTTAACATTCATTTTGTCTGATGTAAGTACAGCTATCCTAGCTTTCATTTGGTTTCCACTCGCATGGAATATCTTTTTCCACCCCTTTACTTTCAGTCTATGTATGTCCTTATATCTGAAATGAGGCTCTTACAGGCAGAATATAGATGGTTTTTTATTCATTCAGTCACTCTGTGTCTTCCGAATGGAAACTTTAGGCCATTTACATTTAAAGTAATTATTTTTTAAATAATTTTTTAAGAAATATTTGTTTATTTTTCTACACCAGGTCTTAGTTGTGGCATGTGGGATCTTCGTTGCTGTGTGCGGGATCTTTAGTTGCAACATGTGAACTCTTAGTTGTGGCATGTAGGATCTAGTTTTCTGACCAGGGATTGAACCTGGGCTCCCTGCTTTGGGAGCATGGAGTCTTAGCCCCTGGACAACCAGGTAAGTTCCTAAAGTAATTATTGATAGGTAGGTACATATTGCCATTTTGTTCATTGTTTTCTGGCCATTTTGTATTTCCTCTGTTCATTTCTTCTTCTGTTGCTCTTTTCCTTTGTGCTTTGATGAATTCTGTAGTGATATGTTTAGATTCCTTTCTCTTTTGTGTATTTACTATAGGTTTTTTGGTTACAATGAGGCTTACATATAACAACTAATATGCTTACATATAACAACTAATATTTATAATAGTCTATTTTACACTGATAACAACTTAAGTTTGAATGTATTCTAAAGTTCTAGATTTTTTTACTCACTCCCCCAACATTTTGTTTTGACATCACATTTTATATCTTTTTATCTTTGTATCCCTTAACTAATTATTTTAGTTATAGTTTTGCTACTTGTTTTTTTACCTTCAAGCTTTATAAGTGATCTTATATCTACCACTTTTGCAATATTACTATATTCTGAATTTTACTATATATTAACCTTTACCAGTGAGATTTATACTTTCGTTTTACTAATTAGCACCATTTTCTTTCACCTTCAAGAAGTTCCTTCAACATTTCTTATAAGGCCAGTCTTTGGTGGTGAGCTCTGTTAGCATTTGCTTATCTGGAAAACTCTTTATCTTTCCTTCACTTCTGAGTGATAACTTCCAACCACGAATACTCTACCCAGCAATGTTATTTCCTTCAGAACTCAGCCTCTCACTTCTGGCCAGCAGAATTCATGCTGAAAAACCTTCTCTTAGTATTATGGGGGTTTCCTTGTATATAATAAGTTGTTTTTTCTCTTAATGCTTTTAAGATTCTCTTCTTGTATTTAGCTTTTGACATTTTAATTATAATGTGTCTTGTAACTCTCTTTGGACTCATCTAATTTGGAAATTTCGGGCTTCCTGGATGGGGTATCTGTTTCCTTCTTCAGGTTAGGGAAGTTTTCAGCCATTATTTCTTCAAATAGGGTTTCTGCCCCTTTCTCTTTATGTGGGATCCCTATAATGCAAATGTTGATCTGCTGATGTTGTCCCATAAGTTCCATAAGCCATTTTCACGTTTTTTCCCATTTTTCTTTTTTGCTCTAATTGAGTGAGTTCAACTGCTCTGTTTGAGTTCATTGGTCCTTTCTTCTGCTTTATCTAGTCTGCTATTGAACCCTTCTAGTGTATTTTTCAACTCGGTTATTGTATTATTCAGCTCTGTGACTTCTGTTTGGTACTCTTTAATATTTTCTGTCTCTTTCTGTGTTCATTTCATTCTTCTCCCGAGTTCAGTGAGCATCTTTATAACCGTTTTGAATTCTTTATCAGGTAAATCACTCATCTACATTTCATTAAGGACTTTTTCTGAGGTTTTATCTCATCCTTTCATTTGGAGCCTATTCCTGTTTCTCACTTTGCTTGACTCTCTATGTTGGTTCCTATGCATTAAGTAAAACAGCCATCTCTTCTATTCTTGAAGGAGTAGCCTCATGTAGGAGATGAAAATTATGGTTCAACCCTGCCTAGCTCTTGGTGGTCTCTCAAACCACTGTGATTCTCCAAGTAGCCCGTTTTATTTTTAGCAGTTCCCAGTAGCTGAGAGTGTGCCAAGAACTATCAGTGCCCCAAAGGGGAGAATCTCAGTCAGCACCTAGATTCAGGCTGATTGGAAGCCAGACCCTCAGGTGATAAGTTGGGACAATAATAATGCCTCTCAGGGATCACTGTCCTTCAATGCCTGATATCCAGTGTCTTGAACCACTGTATTATATATTTTGTCTATTTTTCTTTTTAGTTGTTGCAAGCAAGAGGGTAAATCTAGATCCTCTTACTGCTTTTAACCTGACAGAGGAAGTCGTCTCCCTCCATTTGAAAGCTCTCACTCCCTCTGAGCATTTAGGCTTAAAGTATCCTGTCCTAGATGGGTAGCTTGAGGGCAGTTTTGCTTTAGGGACTGGGATAATAAAGTTTCTCACAGCTTATTTCCTCTGGCCCTTCTTGCCAGTGTGCATACTCTGACCTCCGTTACTTCAGAGCAATAGGTGTGTATATATAGCTTAAGTTAAAATCATCCACCATGAAGTCCAAAGATCTACCTAATAATATATGCCTACCATATATTTCTGGGAGACTTCATGGGAATCTGTGAACAGGATTTAGATATCTGTAGAGCAATATTTACAATTCAATGTAGGGCTATGTGGGTGTGAACTCAGGAGTCAAACTAATTTAAATCCTTACACTACTGAGTTATACTTTTTCTCTCTCAACTTTTTTTACCTATAAAATAGGGATTTTTTTTTTTTTTTTGGCAGTACACAGGCCTCTCACGTTGCGGAGCACAGGCTCCGGATGCGCAGGCTCAGCAGCCATGGCTCACGGGCCTAGCTGCTACGTGGCATGTGGGATCTTCCCGGACTGGGGCACGAACCCGTGTCCCCTGCATCGACAGGTGGACTCTCAACCACTGTGCCACCAGGGAAGCCCTAAAATAGGGATTTTGAAATCTATTTATCTCTAAAAATAGAAACCATACCTCATAGGTCTATTTTGGGGGGTTAAGTGAGATAATCTATGTAAACTGCTTAGCCCAGGGCTAGTATGCAGTAAGTATTCAATAAATGATCACCACCATGCATCATCATTTTCCTGGAGGAAACAGCATCATAATTCCATCTCACTCTCATGCAGTACTTTCAGTAGAGCCTAAGTATGTACATATTCAAGGTATATAACATTGACTCATGCAAATTTAAGTTATACCATCAGTCACAATAAAATTTTAATTATATAGTTTATAATGTTTATATGATCACGAAGTAGAATTTCTGGTTTCAGCCCCAACTTGTAAAGAGCTTGGAAATCATCATTCCTGTCCTTACCATAAGAAAAAAACCTGAACAAAATGAAAATCATCAGTTTTTCTTAGCTCAACCAGAGAACTGAAATTACAGGGAAAACTGCCCCTCCAAAAACTGAAGAGACAGGCAAATAGAATCACAGCTTACTGGGAGCAGAAGCTGCTACAGCCAGTCACTGGTGGGAATACGAGTAATTGACAAATTATTGGAAACTGAGTGTGGACCAGCTTGAGAGTTAAAAACTATTAGGGCCCAATCTTAGGGGACTTTTGTGGGGTTTACCCCCAGAAGTTCCACCAAGTTCTCAGTTCTCATGATGAGTAAAGAAACAAAAATAAAGGAATTCCCTAGTGGTCCAGTGGTTAGGACTCAATGCTTTCACTGCTGTGGCCCAGGTTCAAGCCCTGGTCAGGGAACTCAGATCCCACAAGCCATGCAGTACAGAAGAAAAAAAAAAAAAAGAATTATACTGGACTTTTTTTTCTTTCAGGCACAATGCTAGAAAAAGAGAGTGGTGTGAAATATTTAGTATTGAAAGGAAAAAAACACCAACCTAGAATTCTGTATCCAATGAAATTAGCCTCTAAAACTAAAGAGGGAATGAAGACTTTCTCAGACAAGCCAAAACTGTAGGAATCTTTCACTAGCAGGCCTGCCTTGCAAGAAATGTTGAAAGTTCTTCAAGAGATGATAGAAGATGATATGGGTCAGAAATTCAGATCTATATAAAGAACGGAAGAGAATTAGAGAAGAAATAAATGCAGGTAAAATCTTACTTTTTATTCGTAATTGATTTCCATATGCAACTGTTCAAGGTACTAATAGGGGCAATGTATTGAGATGATGGATAAGGGAAATGAATGAGAGCAATGTTATAGGATGGCAGGGAGGAAGTGGGAACACTTATAGTGTACCTGTACTACCTATGAAGCAGTATAATATTATCTGAAAGTAACTTAAATTGGTTGTAAATGTATAAGGCAAACTCTAGAGCAGTCACTTAAACTCCTTTTAAAGAAGTATAATAGATTTAGTAAGAAAAGATAAAGTTGAATCATAAAATTCTCAGCTAAAACCAGAGAAGGCAGAAAAAGAGGAAGATATTTTAAAGTGCAATAAAGAGAAAACAGTTATAGTTGTATTAATATATACCATGATTGTATCAATAATCACTTCAAATGTAAATGGTCTAAATACACCAGTAAAAGAGACAGTCAGCTAGGATTAAAAAAAAACAAAACAAAACCCAAGACCCAACACCTACTTTAAATCTAGACACAGATTAAAAGTAAAGAAATGGAGAAAGATAAACTATGCTAACACAAATCAAAAGAAAACTAAAGTAGCTATATTAATTTCAGATAAAGCAGACTTCTTAACAAGTAAAATGATGAGGGATAAAAAGGAGCATTACATAATAAAGGAGTCAATTCTCTAAAAAGACATACAATCCTTAACATGTATGCACCCAACAGCAGAGCATCAAAATACATGAGGCAAAAACTACTAGAAGTGCAAGGAGAAACTGATAAAAGCAAATACTATAGTTGGAGACTTCAACACCCCTTTATCAGTAATTGACAGAAAATCAGTAAGGATATAACTGAACTTAGCACCATCAATCAACTGGATCTAATTGTTAGTTGACATTTTCTATAAATACCAACAGCAGAATACACATTCTCCTCAAGCTCGTAAGGGATATTTACCAAAATAGACCCAAATTCTGGGCCATAAGCATGCCTTAATAAATTTTAAAGTATAGAGATCATACAAAGTATGTTCTCAGGCCAAAACAGAATTAAACTAAAATCAATAACAGAAAGATATAGTTGGAAAGTTCTAAAATATTTGAAATTAAACAATACACTTTGAAATAACACATGGGTTAAAGAAGTGTCAGGAGAAAGTTAAAAATATTTTCAACTAAATGAAATACAATCTATCAACTTGTAGGATGCAGCAAAAGCAGTACTTATGTGCATTCAGTACTATGAATTTTCCTATATTAGAAAAGAAGACCTAAAATCAATTATCTAAGTTTCCACCTTAGGAAACTACAAAAAGAAGAGCAAGTCAAAAGTAGAAGAAAAGAAAGAAAAATTAGAGCATAAATTAATGAAATTTTATAAAAAGAAATCAATAGAGAAAAATAAAACCAAAAGCTGGTTCTTGGGAGAAGATCAATGAAATTGATAAACCTGTAGCCAGGCTAACCAACAAAATAAAAGAAAACACAAAGCAGTAATATTGGAAATGAAAGAGGTGTCATCACTGCTGATCTTATGTACATTAAAAGGATAAAAAGGTTTGCACTTCTCTAATAGTGATGTTGCACATCTTTTCATGTGCCTCTTGGCCATCTGTATGTTTTCTTTGGAGAAATGTCTATTTAGGTCTTCCGCACACTTGTTGATTTGGTTGGTTGTCTTTTTTTGATATTGAGCTGCATAAGCTGTTTGTATATTTTGAAGATTAATCCTTTGTCCATTGATTCGTTTGCAAATATTTTCTCCCATTCTGAGGGTTGTCTTTTCGTCTTGTTTATGGTTTCCCTTGCTGTGCAAAAGCTTTTACGTTTCATTAGGTCCCATTTGTTTATTTTTGTTTTTATTTCCATTACTCTAGGAGGTGGGTCAAAAAAGATCTTGCTGTGATTTATGTCAAAGAGTGTTCTTCCTAACCTAGAGACTGTCACACAGAGTGAAGTAAGTCAGAAAGAGAAAAACAAATATCGTATATTAACGCATATATGTGGAATCTAGAAAAATGGTACAGATGAACTGGTTTGCAAGGCATAAATAAAGACACAGATGTAGAGAACAAATGTATGGACACCAAGTGGGGGAAGGGGAGGAGGGATGAATTGGGAGATTGGGATTGACATATACACTAATATGTATAATAGATAACTAATGAGAACCTGCTGTATAGCACAGGGAACTCCACTGTACAGTAGAAACTAACAAAACGTAAAACAACCATACCCCCCCCAAAAAAAAGATAAAAAGGAATATTGTGAATAACCTATACTCACAAATTGCATAACTTAAATGAAATGGACCAATTCCTTAAAAAATATGATACACCAAAACTCACAAAAGAAGAAACAAGTACCTTAATAGTACACAGGGAACTTTCATGGAAATAAGACTATTCTGTATGACTCTGTAATGGTGGATACATGATATTATACACTTGTCAAAACCCACAGAACTGTACAACACCACGGGTGAAGCTTAATATAATTCATGGACTGTAGTTAATAATGCATCAAGACTGGTTCATTAATTGTAACAAATATATCACACTAGTGCAAAATGTTAAGGGAAACTGGGTGGGGGGGGGTAAATGGAAACCAGTATTGGCTCAATTTTTTTTGTAAACCTAAACTTGTTCTTATAAAGTCTATTAACTTTTAAAAACCATACAATTTAGTGTGACACACGGCAGACTGCTATAAAACACACAAATTTAGCGTGATACATGGCAGACTGCTATAAAACAATAGCTCAAAGCAGTTGGCAGCTATCATAACACCTTTGAATTTCAGCTTCAAAATTCTATTATCTTGGGGAGATCAAGACGGTGGAGTAGATGAATGAGGAGCTCACCTCCCCCTCACAAACACATCAAAAATACATCTACATGTGGAACAATTATCACAGAATACCAACTGAAAGCTGGCAGAAGATCTATTTTACAACCAAAGCTGCAAGAAATATCCCCATGTAACCGGGTAGCACAAAAGGAGAAAAGAAAAAAAAAAAGGAAACGGGATGGGACCTGCATCCCTGGAATACAGCTGTGAAATAGGAAAGGTTCTCTCACCCTGGAAACCTCTTTCACAGCAGCTGATAAAACCTGGGCTTCAGCAGATAGACCTGGGAAGAGGACTCAGTATGGCTGTGTGGGGACAACCCGAAAGGCCTGGAGTATGGTCTGGGGCATCACAGTGGGTTCACGCAGGCCAAAGCACAGGTCTGCCACAGGAGCCCTATTATCAGAGTGCAAACGGGGGGTGTGGGTCTGCCACAGGAGAGTTACTTGTCAGCATGTTCATGGTGAAGCGCAGCTCCAGCCTCAGGGGCTTTGGGAGTACATTCACGCCTGAGGTGGGTCTGACGTCCGAGCTGACTGTGAGCACTCTGCAGAGGTCTGATCCAAGGGCAGTGGACTTTGTGAGCATGCACACCAAGTGGCAGGTGGCTTCACAGAGTCACACTCCCAGTGGACAGCCCCTGGGGGGGAATATGCAGTTATGCTCCAATAAATTGGACAACCTAGAAGAAATGGACAGGTTTCTAGAAATATACAGCCTGCCAAAAGTGAGTCATGAAGAAACAGAAAATTTAAACAGACCAATCACTAGAAGTGAAATAGAATCTGTAAAAAAAAAAAAAAAAAAAAAAAAAAAAAAAAAAAAAAAAAAAAAAAACCTCCCTGTAAACAGAAGTCCAGGAGCAGATGGCTTCAATGGAGAAGTCCACTGATCATACAAAGAACCTATACTGATCCTTCTCAAACTCTTCCAAAAGATTGAAGAGGAGGGAATACTCCCAAAGTCATTCTGTGAAGCCATCATCACCCTGATATCAAAATCAGACAAAGACACTACCACAATAAAAATTACACGTCAGTATCTTTGGTGATGTAGATGCAGAAATCCTCAACAAAATATTAGCAAACCGAATCCAACAACACATATAAAGGATCATACACCATGATCAAGTTGGATTCATTCCAGGGTCACAAGGATGGTTCAACATATGCAAATCTATCAATGTGATACACCACATTAACAAAAGAAAAGACAAAACCACATGATCATCTCAACAGATGCAGAAAAAGCATTGGATAAAATTCAACATCCATCCATAATAAGAAAACTCTCATCGAAGTGGGTATAGAGGAAACATCTGAGCACAATAAAAGCCATCTATGACAAAGCCACTGTCCACTAATACTTAATACTAATCCTAAATGGTGAACTGTGAAAAGCTGAAATCCTTCCTGCTAATTCTGGAAGAAGATGAGGATACCCACTCTGACCGCTTTTTTTTTTTTTAATTGGAGTATAGTTGGTTTACAATGTTGTGTTGGTTTCAGGTGTGCAGCAAAGTGAATCAGTTATACATACATCCACTCTTTTTTAGATTCTTTTCCCATATAGGCCATTACAGAGTATTGAGTAGAGTTCCCTGTGCTATACAGTAGGTCCTTGTTGGCTATATATTTTATATATAGTAGTGCATGTATATACCAATCCCAACTTTCCAGTTTATCCCTACCACCACCACCACCTCCCCCCGCCACAGTAACCATAAGTTTGTTTCTACATCTGTAACTCTAGTTCTGTTTTGTAAATAAGTTCATTTGTACCCTTTTTTTAGATTCCACATATAAGCAGTATCATATGATGTCTTTCTCTGACCTCCTCAGTATGACAATCTCTAGGTCCATCCACGTTGCTGCAAATGGCATTATTTCATTCGTTTTTATAGCTGAGTAATATTCTGTTGTATATATGTACCACATCTTTATCCATTCCTCTGTTGATGGACATTTAGGTTGCTTCCATGTCCTGGTTATTGTAAATAGTGCTGCAATGAACATTGGGGTGCATGTATATTTTCAAGTTATGGTTTTCTCCTGATATATGTCCAGGAGTGGGATTGCTAGATCATATAGTAGCTCTGTTTTTAGTTTTTAAAGGAACCTCCATACGGCTCTCCATAGTGGCTGTACCAGTTTACATTCCCACCAACAGTGTAGGAGGGTTCCCTTTACTCCACACCCTCTCCAGCATTTACTGTTTGTAGATTTTTTGATGATGGCCATTCTGACCAGTGTGAGGTAATACCTCATTGTAGTTTTGATTTGCATTTCTCTAATAATTAGTGATGTTGAGCATCTTTTCATGTGTTTGTTGGTCATCTGTATGTCTTCTTTGGTGAAATGTCTATTTAGGTCTTCC
>NC_041224.1:44795372-44836528 GCF_002837175.3 Physeter macrocephalus
TGTAAAAAAAAAAAAAAAAAAAAAAAAAAAAAAAAAAAAAAAAAAAAACCTCCCTGTAAACAGAAGTCCAGGAGCAGATGGCTTCAATGGAGAAGTCCACTGATCATACAAAGAACCTATACTGATCCTTCTCAAACTCTTCCAAAAGATTGAAGAGGAGGGAATACTCCCAAAGTCATTCTGTGAAGCCATCATCACCCTGATATCAAAATCAGACAAAGACACTACCACAATAAAAATTACACGTCAGTATCTTTGGTGATGTAGATGCAGAAATCCTCAACAAAATATTAGCAAACCGAATCCAACAACACATATAAAGGATCATACACCATGATCAAGTTGGATTCATTCCAGGGTCACAAGGATGGTTCAACATATGCAAATCTATCAATGTGATACACCACATTAACAAAAGAAAAGACAAAACCACATGATCATCTCAACAGATGCAGAAAAAGCATTGGATAAAATTCAACATCCATCCATAATAAGAAAACTCTCATCGAAGTGGGTATAGAGGAAACATCTGAGCACAATAAAAGCCATCTATGACAAAGCCACTGTCCACTAATACTTAATACTAATCCTAAATGGTGAACTGTGAAAAGCTGAAATCCTTCCTGCTAATTCTGGAAGAAGATGAGGATACCCACTCTGACCGCTTTTTTTTTTTTTAATTGGAGTATAGTTGGTTTACAATGTTGTGTTGGTTTCAGGTGTGCAGCAAAGTGAATCAGTTATACATACATCCACTCTTTTTTAGATTCTTTTCCCATATAGGCCATTACAGAGTATTGAGTAGAGTTCCCTGTGCTATACAGTAGGTCCTTGTTGGCTATATATTTTATATATAGTAGTGCATGTATATACCAATCCCAACTTTCCAGTTTATCCCTACCACCACCACCACCTCCCCCCGCCACAGTAACCATAAGTTTGTTTCTACATCTGTAACTCTAGTTCTGTTTTGTAAATAAGTTCATTTGTACCCTTTTTTTAGATTCCACATATAAGCAGTATCATATGATGTCTTTCTCTGACCTCCTCAGTATGACAATCTCTAGGTCCATCCACGTTGCTGCAAATGGCATTATTTCATTCGTTTTTATAGCTGAGTAATATTCTGTTGTATATATGTACCACATCTTTATCCATTCCTCTGTTGATGGACATTTAGGTTGCTTCCATGTCCTGGTTATTGTAAATAGTGCTGCAATGAACATTGGGGTGCATGTATATTTTCAAGTTATGGTTTTCTCCTGATATATGTCCAGGAGTGGGATTGCTAGATCATATAGTAGCTCTGTTTTTAGTTTTTAAAGGAACCTCCATACGGCTCTCCATAGTGGCTGTACCAGTTTACATTCCCACCAACAGTGTAGGAGGGTTCCCTTTACTCCACACCCTCTCCAGCATTTACTGTTTGTAGATTTTTTGATGATGGCCATTCTGACCAGTGTGAGGTAATACCTCATTGTAGTTTTGATTTGCATTTCTCTAATAATTAGTGATGTTGAGCATCTTTTCATGTGTTTGTTGGTCATCTGTATGTCTTCTTTGGTGAAATGTCTATTTAGGTCTTCCACCCATTTTTTTGACTGGGTTGGGTTTTTTTTATATTGAGCTGCATGAGCTACTTGTATATTTTGGAGATTAATCCCTTGTCAGTTGCTTTGGTTGCAAATGGTTTCTCCCATTTTGAGGGTTGTCTTTTCATTTTAAGTTTAATTAGGTCCCATTTATTATTTTTTTAATTTTAATTCTAGGAGGTGGATCAAAAAAGATCTTGCTGCAGTTTATGTAAAAAAGTGTTCTGCCTATAGTACTCTGAGTTTTATAGTGTCTAGCCTTACATTTAGGTCTTTAATCCATTTTGAGTTTATTTCTGTGTATGGTGTTAGGGAGTGTTCTAATTTCATTCTTTTACATGTAGCTGTCCAGTTTTCCTAGCACTATTTATTGAAGAGACTGTCTTTTCTCCATTGTATATTCTTGCCTCCTTTGTCATAGATTAGGTGACCATAGGTGCGTGGGTTTATCTCTGGACTTTGTATCCTGCTCCGTTGATCTGTATTTGTTTTTGTGCCAATACCACTGTTTTGGTTACTGTAGTTTTGTAGTATAGTCTGAAGTCAGGTAGCCTGATTCCTCCAGCTCCGTTTTTCTTTCTCAAGATTGCTTTGGCTATTCGGGGTCTTTCTGTGTTTCCATACAAATTTTAAAATTCTTTGTTCTAATTCTGTGAAAAATGCCAGTGGTAATTTGATAGGGATTGCATTGAATCTGTACATTGCTTTGGGTAGTAGAGTCATTTTCACAATACTGATTCTCCCAATTCAAGAACATGGTATATCTCTCCAACTGTTTGTGTCATCTTTGATTTCTATCATCAGTATCTTATAGTTTTATGAGTACAGCTCTTTTCCCTTCTTAAGTAGGTTTATTCCTAGGTATTTTGTTCTTTTTGATGTGATGGTAAATGGGATTGTTTCCTTGATTTCTCTTTCTGATCTTTCATTGTTAGTGTATAGGAATTCAAGAGATTTCTGTGCATTAATTTTGTATCCTGCAACTTTACCAAATGCATTGATGAGCTCTAGCAGTTTTCTGGTAGCATCTTTAGGATTTCCTATATATAGTATCATGTCATCTGCAAACAGTGACAGTTTTACTTCTTCTTTTCCGATTTGGATTCCTTTTATTTCTTTTTCTTCTGATTGCCATGGCTAGGATTTCCAAAACTATGTTGAATAACAGTGGCGAGAGTGGACATCCTTGTCTCATTCCTGATCTTAGAGGGAATGCTTTCAGTTTTTCACCATTGAGAATGATGTTTGCTGTGGGTTTGTTGTATATGGCCTTTATTATGTTGAGGTAGGTTCCTTCTATGCTCACTTTCTGGAGAGTTTTTATAAATGGGTGTTGAATTTTGTCAAAAGCTTTTTCTGCATCTATTGAGATGATCATATGGTTTTTATTCTTCAATTTGTTGATGTGGTGAATCACACTGATTGATTTGTGAATACTGAAAAATACTTGCATCCCTGGGGTAAATCCCACTTGATCATGGCACTCTCACCACTTTTATTCAACATAGTACTGGAAGTCCTAGCCACAGTAATCAGAAAAGTAAAAGAAATAAAAGGTATTCAAGTTGGAAAGGAAGAGGTAAAATTGTCATTATATGCAGATGATATGATACTCTAGGGTTTATCTTTAGGGTTTTCTATATAAAGACTCCACACAAGATCTATTAGAATAAATGAATCCAGCAAGGTAGCAGGATACAAGATTAATATACAGCAATCTTGCATTTCTTTACACTAACAATGAATTATTAGAAAGTAAAAAATAAAGGATTTAAAAAATTTTTTTTACTGATGTGTTAAAGATCACACTTTTAACATGTGATTTTTAAATTTTTAAAATTTTTAAAATTTTTAATTTTTTATTTTTTACTGATGTGTTAAAAATCCCATCAAAAAAAATCTAGGAATAAATGTAACCAAGGAGATGAAAGACCTATAAGCTAAAAATTACAAAACCTTGATAAAGGAAGCTGAAGATGATTCAAAGAAGCAGAAAAATGTCCCATGATCTTGGATTAGAAGAATTAATATTGTTAAAAATGGCCATACTCCCCAAAGAAGAAATCTACAGATTCAATGCAATCCCTATCACATTATCCATGACATTTTTTTACAGAACTAGAACAAATAATCCTAAAATTTATATGGAACCATAAAAGACCCAGACTTGCCAAAGCAGTCTGGGAAGAAGAACAAAGCAGGAGGCATAACGATCCCAGACTTCAGACAATACGACAAAGCTACAGTAATCAAAACACCATGGTATTGGCATAAAAACAGACATATGAATCAATGGAACAGAAGTCCAGAAATAAATCCACACACCTATGGTCAATTAATCTTTGACAAAGGAGACAAGAATATACAATGGAGAAAAGATAGTCTCTTCAGCAAGTGGTATTGAGAAAGCTGGACAACTGCATGTAAATCAATGAAGTTGGAACACACCCTCACAACGTACACAAAAATAAACCCAAAATGGCTTAAAGACTTAAAACAAGACATGACAGCATAAAAATCCTAGATGAGAACAAGGCAAAACATTCTCTGACAATTGTAGCAATATTTTCTTAGATCCGTCTCCAAAGGCAAAAGAAATAAAAGCAAAAATAACCAAATAGGACCTAATGAAACTTAAAAGCTTTTGCACAGCAAAGGAAACCATAGACAAAATGAAAAGACAACCTTCAGAATGGGAGAAAATATTTGCGAACAATGTGACCCACAAGGGATTAATTTCCATAATATACGAACAGCCCATACAACTGAATATCCAAAAAAAAACCCAATCAAAAAATGGGCAGAAGACCTAAATAGACATTTCACCAAAGAAGACATACAGATGACCAACAAACACATGAGAAGATACTCAATATCACTATTAGAGAAATGCAAATCAAAACCACATGAGGTATCAATTTACACCCGTTTGAATGGCCATCATTTAAAAATCTGTGAACCTACTGTTTAGCACAGGGAACTCTACTCAGTACTCTGTAATGGCCTATATGGGAAAACAATCTAAAAAAGAGTGGATATACGTATAACTGATTCACTTCGCTGTATAGCAGAAACTAACACAATGTTGTAAATCAACTATACTCCAATAAAAATAATCTATGAATAACAAATGCTGGAGAGGATGTGGAGAAAAGGAAACCTTCCTACACTGTTGGTGGGAATGTAAATTGGTGCAGCCACTATGGAGAACAGCATGGAGGTTCTTCAAAAAACTAAAAAAAGATTTATCATACGATCCTGTAATCCCACTCCTGGGCATATATCCGGAAAAGATGAAAACTCTAATTCGAAAAGATACATGAACCCCAATGTTCAAAGTAGCACTGTTTTCAACAGCCAAGACATGGAAGCAACCCTTAGTGTCCATCAACAGATGAATGGATAAAGAAGGTGTGGTATATATACACAATGGAATACTACTCAGCCATTAAAAAGAATGAAATACTGCCATTTGCAGGAACATGGAGAGACCTCAAGATTATCATACTAAGTAAGTCAGACAGCGAAAAACAAATATATGATATCATTTATATGTGGAATCTAAAAAAAATAATACAAATGAACTTATTTACAAAACAGAAACAGACCCACAGACATAGAAACAAGCTTATGGTTACCAAAGGGGAAAGGTACCATGGGGGATAAATCAGGAGTATGGGATTAACAGATACCTACCACTATATATAAAACAGATAACAGGATTTACTGTATATGACAGGAAACTATATTCAGTATCTTGTAATAACCTATAATGGAAAAGAATCAGAAAAAAAATGTAACTGAATCACTTTTCTGTACACCTGAAAGTAACACAATATTGTAAACCAACTACAGTTTAAAAAAAATTCTATTATCTTGCAGATTCCAAATCAGCTGGTAGTTTTAGTATAATACATACAATGATGGAGAGAATGCAACATATATAGATTACTGTATACAGAACTGTGGTGTCTGTATATGTTTACAATTTTTGTCTAACTTGTGTTCCTATGTATTCAGGCATCCTCCCTCCTCTTTTCTTCACCATTCCACATAAGCACCATCCCCAGCTCAGCTCCTTCACAGTGTGGGTGCCAAAATCCACTCTCAGTTCAATAAACAAGAAGGTACAGTGGAGTTAGTTCTTATCCAACTAAATCCCAACATTGCGTGCCGTCTGTCTGGTCACCGCTGTATCCCGTTTCCTAGAAGGGCTTCTGATATAGAAGGACTCATAAATATTTGAGTAAATGAATGAACTGCCTAATACCTTAAGAATTCTCTCACAGTTAAGCATTTTATCAAAGTTAAAATTACCTCAACTGTTAAAAATATTATCAAAGAATGCCAGACCAAACTGAGGTAAAACTCTAACAAATAACATTTATTTTTCTTTTACATATGTATTTCACAGCCCAAACATCACACTGCCTTCAGAGAAAGGTGCTCTTATGCCATTATATTTTACTATATACCGCACAGGCATTAAACATTCTCATTAACGTGATGAGACAATTTGCTGGTAAACATTTAAACACAGACATTGGTTTCAGTATTTCAAGAACATATTTTTGGTCATAACCAAGAAGTACATCAAAATATGACAACACTGGCTAATTTTTTTTTTTTTTTTTTTTTGTGGTACGCGGGCCTCTCACTGTTGTGGCCTCTCCCGCTGCAGAGCACAGGCTCCGGACGCGCAGGCTCAGCGGCCATGGCTCACGGGCCCAGCCGCTCCGCGGCATGTGGGATCCTCCCAGACCGGGGCACGAACCTGTGTCCCTTGCATTGGCAGGCGGACTCTCAACCACTGCACCACCAGGGAAGCCTGGCTAATATTTTTCAAGCAAATAATATTTAACTCTGCATAGTTTATACAATAGGCTGTGGTAATAAATAATATCACCAATCTCATCAACTATTAACTGGCCACAAAAAGCCTATAACATTCATTTTAATTATGATATGAAATGCTCTACTGGTGTAGTTTCAACATAGCCTTAAAATTTTGTGGGTGTTTTAACCTTGAATACATGAAAAGAAAAAGTACTAAACTTGACTAAAAAAGAAGTACTAACTTGGTATGTTTTGGTTAACTACCAATATGTCATGTCCACGTATTACATTCCTAACGTGAAGGCAAATATTTAAATAGAAAAACTAGCAGTCCAAAAAACGTGAATGTGCAAATTGTGAGGAAAACATTGCATTTAAATTTGCACTCATTTGCAAATTACAGTACTAGATCAGTATAAACGCTAACAGGAAAAATATTCAGCAGGAAAGAATGGGAATGACCTCTCACAGCAGAGAACTAGTCACTGTGCGCTACTCCAAAGTGTGCTTACACGCTGCTTACGGTGTGTTTCTGGTGTCCTGGAGCTTCTAACTCCTTATGACTATTCTTCATTCACTAAAGGAGACGGCAGGCATGCTTCAGTCAGTGGTAAGAAAAACCTGAAACAGCAACATTTTCTTCCTTGATTTGGTGTAAAGGTCCTTCTCATTATTATAACTAACTTACTTATATGCTAACTTCTAACCTCAAATGTTTTCTGAATCAGGTTTGCTAAATGCTGTAAAGAATAGCTACCCTTCATACAATACTAGGTTTTGTTTTATTTAAGTATGTCAGCATGATAAAAAGTACACATGCACAGTCATTCTACCAGCCCATATATGCAAAACTCAGCCTAAAACTCAGCTTGGATAAGATTCAAATTCTACACAGAGATTCTCTGTATTGTTTCCAATGGGTTAACAACTTCTTGGAAAGCAGAAATGCCTAATAATTTCTGCAGTGTGTTTTTTAATTGAAATGTTTATAAAAATAAAGCCCCAATCTTTAAGTCTATAGAATGTCAAGAAAGCTATGAGGGATGTTAAAAGCACTGGGCAAAACCCTCGTTTTCAGCGTCCCATCTGCCCCACAGGAGAAGATCCGGTTGCCCTGGGTGATGTCGATCTGCATGACTCCAGCCCCAAGGTTTCTGAATATGGACTGTTTAGCATGTTCATTTTTAAATGAATGAAGTAGGCCATGGCCTGTCAACCTCCAAACCTAGTTTAAAGAAAAAGTGAAAACATAAAGTGTAAGTCATTTAAAAAAGAGAGAAAGAGATGAAAAACTTTTAAAAACATGGACTTCACCTCTGTTCTCCCAGCCCAACTGATCTCATTAAAGCCCAGCTTTCCTGTCCACTACCTCTTTCCTAACAGTCTACCTAATTGGAAATAATACCATTCACAGGGCTCATTTACCATCCTCACACTTCCCTGTACCTTCTTTCAAATTCCTCTCTTCACATCCTCTTGTTTCATATTAACCGTATATACCCCATCTCTAATTCAACTAAATATTTCAGTTAATTCAGTTAAATACATTCCTAACGCTGTTAGGCCCTGGGACAATATAAAAGAACAGTACCACCTCGCTTCTCTGGACACCTCAACTGTACAAAACAGAGTCAGGTACTGGAGGCAGAGGTGGGAAGAGGGGAGGGGGATGATGTGAGAAACCAAACTCATGTCATCAAAAAAATCAATGCATTAATTAAACTCAAACACTTATTCAAACAGAGTTCTTTAAAGCTTTTTAATGACCTGAGAGTATACTGAGATTGATTATCTGGGTTTCTAGATCCTAACAATTTAGAAAGAACCCCACAGAAGTAAGGGAGGAAGCAATATTTGCACGAAGAGGGTGGTGAGTTTTTTGGTTTGGTTCCCCCTCCCCAATCAATCTTGACAGCAGGTAAAGATAATATTTAGGACATTCCAACCTCTTGTACTGACTCACCTTTATGTTACCTTCTGCTGAACCTGTAGTAAAATATTCCTCACAGGGATCGAGAGCCAGCGCCTTAATTGCAGAGTCATGTGCCTGGAATGTGTGAATTAGCTGTCTCTGCCTGATGTCAAAAATGCAGATGTAGCCTTTCCTGCCTCCAGATATTAGGAGTTGCTGTTTTGGCGCATACTGAAGTACCGTGGCACCATGATCATGGCACGTGAAACCTGAAGAAAAACATCAAGGGCCTTTCCCAAATGATGTCTACCTTAGCACTTCTGGTAATATTTAAATGCACATTTAAGTAATACAGAAATTACTGTCACATTTTCCCTTCTAATTTCTATAATCATGATCAAAGTATTAAAAAAGATGGCAAGCAATGACAGAAAAAACATCTTATACATAATCTCAGTATGAAAACACACACCCATATACACAGGAGGTTTAAACTTTATGCCCAAACTAAGTTATACTGTCTCATAAGAATGTAGAAGCAAAAGTGCAGAGCAGAACAAGCTTCTCAATGATACTCTAGTCTTCATTAATAGCCACCAATAACAAGTATTTACCCTTTCCCAGTTCCTGCCCATACATAAAACCTCATCAAAAGTTCTTCTCTATAGCACAGGGAACTATATTTAATATCCTGAGATAAACCATAATGGAAAAGAATATGAAAAAGAATATATGTATAACTGAATCACTTTGCTATAAAGCAGAAATTAACACAACATGTAAATCAACTATACTTCAATAAAATATATATTTTTTAAAAGTCCTTCTCAGCTAAGTAATTGAAACTACACTAGTGTGAAAATTACCAGCCCCCAGTTAAGAAGTTAACCTTCCCAGGACTCTCTGCATTCTAATATGATTAACAACCTTCCCAGGACTCTGCATTCTAATGTGATTAATGCCTTAAACTAATATGTGGCAAATTTTTAAGAGATGTTAATAATTATTTGCCAAAAACAAAGAATTTTGCAATCAAAACTGGGAAATAACTACACCTTTCAAAATACACGTCAGCATAGTAAAAGACTCAAATCTTTTTGGTTTTTTTTTTAACAAAGTCCACCTAGCTATGTTTAACCCAAACTTACTAGAGCTTTGAGCACTCTTGGTGGCATTATGTGAAAGAGTGATCTTTAGGACAGTGATGTGAAAAACACTGTCTTAAAAGGAATAATGTTTAAACGGCATTATTCAGATTTCTAATCATAAGGCTGACTTTTAGTTTACGGTCAGATTTAATTCTCTGAAATATGACCTCATTTCTGTTGAGCTCAAGGAATACTTTGCAACTGATTTCTTCAGCAGCCTTGTTAGTAGTGGCGCTCTCCATACCATATTTTCTGAATGAAATACAACATAAAGATTATTCTAGGCTAGCTGGGTTTCTGTGACTATACATATTTACCTCAGCAAGGTAGCCAGATATTCTAGTTAACTTTTAGAATTTTATTCACTCTACACATTTCTCCATTTTTAACCCGTGAATAAACATGCATTGGATTTACTGGTTAAAATAAAACCAGGAAAGCATTCTTCCACAGTGTACTGAAAATCAAAGACTTAGCTCACTTACCATGAATGAGGCTGTTTCCGGGTGATATCAATGTGTCCCAGAGGCATACATTTCTAATAAAGAAACAATAACAAAAATACATATAAACAAATTGTTCTAAGTCATCAACGGGATAAACTGCGTCTTTACATCAAATATTTCTACTTATTGAATCTTAAGTTGTTTTGTTCACTCACATTTATAAAGCAGTGATTCTCAACTAGGATGAGGGTAGAGGTTGGGACTGGGGATATATCTCTTCCAAGAGTTTATCCTTTTCAAACTACAGGGTCTGTCTCACATGGTCCCACCTGACTCTGCTCCATCTCATCCCCCGGCCCTATCTCTTTTCCATGATCACTCCACGGAAAATGAGACATGATTTCCTGAGTAGAAGAGATGCTTCTATATCCTTGGGGGTAAACACTGCAGGGAAATGAGAGGTGTTATTCATGGGCACATGTTGCCAATGAAAACAATCTGAGGCAAAGAAAATGCTGAAAATGATGGCTACAGAGCCTCAAAAACTTGACAGTATTAACAGCAATTAAAAAAATAGCTTTAACATAAAAATTCCACATACTTTTTAGTAGATTACATTAGGAGTAATTTTGGTCTTTCTCTTTTTGGTAAGGAAAACTACTTGAAGAATTATGTAACAAAGTTTTTGTATTCCTGAGGTGGAAAAACCTGACTAAATAGAAATCCATACTTTCTAGCAAGAATACCTTTCTGCCTAAAATACGCTTATTTCTTTTTTGCATCTCTGTCAACCTACCTATTGTCATTGGACTGTCCAGATGTGGCAACTAGACTTGAAGAGGTAACAAATGCAAAGTCACTTGTGGCTTTACTGTGGCACTGCCAACTCTATGGGAACAAAGTGCAGCTGATGTTATCTCAAAATCCAGTAAAATGTGGTACAGTACACACACACAGCTCTGCTAATCATATACTACATGCATGAGCTAAGAACACTTTTAAAAATCTAGAATAAAGAATAAGTGATAAGAGGATTAGCTGTCATCTGCATGTTACTTGGCTAATACCCAATAATTTTTTAAAACTGGAAGAGCTGGAAGAAACATGGAATTAAAGGTTATGTTTTTTAGATTATGTAACAAAGGAATAAAACACCAAGTACATGAACTTAACCTTCCAGCCTCACCATGCCCCGACCCTCCAAGTACAGACATGCTTGTCTGCATCACCACGTGTTCTAACATGATTTGGATTAATAGATGAAGTGGCCTATTGGGATTGGTTATTTTATAATCTAATAAGAAACATTGCAGAGCAAACTGGCATACATGGAACTTGTCTGGTTCTTAATACAGTACATAAAATGAATCACTATAAAACTCTATCACTAAGAAGTCAGAGATTTCAAAACAGGTAAAAGTGTAATAAAAATGTATCCTGAATAAGACCACACAGAAGGCCCCTAAAAATTTCAAATATAATGGTCACCCTTCAAGCTGTGAAAAGCAAGTTTTTTGCGTTTTAGTCATTTCAGTCTAAAACTAGGGCAATGATGGTGCTGGGCCATGGCTGCTGGACAGAGTGGTCCCTTTCCCAACAGATCCACCAATGGGATTCGCTGTCTGAAACAAACACTTCAAAAAGTGGCCTCCGTATGCGCTCTGCGAGTGCTGAGTGATACTTACCATGTAAGGTTTGGGATTTGATGCAGTTTGGTTTACTTGCCAGATACTCAGAAAACCCTCTCCGTCTGCGACACCACACTGTAAGAATGGCGTAAATATTAAACACAGCTTATGAGTAGCCATATCGAAGGTAAAATCATTTATGAAATGGAGAGTCAGTCAGTCCCCACTTAACCAACATTCTGCCTATACCTATGCTCCTGCTGCTGTAGTTCTCAAGAAAGTCCAAGTACTGTAAATATCCTGCCACCTTGTAAATGCTTTTCCATGCCTATTTCACTGTTTTCCTCCAAACCTCTGTAGCAGAACTTAGTAAGAAACTGGAAGGTTTCTCTTAGGTGCCTGACTCTGCACACAGGCACCATCAACACACTCAACAGAAACAGAATTCTTTACCCTCACAGAATATTTAGTATCTGTAAGTAGATGATTAATTAATCCACACAAAATTCTGTGGATTTATGCTTTTATTGAGAGCCAAGGGGCTATATAAACAGACACCATCAAACTGCCTGCTCAACTTAAATCCAGAGTGACTGCATTTGTTTTTAAGTGTAGTTTTACTAGCTCTTTACTCATAAATATCTGCAATTCTTTTCAGACAAGTTTAGCAGTAACCCCTAGGAACTAACCTTGTTGCCTTGTGAATTGAAATATAATCTGGTAACTCTTGCATTGCCAGCTTGGCGGAAACAGACAAGCTGCTGAGGTCTTGTCCATTCAAACATTCGTACACTGCCATCCTGAGCACCTGTAAGATCTGACATGCAAAAGGAAAAGCAAAAAATAAGAAACAAAGCTGAAGAAAGAGTTCCAACATTTCCCATTCTATAAGCCAACTTCAAAATAATAGAGATCACTTGCAGTCCTTTGATCATAAATAAAATACTTACAGTATTGATGGACTGGGTGTGAGGTCATTCTCTTAACATTATGTAGATTCCTTTTCATAAGCTTTAAAAGAAGATAAAAATGAATTTCTTTTGCATCACAGAAGAAATGAGGAAGGATATGATTCAGGCCAACTCTAATTCTGATAACGGTTATTCTCTTACACTGGATTATTACTAAAATAAACCCTGTTGTGGATTTTCTGACCCACTAAATATATGACACTTGTCTGAACAGGCTGGGAAAGCATAACCACTTACTGGCGTGCCCTGGTCTGTGTGGACTGTGAGGATACCAAGCTGCTTCATCTAGTGGTAAAGGGAACTCTCCTCCAAGTGCCCCTCCCTGAGGACAATCAGGAGTATCTCCAGATTCTTCAGAGCAGAACATGAGAATGACACCCTTTAACTACAGTGGCTAACAACAATGTTATTGCTGGCATTTTTCAAACACTTAGAGTAGACATGAATTCCTCTCTATCTCTCCTTGACCACTTTGTGCCTCTCAGTTTGCTCATCTATAAAATGAAAACCACTTAGGGTTGTTATAAGAAAAAGCATGCACCTGACATAAAGAAACTCACAGCATGCTAGCTATCATTATTATGGTGTACTAACTGGTCACTGCCTCTGATCTTCAGCATCATTCCTATGTCAAAGTGATTTCAACCTATTTTTGAGCGAGTCCATATCCAGAAACCATACCTAATAGTAAATAACATACCACACTAGCTCCAATGCTAGTCTGTCCACTGCCCAGCCACGGCAGAGATGAAGATGGATGCACCTGACTTGCTGAATGGGATGTTGCACTGGGTTGATAAAGAGTTGTAGTGGAACCACGATAATCAATATCATCTGAACTGCAGAAAACATTCATGTGTTACTGTGACAGTTCCATTTTCTCAACACAAATTCCAATTACAGAGCTTTTTATCTATCTGAAGGACAGTCTTTATTTAAAAAAAAAAGTATCAATATCCATAATAAAAATGTAGGTACAAGTCCTAATCATCACCAATTTTAGTACTGGTTAAGTTTTTCCCCTTAGGCAAAATATAAGTTTAGTCTAATGTTTGGGAGAATTTTATTGCTGCACAAATTAGAACAAATGTTTGTTTTGAAGTATTTAACACAGATTTTCTTTTTATACTGTATAGAAGAAGACTGTATGTTCTCTTCAAGTACAGAGATCCCATTTATAAAATTCAAACATTTTAAAGAAATTTGAGTTAAAAGTTTTCTTAAACTTAGGTACTAATTATCACATTAAATGTTAAAGTAATTTTTATGATGGGCCGTATCATATTACATGTTTACATCTACTCTGAAGTATGACTGAAACCTAGTTGTATTATATACTAATGAGATAGAAGCAGAAATGAAAGAGGCTATCATGGCACCACTCCCAGTACATAAAATTTCCGAGAGTCTGGAGAAAAGCAAGAGGGAGAGAAAACATAGAGGAGAAACCCCCAAATAGGAAAGCATTGCTGCACTCTTGGTGCAGTGTCCATAGTTTTACTGAAAAGTAAAGTTGGCTACATTTTTATCTGAAAAAAAGGTATGCTTATAGAGAGATAATCAAGAAGAAACACTGAAAATTACTCAGTAAATGTGACTCATCAATCAGTCTAATTAATATATTGGTGTATTCTGCTTTGTATGGTAATTATCCAGATCAGCTGAATTTACTGAATATTGTATAATTTCTGACATTTCTTTGGGGTTAAATGTCAAAGTGGCAGTTGTTAGCATTAGGCTCTGGTGTTGGGGATTATTCTGACTCAAATACTATGAATAATTCAGGGTCTAATGGAAGAAGTAGGAGTAGTCTGTACGCTGATGTAAGCAGAGCCCTTTATTGGCAGCTAAACCAATTATGTTTGTCTCCTTACCAAAGAAATACATAGTTTTCAAGACAACTGAAATCAAGTGCATAACCACTTAACAGGTTCTTTTTGAAGAAAACTACATTTAAAATTGATTACATAAGGCAAGCAAACCTTTTGGATTCTCTGTCATATTCTTCTCCAATCCATATGTATGACTGACAGGCCAGTAGAGAAGTAATATCGAGTTCTTGTACATCATGCGTTGAAGCCAAAACAATTTCATTACAGTTTGCCTGTAAAGCAAACACAAAGTCAATAATTTAAGCAATTTCACTAAAACAAAGTACTACATTCTTTATAATGACTAAAGATTTTACCTTATTAACAGAAAATGCCATGATCATATCTGACTCCTTATGAATGATTTTTGCCTTTCCTCCTGGATAGCCCAGATCTGCTTCAACCTACAAGACATTTGTCAGCAGTTTTAGTTGTTGCAGCACAGCTCCATACAGATATATGTACATCCCACAAAACTTAAAAGAAGGACAAGACGAAAATGTAGCAGTAGCAGCAGCAGCAAGAAAAAAGGTACCAGTAATTTTAGTGTGTTGAAAATTAGCTGTGGAATTAGCTTAGATTCTCTGATGCCCTGTAATCACCCCAATTACAAAATTTTCCATTGTGATTACAGGATACTGAGTAACTGTCACAAAAGATAGCTAACATAATTTTCATTATTATTTATAACAGTAATGTCTCTCATCTCTTCCAAAAGTGCACAAAGATACAGTAGTAAGAATGTGAGAGAAAAAGACACAATCAGAAAGACAAAGGAGTCACATAAGAAGTGAAATATTTTTAAATAAGGGTGATGAGATAGGAATAAGAAGTTGGATACAAGAACAGTTAGAAAGTAATGAAGGAGGGCTTCCCTGGTGGCGCAGTGGTTAAGAATCCACCTGCCAATGCAGGGGACATGGGTTCATGCCCCGGTCCGGGAAGATCCCACATGCCGTAGAGCAACTAAGCCCGTGTGCCACAACTACTAAGCCTGTGCTCTAGAGCCCGCAAGCCACAACTACTGAAGCCTGCGTGCCTAGAGCCCGTGCTCCGCAACAAGAGAAGCCACCACGATGAGAAGCCTGCGCACCACGACTAGAGAAAGCCCGCATGCAGCAACTAAGACCCAATGCAGCCATAAATAAATAAATATTTTTTAATTAAAAAAGAGAAAGAAGTAATGAAGGAGATTGATGAGAGGAAGGTGTAATACTTAGAGTTGAAGGTGATGGGGAGAAAAGAAGAGGCAGAATCAAGAAAGAGGCAAGATAAAACAATCATGTTTAAAAACAGATGAGGAAAAGGGACAGAACTGAAGATAGAAAAGGAAGCAAGAAAGAGAAGAACCAATGGTAAGAAAGATCAAGCTGGACACAGTGGAGCATCTCCTACCCTGTGCCAGTGAGGTGTGTGGGAGCAGTGAGCACTCTGACTGGTTAGCCAGCTGGGCAGATCATGGTTAGTATCAGAGATGAGGGGTTAGCTCTTTGAATTTTAAAGAATGAACTAAATTCGAGAGCGTGGAATACTACCTTGATGTGGCAATCTTCTGCTATGCAGTTTTGTTTGACCTGCTCCACATGTTCTTCTATAGACTAAACACCACACCATCACAAACACAAAACACATGCATGAAACGGAATTATTAAAAAAATGAAAGTTTTCAAACTGAAATGGTTGCTCCATCACTTAAAGATGGTAAAAATGAATTTGCAAGCTTTAAAATGAATTTAAAAGCACATCAAGAAAAAAATTAAGCTGAGTAAAATGTGATGTCATCAGAAAAAACAACACAAAGCAAAACAGGCAAAATTAATGTATTACATATATATAAAAGCAATTTCAAAATAAAAATTCATTATTTGTATGTCAGTTATGTGACTTGGAGGTTCTAACTTAAACTGTAGTCTCTAAAAATAAAACCTACTTGTACAAGCAGATGCATCCTCTACTACATAGATTCCTAACCTATAGGGATTTATTTCAAATAAATAAAAACTTTTTTTCTAAACACAGATTAAAAGTACTGATAATTATTTCACTCTTACTCATAAGGAATATATCCATGAAGAGACAGTCAAGGATTAAAATTCACATCAACCATTACACTATACATAATCTTATGATTTTCTCCTTATAAATAAATGTTTGATGAGATGAGGCATGGGAAAGAAATCACACAAATAACTTGCTCCCGGTTGATGACAGGGCCATTAGGAATGGCTATAATCAGAAATAATATTTCTGCTGTGCTGTGGAAACCTCTGAAGGTTTGATCAGAGTGATATATGCCTACCAATGCTTCCTGAAGTGGCTGCTTCTCTTTCAGCCAACAGGACCCAATTCTCCACGCCTTGTGCAACTGAAGGAATGGTACACGTGTGCAAGGGCCAACTCAGCAAAAGCCAAACTGCAGAAGAACCTATTTGCCTTTAATCAAGTGGCTGAGTTTGCCACATTTATCCATTTCACAAAAAGTTGTTTTGTGGAATAGTCTTCTCTAACATACTCAGTGAGTAAAAATACCTTCTTCTGAATATACCTAAAATTTTAGCATTTCTCAGAATTTTATTTTTATTAATTTTTAAAAATTAACCAATTTTAGCATTCTTAGGATTATTTTGCCAGTTTTGCTAATTGATCAATTCACTGAATTTACCAAATTTATTGACCACCAATATCCTATTTAACAATCTAAAAAGATAAAACACTCTTATTAGATGGGTAGTTTTAATAAATTCTGCATATTTCTGAACTAAGTGACCAAGTTTACTTTGCCTCAAGAGCTTTCACATTGTTTTCATAATTTTTTTCATAAATGAAAACCATTTTTCAGCAGATATGTGCTATTCAATACAGTAGCCACTAAACACATATGGCTTTAAATTTAAATTAAACAAAATAAAAAATTCAGTTCCTCAGTCACATTAGCCCACTTCAAGTGCTCAATAACCACATGTGGCTGGTGACTACTATACTGTACAGAACAAACATAAATTTCCATTATCAACAGAAAGTTCTATTGGACTGCATGCAACAAGATATTAATTTCATTCAATAATTTAAAATTCAAAGGTACAAAAGGGTACATGATAAAAATTCTTCCATCCAAACTCCCAGCCATGTACTTCCCTTACTGGAGCCAACCAACGCTTACACAGCATTTTAAGAAATGTTCAATTTATCTCTGTCCCACCTCCCTGTACATGGAGAGCCTCTTCTGGTAGAAAAATAGAAAAGAACACACAGCTTGGGCTGCTGATCCCAAGAGCACAGAAATGGAGGGGCATAAAGAAGGGAAGGTAAGGGGCAGAATCGGGGAGAAACTTGGTTAAGGAAGAGGGAAACGAGAAAGTAGACAACAGATCCTCAAGAGCAAGACAAGAGTCTGAGGGTCCCAGCAACCTAGACCCAGTCTTTCCATAGCACTCTGAGGCTCTGACAATCCAAAGAAACAAAACTGCTAGAAACCTTATGAATAATTAAAGCATATCACTGTGTTTAATAATCTGAAGAACAACTCAGCAAATCGATCCTTCAATGAACTCTCTGTGAATAATAGAGCCCTAAGTGAGCAAGAATCTTTTATCTTAAATCTATTTCTTAGATTTCTATATCTTATTTTATAGAACTCAGTATCACTATAGGAAATGCAGTAAACAATGGATTAAATGAAAGAGGAAACGAATTTGGCTCTGATTCCCCTGACAAAACCCTACATCAATCATTTCAATACCATTGGGGTCTTTTGTTATCAAATAAGCTTATAAGACACAAAAGAATCTCTACAGTTCATTCCTCTAATTCCTCACTTAAGTACATAATTTTTAAATCTACAGAAAAAATAAATGACTGTTCACAGGGCTGCCCACAATGACCATCCAGGTAAGTGGGTGAGTAGTGGAAAGAAAAGAACAAATCTGGTCGGTTCTGCTGCCCTAGGTATGGAGAACATTTGAGAAGCAGTTCTATATGCTACCTTGGGAAATTGAGCCACGTAGACTGTCCCTCTCGGTTTTCACTTTTCTAAGTGAAATATAATTCATTTTTCTTTTCTCATAGTTTTTGTTGCCAAATCTTTAATCACATCTGACACTCTACTCTGAACACTACTCTCCAAACTGCTCATTACCTCATTAAACAGCCAAATGGACTGAAATGCTTATATATAAAACATCTGTGTACCCCTCATTTTATAATGAAGAGATCGTTTTGAGTTCTAAAGTGTCACTCTCTCAAATTCATGATTCTTCTTGAACCCTGTATGGCATTACATTATTAACTTATGTTTAGCTTAAAAATCACGATGCAATGTAGAATCTCTGCCTCACTTTGTAAATGCAATCAATCTTCCTTCATCTCATATTTGGTGTTTCTGTATTTAATCTCTCTCACAAAATTATTCTACAGTTTATGCTGTTCATTTCTAAATGCTAAATAAATAAAAACGCTTTTAAAGGGTTATGCTGTATTTTCAATTAAATGATATTCAGAGAATCATAACATAGAGTATACTCATTTATATACTAAATTCCCCAAACCATCCCTCGCAATGTTTATTACATGTAAAGGCCCAATGGCAAATATTATAAAGGACATAACCACTTTCACCTGATTATACAGGATTTATCGAAGGACCTATGTTGTTTCATTGTTATGAAATAAAAATTGTACGTTTTTATCTTTAAAAAAAATTCTCTGTAGTTTTATATATATATATATATATATATATATATATTTTTTTTTTTTTTTTTTTTTTTTGCAGTACTTGGGCCCCTCATTGCCACGGCCTCTCCCGCCGCGGAGCAAAGGCTCCGGACGCGCAGGCTCAGCGGCCACGGCCCACGGGCCCAGCTGCGGCACGCACCCGCCTCCCCCGCATCGGCAGGAGGACTCCCAACCACTGTGCCACCAGGGAAGCCCTCTCTGTAGTTTGATAAACTATTACCTATGATGTATGAAAGATAATAAGTTCCAACCAAAAGTAAATTTCAAATAAATCAAGCTGGCTTCATTAGAAATGTTAAAGAAAACAAACGAAAATTACAAGAGAGAATATTTTTTTCTAAAATACCTCACTCTGCTTTCTTTTCTTAGTGAAAATATATCTAATAAATGTCTGTTGAAGTACTTCTTGTTTAACAAGGAAATGCCAAAGTCGTTTGACTGGAAGCGCAGAAGAATCCCGGGATCTAGTTAAAAAAAAAAAAAAAAAAATCAATATATCACACTATTTTAGTCTATATTTTAGTCTATAGAAAATGTTTCATTATTTGCAGATAATTTTTTTAAAACCTCCATTATTGCAAAGAAGATACAGCATTAAGCTCAACAAAATTTTATAATTTATAATTTATTTCACTTTTAATTTTTAGTTCTACAAATCATTCCTTCATCTAGCAATTAATTCTCTAATTACAGATTCTCTAAATGGACAGGTTGAGCTGAGAGTCAATTGAATCTCTTATTATTCTCTTTTTAAATTATACTTTAGGTTGGTTCTGTTGGTTACAGCATATCACCAATGAATATAAATGAATATAAAGTCCCACATTTCATTTTTAACAGCCTAACAAGCTAGAAAGCCTTGCTCTTTCAAGCTTATGAGCAATACTCTAAATCATGGCTGGCTGCCTCAAAAAAAGCATGCTGCTTATCAAAAGGGACCTAGATGGACAGATAGAAGATCAAAACGTCAATAAAAACCTTAATGTGTTTTCTATTAAATTACTGACAAAAGGTCAGCAGCACCTTGTTTGAATATGTAGATTGTTATCCCAAAACATTTCTGTTAAGAGTTCCTAAAATGATGACAAATATAAAGGTTTTGTCCTGATTATAAAATTAGTATGTCTATTGAAGTACAGGTAATATAGGAAAAATAATTTTTTATCCAGATTTGTGATATTTTCCTTGGCATATACTGCTAGAAATAGGATTGCAAATTCAAAGTTATGAGTGTTTTGAAGGCTACTGGCATATTATTTTGCCAAACTGACTTCCAAAAACGGTTAAACCAAGCTACACTCTCATTACCATTGTAAGAGAATTCTTACTTGAATGGAGTATTTTCAGGTTCTAGCATTGCTTTATTTCGAAGAATAGCTGGTCCAGCTCCTACTGAAAGGTCAGTTGGATATGTGTTGACATAGTTGGGGGGAGGACCTTCAAATTGATCCATTTTCTCTTGCAAGATCTGCTCCCAATTCTCCAAGTTTTTAATCACAGCAATACCTAATGGTGATGTTACAGGCAACTCTAAAATGTAATAGAATATGATTATTTTACTTTGATTAAAAATGTTGACCATCACCACATATTTACAAGATCCAAATTCTTAGAGCCAAAACTTCTGAAAATACAAATAAATCTGAAAATGTTAATCTAACACCATTTTGATATTTAATGCTTTGAACAAAACAGAAGACCAGCTTTCTAAAATGAGCTAAGAAAATGTTTGGCTTCTCCACGCTGGTTTCCTGGTTTTTCTTCCAACCTTCTAGGTAGTCAGTGATTCTTGCCATATGAATTAAAACCACAGACTGGAGCCTAAGATAAATAAGACCTCATAACATCTCCAATGCTGTTATTTTTTTAGTACCAAATGTTCTTTTATATGGATTTTGTAAAGAGAAACTTGATGATAATTTGTTGTATTTAATAACATTAATTTTCAAATTCCAAACTTACCAGAGAATTCCAGTCCAGCAATGGGAAAGAAATTCTTGACATTGTGAAGTACTAGCTTAACCATTGTCAAATGTAGAAGAGCCCAGCTGTTCAAAGGGAAAAAAAAAAAATCTCCTTAACTGAAAAATAAAATCATGAGACTATAGTACTGATCCCTGTCAACTGTTTGGCCCAATCTCCAACCCAGAAAAAAAGCTGTTTTTTTCTAACAACTTACTATTAAAAAAGAGTACCTTTGTAGTCTCTGAAAATAAAAGATATGCAACAATGTATTACACTTGCACCATCTGAAATACCTCATGGAAAGAGATTTACCACACAGCTACATGGAATTTAATAGCATATCAATAAATTATGTATTTTTTCTCACTAAAAATGTTTGTGCCAGCTATTGTTTGAAACTGGATGTGAAATACTCTACTCTCTAGCAATGTACCTCAAAGGTACAGAGTTCCTAACCTGAAAACATAGGTCAGTTCTTGTATAAATTCATGATAGTAATGTTGCTTAAAACTAGTAACATCAGGAACTTCTACAAAAGAGAAGACAAAAAGAAAAGAGGAAAGCTTTATTTACCTATAGGAGTTAGGGTCTTGGTGTTCCTGTATCTGTGTATCTGAAAAAAAAGCATCATCTTCTTCTTCATCACTATGAATGCTTTCATCAGAATCATATATAACTCCACTATCAGACAAAGGAAGAAATGGCTGCAATAAAATGTGAAGTTATTTTTAAATGTATAATTGGGTTATTTTTATCTTAACTTAATATTGAACATTTTAAATGGTGTCAACCTAAACTAAAATTTTCTTTTGAAAATGATACTAGACCTAGGAAAGTCAGGAAAACCAGGTTAAAACTCTCAGATTCAATAAAATAATTGAGTAGCTAGATACGACACAAATTTTTTTTAATCAATGGTCTTTTTCTTATATATCAGCAATAACTAGTTCAAAAACTCTGAAGAAAAAAGATGCATTAAGTAACATAATACCAAAGGAAAAATTTTATGAAAACTGTGAAAGAGCTACAGTGAAGGAAATTACAAATCCCTCTAAAAGCTAAATAAGGAGACTGAAACATGTAAAAACTATCATTCTTTAATTTACAGGTTTTAGGTAATTGCAATAAGAATCCCCATGGGGATTTCTTTTTTTTTTTGAAACTTGATAATGATTGTAAAGTTCATAGGGAAGAAAAAAATAGGTAAGATTAGCGAAGAAATCTTTCTAAAGT
Organism: Physeter macrocephalus; assembly: GCF_002837175.3. Classification (NCBI taxonomy): domain Eukaryota; kingdom Metazoa; phylum Chordata; class Mammalia; order Artiodactyla; family Physeteridae; genus Physeter; species Physeter macrocephalus. Next base: position 44,817,706 of record NC_041224.1, read on the forward strand.
GAAAGATACTATTTCTTAGTGGATATTAAAATAAGTAATTAAACTAAGTGCAGTCTAGCAGTTGATCAGTGGAAAAATATAGTCCAAGAAGAGTATATAAATAAGAAATTAATATATGACAAATATAACATCTTAAGTCGTTGGGAGGAAAGGAAGGACAACTAGTTTAAGTGTGAGAATAGAAGATAAAGAGGGCACCGAAGTCTGATCTTCACTTCATTTTAGATCAACAGGAGAGTTAGAAATTAAAAAAAAGAGAGAGTTAAAAGTTAAAAAGAATTAGGAGGAAGATGGGCTTCCCTGGTGGCGCAGTGGTTAAGAATCCGGGTTCGGCCTTCCCTGGTGGCGCAGTGGTTGCGCGTCCGCCTGCCGATGCAGGGGAGCCGGGTCCGCGCCCCGGTCTGGGAGGATCCCGCGTGCCGCGGAGCGGCTGGGCCCGTGAGCCGTGGCCGCTGGGCCTGCGCGTCCGGAGCCTGTGCTCCGCAACGGGGGAGGCCGCGGCAGAGGGAGGCCCGCATACCACAAAAAAAAAAAAAAAAAAAAAAGAATCCGGGTTCAAGCCCTGGTATGGGAAGATCCCACATGCCGCAGAGCAACTAAACCCGTGTGCCACAACTACTGAGCCTGCGCTCTAGAGCTGCAAGCCACAACTACTGAGCCCACGTGCTGCAACTACTGAAGCCCACACGCCTAGAGGCCGTGCTCCACAACAAGAGAAGCCACCGCAATGAGAAGCCCGTGCACCGCAACGAACCACGTGCTGCAACTACTGAAGCCCACACGCCTAGAGCCCGTGCTCCACAACAAGAGAAGCCACCGCAATGAGAAGCCCGTGCACCGCAACGAAGAGTAGCCACCACTTGCAGCAACTAGAGAAAAGCCTGTGCATAGCAACAAACACCCAACATAGCCAAAAATTAATTAATTAATTAATTTTTTTAAAAAAAGGATGAGGTAGAAGAGAAGGTGGAGGAAACAAGGGAGACGATAACAAAAGTAAACATTTATTAGTGCAAAGGACTTTCTCTGCTTAAAAACAATGTAACAAATCATTTTTTTAAAGTATGGATAGACATGACTAAACTTTTAAAAACCTCTGTATGTCAAAAACATAAACAAAATTAAAAGGCAAATAAATCAATTTTTTAAAGTATGGATAAACATGACTAAATAAACTTTTAAAACTTCTGTATCTCAAAAGCATAAACAAAATTAAAAGGCAAAGAATCTGGAAAAGTTATCACAAGTAAGATAAATTGTTAATATCCTTAATAAATAGAGTTCATTAAAAGTAAGGAAAAACATTACAATTCCAATAGATAATTTTGTTCAGAACATGAACAGTCAATTCCTCACAGTAGAAAACCTAATGGCAATAGGTTCATTAACATTTTTTGATATCACTAATAGGAAATAAAAATTATTTAATCAAATTAACAAAAATGAAAAAGGAATACTTAATGAGGGTAAAGTCAGATGCATGCTCACTATTCTCAAGAGAGTATAAATCAGTAATCTGAAGATATATATCTAAAAGATATATATATATAAATATAAATAAATATCTGAAATAATCAGAATGTGAACAAGGCTTATCTAAAAAGATGCTAATCTCAGCATTATTTGTAAAAATGAAAAAATAAATACAGAAAATACTGATAGGCAAATGGTTATGTAAACTATAGTATACTCATCAAGCTGAATAGTTATCTGGTCATTAGAAATGATATGTACCTAGAAACAATGACAAACCCAGTAACAATGAGCACCCATATACCCACTTGTGGTTTCTAAATTATAATTTCCCACAAAAAGGAACCGGGTTCTTTGGAGGTTGTTCCCACTCTGGTGCAGGAAATATGCAAAATTAGCCTAGAATGACTTAAACTAGAAAGAAAAGAAACTCAAAGACTATTGGAAGAGTTCTCAAAAAGATTCAGGAGCCAACTGGAAGAAGCTCTCATTGGCAAAGATGGGACAATCTGAACATCCATAAGAATAATAACTGTACTGGATTAAAATACATAAAATATGTTTAAATCCATAATATAACAAAACTAATAACAAAACAAAGCTCACTGCTTCCTCTGAAGGATGCTAGAGAATCAACTCATCACTTTGAAAACTGGCACAAGAAGCAAAGAATAAAGCACTTATCCTGTCTTTCTCTTTCAAAATGTAATTCAGGATAACCAAATAGGATGATGGAAGAAAGTATTCCAGCAATAAATGAAGACTAAATGAGAAGATATCATTATCATAATTTTAAAACTCCCCTAAATTTAAAATAATGGACTTCGGCAAAGATCATCAACTAACATCTCAAAAAGAGAGTTTCCTGATGGAAATACACAAAACCACCCATGAAGTAATCCTGTACTCCCCTTTCCCTATCCAATCAGAATGGAATCTGATAAAGCCTCTAAGTTTAACTTTCACTTTACAGAAAAACAGAAATCAGGGGAACATGGTCAGAAGACCAAACATGGGATGCCATCAGCAAAAGCCACTGAGAAATTTTAAAGGACAAATTTGGGGGCAAAAAATGGTGGGGGTGTAAATTTAACAAAGAGAGATGGAGGTAGAACCTATAGATTAAAAGAAACTTAAGACATATCAACCAATTGCAATGTGTGAATCTTATTTTGGACCCTGATTTAACAAACCAACTGTTCAAAAACATTTAAGGTATAATGGGGAAAAATGTGAATACTCTCTGGATACTTAATGATATTAAGGAATTGTGTGGTGTGTGTGGTGTGTGTGTGATAATGCTATCAATAGAATAATAGATAATGCTATCAACCTATCAACAGAAGGTGATGTGCTTGAAAAAACAAAGTGCAGAAAAGCACACACCCAACAGGGTACAAAATGGGACTATGTTGGATCTAGTCACCATGAGTATTCTGATCCCCAGAGAAGTTTTCTCTGCTTTGGAGAAACAGAGATATGTCATGGGGCCTCATGGAACCCTCAAGTACCCATCCATCTCCTTCTGCTCTAATTTCATGCTGACCAAGGGAACTACTGATAATCAGAAGAAGGGAAGTTAGATGGCAGATACAGGTATTCCAGTCCCTAGAAAAGCATGATGCTGATTATATGTTAATAAACTAACTTCTGGTTTATACCTAAGTCCCATATGATTTTAATTTGTCTGGTCCATTTCAAGTATCTGATCATTCCTGAATGATTATTCAGCTTCTGGAGTTGACAGATTAATGTCTAAACTATGGTGATTCAACCCAGAAGCTGCCCCATCATTCCAATGTGATGCAAACATAAGAGTTAATAAAAGAGTTAATAAAACAGACACACATAAAGCTTTCATTCCTCACGCCCCTTACCTTTGCAACAAAATAATCCCACATACTGAGTTCAGGAGGAATAAACTTTTCTTTGTAAGATGGTCTTTCTGCAGGCACTGGTGGTGGGGTAGCATCCTTTACAGGTCTTCCAGGAACCAGCATTCGCATGTTAAACCTCCTGCGGTGTTTATCTATGTCTTCAGAAGGAACAGGAGGTGCTGAATAAAGATAGAAAAAAAAACCGGCCTTATTTTCCATTATTAATTCAAAGAGTTAACCTTTCTTTTCATCCTACTCTTGCCATGTTTTTAGTGTAGACTAAATTACTTACATCTGTGCTTCTAAACTTTTCTAGTTACTGCATCAGTTTTCCAACAATCATGGCAGAGATGCAGATGAGGATAGAGTATAAAAGATTAACTTGCAATGAAGCAGCCTATGTGCTATATAGAATAAGAATTCAAGCGATTCTATATACAGCGTATTAAATAAATGATATATTCAACAAATAGTACAGAGAGTGCTTGAGTGATTATTTCTGGCTATGTTGTTCAAGAAAGATTCATTGAATGAATATGTAGGATGTAAAGCATGACTTAAAAGAAAAGCAGAAGCTCCTTGTGAAAAGAGGAAGTTGACATCAGAAGTGAATGACCAAAGGTTTGGCTGAATGAGGAGTAAACTTCTTTTGCTAGACAGGTGTCAGGGAGGAGAAACAGTCTGGAGTTAGGGTGGGACAAGCCTGTGGATAGGAAGATGGGAGCTCATCCTATGGGCAATTCTCATGAAAGTGTCTTGAACTACACACATGATGAGGTATAGTCTGCAGGATCAATTAGAGAGGAAGGTGGAAGAATCTGACACAAGAAGGGCTAGTTCAGTATACTGAACTAGTATGGTGGGTGGTAAAGACCTAGAGGAAGTGTTAGAAATGAGAAATACATAAAAGAAGTATCAAAAGGTTTCAGAACTAATTGGATATGAGAGGACCAGAAAGAAGTCAGCCTGGTCCTCTTCTGAAGCTCCCCGTCATAGAAAATGATAATTCTATCTCAAGTTCTCTTTGATGAATATGACCACTTTTCACTCTGTCCATCACTAGGCTAAACCACTTTTACCTTTTTTTAACTGAGGTGAAATTTACATAAAATTAACCATTTTAAAGTGTACAATTCAGTGGCATTTAGTACACTCACACTGTTGTGCAACCACCATCCCTATCTAGCTGCAAAGCATTCTCACTACCCCAAATGAAAACCCTATACCCATTAAGCAGTCACTCCCCATTCCTCCCTCCCTCTAGCCCACGGCAACCACCAGTATGCCTTCTGTCTCTATGGCTTTACCTATTCTGAATATTTCATATAAATGGAAGCATGCAATGTGTGACTTTCTGTGCCTGGCTTCTTTCACTCAGCATAATATTTTTGAGGCTCATGCTAGCTATATAGCATGTGTTAATACTTCATTCTTTTTTTACAGCTGAATCACACTCCATTGTACTTAGATACCACATTTTGTTTATCCATTCACTCTTGATGGTAATCCACAATTATCTTTTAAAGTGGGCTATTCCCAGAGCCTCCCACATGGGCTCCCTACTTTTATTCTTTCACAGTCTATTCTCAACGTAGCAGTTAGAGTGGGTCTTTTGAAAACCTAAATCAGATTATGTCACTCCTCTGCTTAAAACCCTCCAGTAGTTTCCTATCTTTCTTTAGAACAACAATGATAGTTTTACATGACCCATGAAACCCTCAATGACCTTGGCCCCAGTTACTTATCTTACCTCATCTCTGACCACACTCCCCTGGATCAGGAAAGCCATTCTGGCCTCCACTGTAGTTCCTGGAAAAGGTCAAACTAGTCCTACCTCAGGACTTTTGCACTCACTGCTCCATCTGCCTGAAATGCTCTGGCCCCAGATATCAGCACGATCTGATTCCCAACTTCCTTAGGACTCTGCTCAAATGCTATCTAATCAGAAATGTGTCTTCTGATCACCCTAAATGAACTGTTCCCATCTCCTTTCCCTCATCATTCTCTGTCCACTCACTCTGTTTTATTTTTATCATAGTTCTTCTCATACCTGAAATATTATCACTTGTTAATTTATTGTGTTTACCTCTACTGGATGTAAGCTTCATGAAGGTAAGGGATTTGTCTGTTTCGTTCACTCCCATACCCCAAAAGCCTGGCATAGAGCAGGTGTAAGTAAATGCAAACATGAACACGTACTCAGAGGTTTAAGCATGATGATTTGATGAATGTATTACCTACCATGAAAAAATAATAGAAAATTCAGGAAGAGAAAAGAAGTGATTTGGGAGGAAAACTTTTAAATTTACAGTGGAGTATAAGTAGGTAGGAAGATGGAGATTAAGAGTCATCCACATGCAACAGGAGTGGAGACAACACAAGTCGATAAGACTGCCTACCTTACTCTGACTTACGTAGGAACCTATCCATCTGATGCGATCTTGGGCAGTAAAGACACAGGTTAGAACCTGTGCCATTTAAACTCTCTGTGCGACTAACTCCTCATCTGTAATATGACCATTTCTAAGGACGAATTAGACAGACAATTTCTGTGTTTCAGCGCCAAGGTGTAAACCTTTCCCATGGCATCAGTCTATATCTTACCATCCTACCATCTTAAAAAGCGGGCTAAAAAATCTATTTTGGTCCATAAGAAAAAAAAGAGGACAGAAAATGGAATTTAAAAACCATGTGCATGATTGGAACAGTCTTCTTGTCTATGACCATAAACTTAATCTGAAGCCAACTACTGGTATACTCTGTAAAGATTATGAGGATTTATTTAAATCTTCTTTCTCTAATTAAAAACTATCCATTTTCCATGACCTTATTCCTTAACATTGTCTCCTCGCTTACCATTACCTTTCCTTTTTTTTTATCCTCCTCATATTTGTCCTGGTTTACCAAAAAGTGTTAAACTGAAACTATATTCTTTATTCTAACATGAGTTTAGTTATTTATTACCCTAACAAGAGTGATTATACCTTAAACATACATGATTCTCAAATTAAAAATTCTTAAAACATTAAAAAAAACTTTTACTTTCACATTGGAAACTATTTACATTTACATACATTATTGGTATCAAATTTATCTTACCTGAAATATTTTCGGATTGTCTTTGAGGCTTCACAACAAGTTTTACACCTCCCCCAAAAACAGCAGCCCACATTCGATTGTTTAATGGGTGGGCTGCAAGTCGAAATAGTTCATTGGAGGAATTTGTGGCAAGAGCATGTATCAATAAACTTAAGTACACAGCAACAACAGCTTCACACAACAAAATGTTCAGTTTTGGCTGCTCTTCATCTTGGGCTGAACTCAAGAGATTAATAAGTGAACTCACACCTGTAAGGGTATATAATAAGAAGTATATCAGCATAAAGCTCCAGAAGGAAAAAAAAATCCAAATTTGCACTTTAACCAAAATTATGTATCTATATTATACTACATAGTGTGAATATATACACATGGAGATATATATAGATCCATAATTTGAGCAACAAAATAAATGATAGGAATGGTTTATAAGCTATAGAATAAAATAAGAATCCATTCATCCCTACTGATATAATAAATGAGTGAATAAATAAATTAAAGGAAGAGAAGAGAAAGCTCTTCCTTACAGAACAATTTCAACTAATACGTAGAAGGAAGGATAGAATTAGAAAATCACCATCTAGTAATCCCCACAGTAATATCTGATTCAGTCAGGAGTCATCACTGGATGCTATAATTAGTGGGTAAAAGTATGATATTTTACACAATCTCAAACATTCTCTTCAAAAGATACTCACTAATTGCAAAGGAAAAGAAAGTAACTTTACAAAGGAGAAATCTGGCAGAAACTACCATACAAAGTGATCAAAGTTAATGGCACCAGTAATGGGACCAAGTGGCATCATGTGTCTCTTGATATTTTACACTGAGAAGGGTACAATTTCTCTTCATAACCTGAATATAATACTAAGAAGACAGCAGAAAAACCCAAATGAAGGGACATTCTAAAAAATAATTGGCTAGTACTCTTCAAAAGTGTCAATGTCATGAGAGACAAAGAAAGAAGGAGGAATACATATTAGAGGAGATTCATGAGACAATACTACTAAATGTTACATGGAAGACAGTGGGACAACAGGTGAAATTGTCAAAAAATCTACAGATTAGAGAGCAGTATTGTATCAATATTAAGATGCTGAATTTGATAACAGTGCTATGGTTATGTACAATAAGAGAATGTCTGTTTTTAGGAAAGATAAACTGATATATTTAGATGTAAAGGGGCATCATGTCTGCAACCTACCCTCAAATATTTCAGAAAAAAGTATATATTCACACAGACACACAATAAGTGAGTGAGAGAGGAGGAGTGAATGACAAAGCAAGTATGGTAAAATGTCACTGTTTGGGGAATCTGGGTGAAGGTTACACAAGAATTGTTTGTACCATTTTTGAAACTTTTGTTAAGTCTGAAATTATTTAAATAAAAAGTCAAAACGACAACAATATGTTTTGAGAAACTTATGCATAAATGAATTTTAAATACACACTTGGAGTCTGTCACTTCCTTCTACTGCCACTCTTCACAATGATCATTAACATGTAACTACAGAGTTATAAAGCAAGTAGAGCAAAAGTTAAATGACATGGCAGACGAGGAAAGTATATTAAGAGAGTGGAGGGCTTCCCTGGTGGTGCAGTGGTTGAGAGCCCGCCTGCCGATGCAGGGGACACGGGTTCGTGCCCCAGTCCGGGAAGATCCCACATGCCGCAGAGAGGCTGGGCCCGTGAGCCATGGCTGCTGAGCCTGTGCTCCGCAACGGGAGAGGCCACAACAGTGAGAGGCCCGCGTAACTCAAAAAAAAAAAAAAAAACTATTTGGTAAAAAAAAAAAAAGAGAGTGGAGAAGGTTTGAAATAACTGATATGGAGAGTGAGAAAGAGCCAACCGGAGGAAGAGGACTGGCAGACACCATGATGTATGTGCCACAGAATGGTCACTCCTGTCCTAACATACATCTACACTCTTGAGAATAACTGTATTCTGATGTATCTGTGAAAAACAGCTCTGTGATACTGGCTCTCTAAGATTCTAATTCAGGATGTCTAAGGATAAGAAACATGACGTGCTCACCCTTGCAAAGGATGTTAAACCTTGCTTTTTTATGCTGGTCAACACAGCTGGTTTTTGAAGCCTTAACTTTCTGAGTCTTCAGACAACATTACCGTACTTAAGAATTCCTAATCCATGGCAGAAAACATCATCAAAAACAAACAAATAAAAAACTATTCACCAAATCCACAAACAACAACAATCAGGAAACCAGTTGGTAGCTTTGTAAAAAGGAGTTGCCAAATAGAAGATTAAAAAAACAAACAAACAAAAAACACCACTCAAATTCTCACCAGGCCATTGAGCAGGAGAAGAATTTGGTGTTGCATGTTCTTCAATGCTTTCTGTCCTTAGCCTTCGACGATCACTTAAAAGAAGCCCTTGATAAGCGATTCCTGTAAACTGGTTCCCTTCTGTCTGACTGCTAAAACAAGTAAGGTTCAGTTATTTATCGTCTTAATAGAGGTAACATGCAATTATACCCTCTACGTATTTATTTTAGATAACTGTAACAAAAACAAAACTCTTAAAACTGAGTTCACTGTTCTAATAAAAAATTATTTCAGAAAGTTCTTTAAATTAGTTACAAATATTTATCGATAGCTTTTTAAAACAAAATACCAAATTTTCTATTTAGGCAGATGACATTTAGTCATTAAAACCTTTCCCAAATGCCACCTAATACTTAAAAATCTTTTCTATATTCACTTATTTGTATGTTTTTTTTAAGTCTGCTGTAAGGAGACTACTGTTGGTACTAAGATATGTCAGAAAGTTTCAGGGCACTATTTTGTTGCATTTCTTAGTTCTGTAAAGTTGTGCAAGCTCAACTCTGAATTAAAACATCAACTAAAATCTGAAGAATTCTATTTTAGAAACACCTAGTCCTAAAGCCAAATGTGTCCAAATATTTACTTTCCTCATCTTTACGGAGTGGGGGAAGTACAAAAGAAGAAAATAAATCTGACTCCCTGGAGAGTCAATCACAGCCTAAAAACTAGAAAATACACATTTAAACAAAATTTATTTGGATTCTCATCTGGCGCATTTTAAGCAGTGACTGATATCAAACAAGTTGTCTTTGATCATTAAGATGACCACAGTCAACCAAACTCTTTTTCACTTATTTACATTTCCAAATTTTTGTAGTTACTTAGACATGGCCTTCTTAGGCTAACATCAAAGAACAGGCCATTTTGAGAGAGTAATTCCCTATGCAATAACAAATCTTCCCACAACAGGCTGCCGAATTTATAAGAAAAAAAATCTAGACATATGTGTAATATAATGTGATTCTATTTATATTACAAACTTTTCATTTATTAATATAATCCATTTAAATCTAGGTCATCTTTCCAAGTGGTTCAATTTCTTACTACTTATACTGCCCTAGTCATTAAAATACAGAGTATACACTGATGAAGGCAATTAGACATTTAACAAAAATTCAAACCATTACATCTATTGATATCACTTCTAAAGACATACAGAAATGGGTAAGTAAAACTGATTTTAATAATTCAATGTTAGGAATGTACTTTCTCATTTTTCAAAAGTTCTTCCGCTTTCAACTGAAAACCAAACAAACAGAAACTAATCTAATGCTAAAAGGAATAGTTCCTAAGGAGGAAAAAATAAGAAAACTTCATATCATAAATTACTTTGGATAGTGAACACTTCTTTTCTTGAAAACAAAAAAAAAAGATGGTGATGATAATTTTCCTTTACTATTCGTCATTTTCTATATGTCTCTGTTGTTACTAGGTAATAGCTAAACTAAACAAATAATTATTTTATTTCTCATTCTCATCTATTAAAGTACACATGGTGGTCATATTTGAGGATTTTTCAGTCCCTAGGAAGCAGAACTTTAATATAACTCTGGAACAGTTTAATGCTTTTGCTGTATTAATACTATTTGGGTAATTTTTTTTTTTTTTTTTTTTACCTGTAGCTATGACTGTCACATAATGCTTGGTAAATTGATGCAGAAAGTGATGCTGCTAGTGAATGAAGTGTGTGCACCTAAAACCAAAACAGCCACAATTACATTTTGTACTAACATTTCTACACAACAGTAGTATGTTAAAAATCAGAAAATACCCAGGAAACTAGCAATATCATAAATAAGACTAGGTCCTACATGAGACTACTAACTCTACCTTAAAGCTTCTAAAATAAAACTCATCCAATTCAATATCCATGCTCACAACAAAGCTAACTGATTCATATGCATCTTTATCAAATATTTATTACTGTGAGCCTGCCACTTAGCAGGCCCTAAGCAAAGTGCCAACGTTCACATTGCTGGGACTGTGTCCTAGCCTGCTAATGAACAGCTTAAATAGTAATACTCAAAAAAAGCAGAACCAAAATAAGCAGAGAATTTTCAGAGCTTTTATTTAAAGTTGCCTTATGAAAACTTCTCCTTGATGAAACGAAAAACTTGATCTTATCAGTAGGAATGAATTAAATGTTTAGAAAGTATATCAATCACTGTCTGAAATGGTTAATTTTCCAGAAAGCAAGTAATCCACTTAGTACTTAGAAGTAATGCAGTCTTAGAATTTTAAATTTTGAAAGTTTAAAAATTATCAATATAACATAAAAACCACATCCTACAATGCCACACTGAATAAACATTTTGAGACTCACACAATCTTAAAATTTGAAGGGATCTTAGAAATAGTTTCATACTTTTTGAAAGCTTATCCAAATTTCTAGGAACTAGAAATGTTTACTTAGAGCTTATATGCATTTTCTGCATTTTCTGCATTTCCATATTCACCTATCAAATAATTTAATCTCTGCTAAAATACTGATACAGATTAATTCATGCTATGGATTAGAAGTCTCTAATAGGATGATATGACCAGTAAACCTTGGGTCCTTCAGAAGAATGTACTACCAGAGATTGACTGTGCCTTTCAAACAAAAAAATAAAAATATTGGGTACCTGAAATGACATCAGCCACTGGAAGTGGAAAAAGCACAGTACAAATACACTTAGGCTAGCACAGTGGAAGTCTGGTCATCTCTCCAGATCCTGCCACACTCCCTACTGTTTCTTAGAATCTATCCATTTTTAAGTTTTCAGCATAGGATATAATTTTAATTTGGGGTAGTAACTCTGCCAAAACTCTAATTGCCCTAAACTATTCCACAGCCTCCAACAAAACACAATCATCAGGGAGACAGTAATGAGGGTACTTTCTCTGGGACTATTTCTAATCAATCATGGTTCTCTCAAAGATACCTCCCCTTGCACTTATATTTTCATAATATCCTGGCATCTAAGCAGTTATAAATATTTCTACTTAATGATTCATTTAAAGGAGATGGAGAATCCAAAGGAATATTTGGCAAGAATACTGTCTAGAAAATGAATTTTATTACCAAAATAGTATTTGCCTGTCTTAAAGGAAGATGATAACTTTTCCATAAGTAAGAAGAAACTATCATATTAACTTCAGGTATACAGCTAGTGGTTCAATATTTTTATAGATTATCCTCCCCTTTAAAGTTATTACAAAATAATGGCTCTATTTCCCTGAGCTGTACAATATATCCTTGTTGCTTGTCTATTTTATGCTTAGTAGTTTGTAACTCTTAATTCCCTACCCATAATGTGCCCCCCCCACACACACTTTGGTAACCACTGGTTTGTTCTCTATGTCTGGGAGTCTGTTTCTGTTTTGTTATATACAGTCATTTGTTTCATTTTTTAGATTCCACATATAAGTGATAACATAGGGTATTTTTCTTTCTGTCTGACTTACTTCACTTAGCTTAAACTCCATCCAAGCTGTGGCAAATGGGAGAGTTTCAAGAATGCTTACTTTCAAATTACATTCATTGGACAAATAGTCTTGAACTAATCAGACTGAGAAGGTAGCAGATAAGAGTACTGTAAAATATTTCTTCTAAGTTCAAATTGGAAGACAAGTATAACACATTTACCTTCTCAGTGTGTACAATACCAAATGATCATAAACTCTACATTACCTTCACATCTTCAATACTGGGATGAGGTGGTGTTTTCATCTGAACAATAGTATAAAGTATATCATGGATGTGATTATTTAAGTACAATACAGGATTAGCTATGACTGTTTTTGTTGAAGCAATACTTGCTGAAAGCAGAGGTAGGGTGGTAGGCAGTGGTAGTGGAGACTGGAGCTGCTTCACTGTAGTTTCCTGTGAGTGATAGGAGATTATTTTTTCCGTAGTTAAAATGAAGGACAAAAAAAGCAATTAATAGTTATATGATAAAAATACTGGCAGTAAACATCTGAGTAAAAGCAATATGTTAATGTGCCTGCTCACTTATTCTACAAAAATTGATTGCGTACCAGGTCCTATGCTTAGATGCAGAAGATGTAAAGATGAGTTTGACACAGCTGTGCTCTCAAGCTTTTAGCCTACTCCTAATTACCAAAACTTTTGTCTAAAAAGACCCATACAGAGTGTAAATATGTGCCTCCTATGAATAGAGGAGCTAATCACATTAAGATTAACCAGTAAAAAGAGCTTTACAACTATAAATGAAAGAGTTATTGAAATTATTAAAATAACCAAGATTGAAAACAAAAGTAAAGTCAATACCTGCTGTGATTCTTGTAGCAAAAATTTGAGTTCCATCCTTACTGAGGCCAGACCACCACCTTGGGCCCCATGAAGGCTACAGTAACTAAGAAACACTCTGAGGAGATCTTGGTTCTTCTGCAACCACAACTTCCGTCTTTCTGCATGCTCTCGTTTAGCCTGTAGTCTCCGCCTTTCTATTTGGTGCCACTCATAGGAACCAATATCTGGTTTGTCCACCATTTCTTCCTGATCCAGAATATCACTCTCTACCGTGGAACACGTTTTACTGGCATATTCTTTAATAACTGATTCATGATTACATATTTCATGCAAGGCAGCAATTTCCTTTTCAAGCCAGTTATAGAGTTGAAATCTGAGTTTTCCACCATCTACTTCATAACCTGTAGCCAATGTTCTTAGTTCAGTCATAAGGATCTTTAAACAAGCTCTGAATTTTAGTTGTTCAGCAATCACATCAACTTCAGAATCACCTTCAAGGCAATCCTCTTCCTGAGGAGTCAATAACACATTAGGGTCTGGGGCTTCCTGATCTTGTCTATCTTTTTCCCTGACATCTGTACTTTTCATTACTAAACCGACAGCATCTTCTTCCTCTTCTTCTAAGGCACTATTGTGCTCTTCACCCCAATCAAGAGTAAGAGGTTCCTCTTCAACTTTTACTATTGGCTGACTCCAGTCAATCTGTGATGAAGTTACGTTTGACCAATCAATTCCAGAACTTCTATCACCATCACTCAGAGTTTTTGATTCTGAAGGTACATCGTCCATCTTTTTAGAAGTGAAGTCAGGCTGATCTTTTTCTGAAGGTAAGGCAGACACTTTGGTAACTTTTGGAATTTTGGAGAGTACCTCCAAGGCTAAAACAGGACATCCAACTTTAAAATGAGCATTTGCTGTAGTAAAGAATAATTTTCTTTCTATGAGATTAATTTTATCAACAAAGTTCTTCTCTGTTTTGAGACCTAAGGTTACCAAAGTTCCTTCAGGGGAGGCAAGGTTTCTTCGAATAAGCAAAGGATGAGTTCGAAGGTAGTTGTAGAAACTAAACACCACTGGGTTACAAGATTTGATAACTATAGAAATCAAACAGATACAATCACAAGGTATTATGTTAACCTGTAATTATATTACAAAAGAATAAAATATGTCAGCATTTCCTCAAAATAAAGGACACTTAAATATTAACCTAGGATTAGTTAAACTATGATATACCCACAAAATACAGCTAAAATAAAAAGAATTTCCCTGTTTTGCTATGGAGTGATATCCAGAATATATTAAGTAAAAGAAGATGAAGAAAAGTATATATACTAAACTACCTTATATCTAAGAAAGTAAAGAGGGAACACATACACACATTCTCACACACACGCACACTTGTATTTTTTTAAATAGAAGGAGAACACACAATTTTTTTTTCAATTGGTCCCCTAAAAAAGGGAGGCAAGAACAGGGTAGAGACGAGGAAAGAAGCTAGATTTCTCTGAAAATACCTTGATTTTATTGTTTTTATTTCAAAACTACTTCAACATTTTATATAATTCTAAAAGAAAATTAATTTTTAAAAATTCACAATAAAAGCAAAATTAAATTATTCTTTGTATCAAGTTGGTAACATAACCACAAGAGAGGAACTATAAAGTGACTTAAAAATAAGTAATTAAAAAAAATAAGTAATTTGACTGAACATCCTTAGTGGGATATACTATCAAAACAAAAAGAACTGCAAAGAAGGAGACCTTCAAGATGGTGGAGGAGTAAGACGTGGAGATCACCTTCCTCCCCACAAATATATCAAAAATACATGTGCACGTGGAACAACTCCTACAGAACACCTACTGAACGCTGGCAGAAGAACTCAGACCTCCCAAAAGGCAAGAAACTCCCATGTACCTGGGTAGGGCAAAAGAAAAAAGAAAAAACAGAGACAAAAGAATAGGGACGGGACCTGCACCAGTGGGAAGGAGCAGTGAAGGAGGAAAGGTTTCCACACACTAGAAGCCCCTTCACTGGCGGAGACTGCCGGTGGCGGAGGGGGGAAGCTTCGGGGCCACAGAAGAGAGCACAGCAACAGCGGAGAGATTCCCACACAGAGGATCAGGACCAACCAGCACTCACCAGCCCGAGAGGCTTGTCTGCTCACCCGCTGGGATGGGCGGGGGCTGGGAGCTGAGGCTCAGGCTTCGGAGGTCAGATCCCAGGGAGAGGACTGGGGTTGGCTGCGTGAACACAGCCTGAAGGGGGCTAGTGCGCCATGGCTAGCCGGGAGGGAGTCCGGGAAAAGTCTGGAACTGCCTAAGAGTCAAGAGACCACTGTTTCGGGGTGCGCAAGGAGAGGGGATTCAGAGCACAGCCTAAACGAGCTCCAGAGATGGGCACGAGCCGCGGCTATAAGCACGGACCCCAGAGACGGGCATGAGACACTGAGGCTGCTGCTGCAGCCACCAAGAAGCCTGTGTGCAAGCACAGGTCACTCTCCACACCGCCCCTCCCGGGAGCCTGTGCAGCCCGCCACTGCCAGGGTCCCGTGATCCAGGGACAACTTGCCCGGGAGAACGCAAGGCGCGCCTCAGGCTGGTGCAACGTCACATTGGCCTCTGCCGCCGCAGGCTCGCCCCACATCCGTACCCCTCCCTCACCCCGGCCTGTGTGAGCCAGTACCCCCTCTTCAGCTGCTACTTTAACCCCATCCTGTCTGAGGAAAGAACAGACACCCTCAGGTGACCTACACGCAGAGGCGGGGCGAAATCCAAAGCTGAACCCCGGGAGCTGTGCGAACAAAGAAGAGAAAGGAAACTTTCTCCCAGCAGCCTCAGGAGCAGCAGATTATATTTCCACAGTCAACTCAATGTACCCTGCAACTGTGGAACACCTGAATAGACAACAAATCATCCCAAAATTCAGGTGGTGGATGTTGGGAGCAACTGTAGATTTGGGGTTTGCTTTCTGCATCTAATTTGTTCCTGGCTTTATGTTTATCTTAGTTTAGTATTTAGAGTTGATTATCATTGGTAGATTTGTTTACTGATTTGGTTGCTCTCATCCTCTTTTTTTTTCTTTTATATATATAGATATATTTTTTTTTCCTTTTTCTCTTTTTGTGAGTGTGTATGTATATGCTTCTTCATATGATTTTGTCTGTATAGCTTTGCTTTTACCATTTGTCCTAGGGTTCTGTCTATCCATTTTTTGTTTTCTGGGTTTTTTTTGTATAGTTTTTAGCACTTGCTATCATTGGTGGATTTGTTTTTTCGGTTTCCTTGCTCTATTCTTTCTTTTTTTATTATTACTTTTAAATTTTTTTAATAATTATTTTTTATTTTAATAACTATATATTATTTTATTTTATTTTTCTTACTTTGTTTCTTTTTTTCCTCCCTTTTCTTCTGAGCTGTGTGGGTGACAGGGTCTTCGTGCTCCGGCCAGGTGTCACGCCTATGCCTCTGAGGTGGGAGAGCTGAGTTCAGGACATTGGTCCAACATAGACCTCCCGGCTCCAGGTACTATCAAATGCAAAAGCTCTCCCAGAGATCTCCATCTCAATGCTAAGACCCACTCCACTCAATGAGCAGCAAGCTACAGTGCTTGACACCCTATGCCAAACAACTAGCAAGACAGGAACACAACCCCACCCATTAGCAGAGAGGCTGCCTAAAATCATAGTAAGGTCACAGACACACCAAAACACACCCAACAGATGCAGTCCTGACCACCAGAAAGACAAGATCCAGCCTCATCCACCAAAACACAGACACAAGTCCCCTCCACCAAGAAGCCTACACAACCCACTGAACCAACCTTAGCCACTGGGGGCAGACACCAAAAACAACGGGAAGTATGAACCTGCAGCCTGCGAAAAGGAGACCTGAAACACAGTAAGTTAAGCGTAATGAGAAGACAGAGAAACACACAGCAGATGAAGGAACAAGGTAAAAACCCACCAGACCATACAAATGAAGAAGAAATAGGCAGTCTACCTGGAAAAGAATTCAGAGTAATGAAGGTAAAGATGATCCAAAATCTTGGAAATAGAATTGAGAAAAGACAAGAAATGTTTAACAAGGACCTAGAAGAACTAAAGAGCAAACAAACAATGATGAACAACACAATAAATGAAATTAAAAATTCTCTAGAGGAATCAATAGCAGAATAACTGAGGCAGAAGAACGGAAGATAAAATAGTGGAAATAACTACTGCAGAGCAGAATAAAGAAAAATGAATGAAAATAACTGAGGACAGTCTCAGAGACCTCTGGCACAACATTAAATGCACCAACATTCAAATTATAGGGGTCTCAGAAGAAGAGAAAAAGAAAGGGACTGAGAAAACATTTGAAGATATTATAGTCGAAAACTTCCCTAATATGAGAAAGGAAATAGTCAATCAAGTCCAGGAAGCACAGATAGTCCCATACAGGATAAATCCAAGGAGAAACATGCCAAGACACATATTAATCAAACTATCAAAAATTAAATACAAAGAAAAAATATTAAAAGCAGCAACGGAAAAATAACATATAACATACAAGGGAATCCCCATAAGTTTAACAGCTGATCTTTCAGCAGAAACTTTGCAAGCCAGGAGGGCGTGGCAGGACATATTTAAAGTGATGAAAGGGAAAAATCTACAACCAAGATTACTCTACCTAGCAAGGATCTCATTCAGATTCAATGGAGAAATTAAAACCTTTACAGACAAGCAAAAGCTAAGATAATGCAGCACCAGCAAACCAGCTTTACAACAAATGCTAAAAGAACTTGTCTAAGCAGGAAACACAAGAGAAGGAAAAGACCTAGAATAACAAACCCAAAACAATTAAGAAAATGGTAATAGGAACGTACATATTGATAATTACCTTAACATGTAAATGGATTAAATGCTCCCACCAAAAGACACAGACTGGCTGAATGGATACAAAAACAAGACTCGTATACATGCTGTCAAAGAAAGACCCACTACAGACCTAGGGACACATACAGACTGAAAGTGAGGGGATGGAAAAGAGATATTCCATGCAAATGGAAATCAAAACAAAGCTGCAGTAGCAATTCTCATATCAGACAAAATAGACTTTAGAACAAAGACTTACAGGAGACAAAGAAGGACACTACATAATGATCAAGGGATCAACCCAAGAAGAAGATATTACCTTTTCCAACCACAATGTTATGAGGCTAGATATCAATTACAGGAAAAAATCTGTAAAAAATATAAACACATGGATGCTAAACAATACACTACTTAATAACCAAGGGATCACTGAGGAAATCAAAAAATTCCTAGAAACAAAAGACAATGAAAACTCGAAGACCCAAAACCTATGGGATGCAGCAAAAGCAGTTCTAAGAGGGAAGTTTATAGCAATACAATCCTACCTTAAGAAACAAGAAATATCAAATATAAACAACCTAAACTTACACCTAAAGCAATTAGAGAAAGGAGAACAAAAAAACCCCAAAGTTCACAGAAGGAAATAAATCATAAAGATCAGATCAGAAATAAATGAAAAAGAAATGAAGGAAACTATAACAGAGATCAATAAAACTAAAAGCTGGTTCTTTGAGAAGATAAAAAAAAAATTGATAAACCATTATCCAGACTCATCAAGAAAAAAAGGGAGAAGACTCAAATCAATAGAATTAGAAATGAAAAAGGAGAAGTAACAACTGACCCTGCAGAAATACAAAGGATCATGAGAGATTACTACAAGCAACTCTATGCCAATAAAATGGACAACCTGGAAGAAATGGAC
>NC_041224.1:44837871-44838753 GCF_002837175.3 Physeter macrocephalus
GCTAATTAATGAATTTGGTAAAGTAGCAGGATACAAAATTAATGCACAGAAATCTCTGGCATTCTTATACATTAATGATGAAAAATCTGAGAGTGAAATTAAGAAACTATTCCCATTTACCATTGCAACAAAAAGAATAAAATATCTAGGAATAAACCTACCTAAGGAGACAAAAGACCTGTATGCAGAAAATTATAAGACACTGATGAAAGAAATTAAAGATGATACAAATAGATGGAGAGATATACCATGTTCTTGGATTGGAAGAATCAACATTGTGAAAATGATTATACTACCCAAAGCAATCTACAGATTCAATGCAATCCCTATCAAACTACCACTGGAATTTTTCACAGAACTACAACAAAAAATTTCACAATTTGTATGGAAACACCAAAGACCCCGAATACCCAAAGCAAACTTGAGAAAGAAAAATGGAGCTGGAGGAATCAGGCTCCCTGACTTCGGACTATACTACAAAGCTACAGTAATCAAGACAGTATGGTACTGGCACAAAAACAGAAATATAGATCAATGGAACAGGATAGAAAGCCCAGAGATAAACCCACGCATATATGGTCACCTTATCTTTGATAAAGGAGGCAAGAATATACAACGGAGAAAAGACAGCCTCTTCAATAAGTGCTTCTGGGAAAACTGGACAGCTACACGTAAAAGAATGAAATTAGGGGCTTCCCTGGTGGCGCACTGGTTGAGAGTCCACCTGCTGATGCAGGGGACACGGGTTTGGGCCCCGTTCCGAGAAGATCCCACATGCCGCAGAGCGGCTAGGCCCGTGAGCCATGGCCACTGAGCCTGTGCGTCCAGAGCCTGTGCTCCGCAACGGGAGAGGCCACAACGGTGAGAGGCCCACGTACCGCA
>NC_041224.1:44839408-44853734 GCF_002837175.3 Physeter macrocephalus
TGCGCAGTTGGTGGGAATGTAAATTGATACAGCCACTATGGAGAACAGTATGGAGGTTCATTAAAAAACTACAAATAGAACTACCATATGACCCAGCAATCCCACTACTGGGCATATACCCTGAGAAAACCATAATTCAAAAAGAGTCATGTACCAAAATGTTCACTGCAGCTCTATTTACAATAGGCAGGACATGCAAGCAACCTAAGTGTCCATCGACAATTGAATGGATAAAGAAGATGTGGCACATATATACAACGGAATATTACTCAGCCATAAAAAGAAATGAAATTGAGTTATTTGTAGTGAGGTGGATGGACCTAGAGTCTGTCATATAGAGTAAAGTCAGAAAGAGAAAAACAAATACCATATGCTAACACATATATATGGAATCTAAAAAAAAATGGTTATGAAGAACCCAGGGGCAGGACACGAATAAAGACGCAGACATAGAGAATGGACTTGAGGATATGGGGAGGGGGAAGGGGAAGCTGGGACAAAGTGCGAGAGTGGCATGGACTTATATACACGCTATCAAATGTAAAATAGAGAGCTAGTGGGAAGCAGCTGCATAGCACAGGGAGATCAGCAGGTTGCTTTGTGACCACCTAAAGGGGTGGGATAGGGAGGGTGGGAGGGAGATGCAAGAGGGAGGGGATATAGGGATATATGTATATGTATAGGTGATTCACTTTGTTATAAAGCAGAAACTAACACACCATTGTAAAGCAATTATACTCCAGTAAAGATGTTAAAAAAAAAAGAAATGCAAAAAAAAAAAACTTAAATTCTTCTCAGTTACCATGTTGTTATGAAAATATCTACATCATTATTCTGAAACTATTATATGTATATAAAACAGCAAGGAACTGTGTTAATGTCATAAGAATCCAAGCTTTTCATTATAAGACACAAATTTGAAATCTCAGAAGAAAGAACCCTATACTCTATATCTGAATTAGAAATGTGATACTTGTGAACACATGTATCTCGGGTGGTGGGGTATGGGGCGGTGGAATTTCCTAGCTTCATTCACTGAAATAGCCTAGAAACAATGACCAAACCACTAGCAGTGAGGATCCCTGTGCCCAGGCTGTGGTCTCTAAATGTTACTCCCAACTAAAAGGAACCAGGATTCTTTGGAGGAATGGCCATTTCCAGGTCTTGGGCAGGAGATGCATAAGATAAGTCTGAAACATCTTGCCATAAACTATCAAAGAATAATGTCAAAGGTATTCAAGAACTTAAAGAGGCTCCGATTGGTTAAAGATGAGATAATCTGAGCATCCATACTAATAACCTGCAATGGATTAAAACACAAATCTATCTAAATCTATGAGTTCAAAATAACCTTAAAAGGGCTTCCCTGGTGGCACAGCGGTTAAGAATCTGCCTGCCAATGCAGGGGACACGGGTTCGAGCCCTGGTCTGGGAAGATCCCACACACCACGGAGCAACTAAGCCCGCGAGCCACAACTACTGAAGCCCGTGCGCCTAGAGCCCATGCTCCGCAACAGAAGAAGCCACCGCAATGAGTAGCCTGCACACTGCAATTAAAGAGTAGACCCTGCTCGCCGCAACCAGAGAAAGCCTGCACACAGCAACAAAGACCCAACACAGCCAAAAATAAATAAATATATTTTTCCAAAAAAACCTTAAAAAGTAAAAGCTAATTAATTGCTCACCTTTGTAGGATGCTAGAGAACCAAGCTATTATTTTGAAAATTGGTAAATAAAAAGAGGAAGAGTCAAACATTTATGTTCCCTTTACTATGCATACTACTGGAACTCAGAGTAATCAAACCATTGCCAAGGGAGATTGTACTCTAAGAAGCATTCCAGCTCATAAAGGAAAAATAAAACGATGTATTTAGAATATTATCAGTTTATAAACACTAATGAAATAAGGGATGTGGACAGCAGTCATTGATAGCTGTTAATTCCACAAAAAGCAAAATAAGCTAACATTATGAGTTCCCTGGTGGAAGTACTCCACCCAACTATGAAATATTTCTGCCAAAAAATCTGATAAAAGCCTCTAAAATCTTAATTACCAATTTACAGGAAATACAGAGAACATGGGGGGGGAAAGCATTAAGTGAAACATCAGGAACACAACCAGAAAAATCCAATACTCAAGAAACTACAGGACAAACAATCCGACTTCTTTAACAAATAAACTGGGGGAGGGGGTAACTAAATATGGATCAAAACAGACATAAGAGGCACCTCAGCCAATCACCATGTATAGGCATCATTTGGATCTTGATTCAAACAAATCAACTGTATATGATTTTATGATATGAGAGAACCAGGGAAATTTGAACACTGAGTATTTAATTACTAATAAAATTGTTATGTGTTATAACAACGACATGTGTTATTGTTTTTTAGAGTCCTCATTTTTTAGAGATGCATGTTGCAATTTTCACAGATGAAATGATCTGTTGAGTTTGCTTCAAAATGAATCTATACAGTATTGAGAATGGGAGAGTGTGGAAAGGATGGGAATATATATATGACCCGAGGTTGGTTATGAGTTGATAACGACTGAAACTGGATGACAGAGTCACAGACTTTCATTATATCATTCACTCTTTTACGTATACATAAAAATTTCCCCAATAACAACCTTTTAAAACTTAACCTGGAAAACATTAAGAAATAAACAGAATCTTCCTTCTGTAAAAATGTGTACATTTTATTAAAATTACCTGGGTAGCTCAGATATTTATTTTTCTTCTAAAGGTTTTATTTCCTTTCCTTTAAAAAAATTTAAAAATATTTACAGTAGTCCCTCCTTATCTGCAGTTTTGCTTTCCATGGATTCAGTTACCTGAGGTCAACTGAGGTCCAAAAATATTAAATGGAAAATTTCAGAAATAAACAATTCATAAGTTTTAAATTGTGAGTGGTTCTGAGTAGCATGACAAAAATCTCGCTCCATCCTGTCCAGAGTATTCCACCCATTAGTCATTTAGTAGCCACCTGGATTATCAGATCCACTGTCACGGCACCACAGTGCTTGTGTTCAAGTCACCCTCATTTTATAATACTTAATAACAGCCCCACGTGCAAGAGTAGTGATGCTGGCAGTTCATCTATGCCAAAGAGAAGCCGTAAGTGCCTCCTTTAAGTGAAAATTTGAAAGTTCTCTATTTAATAAGGAAAGTAAAAAATTTGTAAGCTGAGGGTACTAAGATCTATGGTCAGAATGAATCTTCTGTCCATGAAATTGTGAAGCAGGAAAAAGAAATTCATGCTAGCTTTTCTGCCACACCTCAAACTGCAAAAGTTATGGGCAGGGCTTCCCTGGTGGCGCAGTGGTGGAGAGTCCGCTTGCCGAAGCAGGGGACACGGGTTCGTGCCCCGGTCCGGGAGGATCCCGCGTGCCGCGGAGCGGCTGGGCCCGTGAGCCACAACTACTGAGCCTGCGCGTCTGGAGCCTGCGCTCCGCAACGGGAGAGGCCACAGCAGTTGAGAGGCCCGCGTACCACAAAAAAAAAAAAAAAAAAGTTATGGGCACAGTGCATGGTAAGTGCTTCGTTAAGATGGAAAAGGCAATAAATTTGTATGATAAGATTCTGAGTGAGAGAAACCACACCTTTCATTACAGTATATTGTTATAATTGTTCTATTTTATTTTATTATTAGTCACCGTTGTTAATCCCTTACTGTGCCTAATTTATAAATTAAACTTTATCATATATATATTAAAAAAACATAGTTTATATAGGATTTGGTACTATCCACAATTTCAGTCATCCACTGGGAGTCTTGGAACATAATCCCTGTGGATAAGGGGGGACTACTGTATTAAAATATTATATTTCTTTTTTGTAAAGAAGAAAGTAAAAATTGAGCCTGAATCTCTTTATTCATGTAAGCTCTTTTAGTGTTTAAAAATAATATGTAATAAAAATAGAAGGCTAGAAAATTATAACTATGGAAAGTACAAAATGAAACGTAAAAGCTTGTATCTCCCCACTCCTATTCCCAAAAGATAACCAGTGCCAGTAGTTTCTTGTGATTTGTTCCAAAAAACAAAAAATGGAGAGGGAGTGGGAACCAAACACAGTATGTGTGTGCACACACGTGTGTATATATACAATATATATATATAAAGTGCAACAAGAACCATATTGTTCTATATCTTACTTTTTCACTTAATAATACAGCACATATTAACACATCACTCTACCCCATTTTTAATAGCACACTGTTTCTATAGTATGGATATATTATAATTTATATAACTATTCTATTGATGAATACTTAAAATGTTCCATTTTTTAAATTATTGCAAACAATGCTGCTAGATACCTTCCAAATGCTTTTAAAAATCTAAATTATTTGGGATAACTAAGAGTAAAGAAAGTTTGCCACACAAAAATAAAGGTTTTGTAGGCCCATACACTAAACCAATATGTGTAACAGCCAAAATTTACACTTTTTTAGAAAACTGGCTATTATGATACATGGAAAGAGCTGTGTAATGTGGAAACATTCTGTATGCTTCAGTCTAATATATATGAAATTAGAATAGTATGGTAATCTTATATGCCTTGATATATAGCTATGAGAGTAAAAAATGTGTGTGAAGTCTTCTTTTACTACTCAAATTATGATAAAATGCTAGATTCAATTATAGATAGTAAGTGACTAAACCTTTAGCTGAACAAGAAATTTTGATACTAATTTCTCAAAGTTGAAAAGTAAATCTGGTAATGATCGGTTGTGTGGGGGTGTGTGTGTGTGTGTGTATTACCTAAGTAAACATCAGTTCAGAAACTGTCTTCTTTTAAAAAAGAAAAAGAGAAATCCACAAAATGTTCTACCTTGATGTTCATCATCCTCCTTCGGTGTTTGTTCCAATAACGTGTCCAAGGCTCGGGCATAATCTTTCATTACCCAGTACGCAAGACTACGTAAGAAAGGATCAGGATGTAATCTTTTGCAATCTAATCCTGAGGCATCCTTTTGGCAACCCAAAATCTTCTGATTTAGGATGGATAGATAGGTGGATGAAGTCTCAAAATCAGATTCATATAAACGGGCAATTACCATGGCTAGCTGGATATCTTCCATTTTTTCAAGACATACCTACAAATTTAAATATTAAGAAATACTTATTTAATGATAATTATTTAGAGATATGAAATATCCAACTGATATCCTGAAATTATCCACTATTTATATTCTCACAGTGGAGAGAAGAGGTCCAGAGGTTGAGACAGTGAAGGGTAGTTAAATACCTGCTTGAAAGGAGATTAAGGAATAGCAGGAAGATTAAGAAACTAGAACTGAGT
Organism: Physeter macrocephalus; assembly: GCF_002837175.3. Classification (NCBI taxonomy): domain Eukaryota; kingdom Metazoa; phylum Chordata; class Mammalia; order Artiodactyla; family Physeteridae; genus Physeter; species Physeter macrocephalus. Next base: position 44,844,718 of record NC_041224.1, read on the forward strand.
AGCTTCCAGCCTAGAAAGATCATTTATAAAAAATGCATAAAACGAAGCATATCAACACCATCTCAGACTTAGATCAATTCAGATAACATTCATCTTTAAATTAAATACCACTTATGACATCTGAATTTATATATATCAGTTCCTCTTAATTTCCAAGTATATTTCCATATAAACATAATTATTACTATTTTAAAAGAATCTTCTACTTACATAGCAAATAACTTAAGAAATAAAGCCATATACTCTATTCTTACTCTCTCTGAGTTTATATTCTAAAGTAGCTACTCATCTGAGAATCTGAGGTCATTCAGGCAATATGAGCATCTCTCACTCAATCAACATTTCTCTTCTTTGTCTGAGTATCTTCTAGGCTAAGCTTCCCATTTCAAAATTATAAATATTTGTTACTTTAAAAAATCATACATCTGAGATAATTCTGAAAATATGACTCATTCTAAACATAAAGTACTTTCACTTTGTTGGCTATTTCCTATTTTTTCTATGATGTATTATTTCCAATTATGTTTTTCCTTCACCTGTTTGGATTATTCATTATAATAACAGGTATCCTAAAAGGAATATCTCATAAACAACAGAAATATTTGTAATTACTCTCTTAATCAGCTACCAAGATTGTGTATCAAAAAATACGAAGTTTTACCTCTTCCCATTCACCTTCCAATATCTAAGACTACATTTCAAAACAGTATAAATTGCAATCTCAGTTCCTTATCTATGAATTTCATTTAGAAGAAAAAGAACTTAAAATATCTGCATGTCTACACAAAGTAAGGAGATTGTGACCTATACATACTTAAATAGTTCAGAATCACAAGATGGTCAGGAAAAAGATATTCATAAACCATTTTTTCCATACACTTGTACTTGAAATACATATACTTATCTTGAAATGCAATATTCTCTATTAAAATTTTTCATTTATGTTTCTACATGTATTTATTTATAATTCCATTATCATTGTGCTACTATTTAAGTTAGTAATCTCTGTAGTTATTCTCTACCCTCTATCCTTACAAACATATGACCAAACAGTACAGTCTCCTCCATGATCTTCCCAGGTTTTCAAGCTCTTACAGGTATTTCACAGCATGTTTTCTTAGTTATACCTCAATGGCATCTTTCAATGAACCAGCTAACAAGAAAAAAGCAGCAGATTGTTCAAAGCGTTGTTTTCCAAGTAAAGAGAAAGCATTTTTCAAAGCGGCTTTACGCCATCTATCTTCATTAAAGTTGTGGCTGAAAAATGTTGTCATTTTTTCATCATGCTGTGACCTGGGAACCAGAGCACAAACATCAGTGGTTAAACCAAATTTAAAATAGTTTTAATCCTTTACAGAATATATGAAAATAGAAAATGAAAACCTCAAACATCCATCTAAAAGAAGAACAATAACAACTTTAGTGGTAGGTATTTGTTATTAAGCTTCTCTTCATTTCTTCTAATAAGGAGAAAACTTATGTATACATGAATAGGAAGCAAGTGCACTCTTTACTTTCCAAAGTGCTTTTATCAACTTATTTTTAACAATATCCCACTCTTCAGGTTAAGTTCAAATGATATTCTGCCTATTTGTTTGGCAGATAAAGGAATCAAGGCACAAAAAAGGAAACTGATTTATCTAAGTACTTTCAAAAGCATTATGTTTCTGAGTCACAGCACAATCTTCATTCCATTAAACCATATTAAGTGTTAAGGAAATTTACCTAAATAGACCCCACACTACTGCTTTCTTCTTCATTGAAAGGTAGAATAATGCAGCATCCAAGGCATCATTGTTCCTTTGAAAAGAAGCTTTGGCAACCTAAACAGTCAATAAAAAATTATACTGAATTAACTAGTTGATAAACAAATTACAACAATTAATGCTTCCCTACTACTTCCATGGCTGACAGAAACTATGCAGATGGGAAGAGCTGACTCTATTCCACAATCACCAGTAGCTTATAATACATGCTCCTAGAAACAACCCTTTGTATACCAGTAATTACAATAAAAGTAATAACAGCAACTAGTATTTACTGACTACTTACCATGTACTAGACACCTTTCACTTATCTTACTGAATCACCACGATCCAAGAGGTACTATTATTATCCCCATTTTACACATGAGGTGACTGAGACACAAAGAGGTTAACTGAATTGCCTAAGGTCACACAGTAAGTAAGGGGTGTAAAAGGGATTAGAACCCATGTAGTAATAAAACTGTCTAACATAGGACACAATAAAGAATGCAGAATATTTGATAGGTGAGACCTTTTCTTTTTTTTTTTTCTGGCTGTGCTGCACAGCTTGCAGGAAGTTAGTTCCCCAACCAGGGATCGAACCTGGGCCCCCAGCAGTGGAAGCACAGAGTCCTAACCATGGACCGCCAGGGAATTCCCAGTGAGACCTTTTCTTGAAAATTAGACATATTAAATTTCTTGATGTTTTGTAAAAGTTAAAATGCTGACTTCTATGGTACGTATATGTGATTTCACAATTTAAAGCTCTCTCAACTGATACAGACAACTGTAAACAAATATCAATTATATTCACGCACATGCATACACACACACTTTTAAAAATACAGACAAAAATAAATGTTTTAGTTTTTTTCTTTAAACGTAATTTTCCAGTATTTTTCTTTTTTAAAAAAAATTATTTATTTATTTATTTATTTTTGGCTGTGTTGGGTCTTTGTTTCTGTGCGAGGGCTTTCTCTAGTTGCGGCAAGCAGGGGCCACTCTTCATTGCAGTGCGCGGGCCTTTCACTGTCGCGGCCTCTCTTACTGTGGGGCACAGGCTCCAGACGCGCAGGCTCAGTAATTGTGGCTCACAGGCCTAGTTGCTCCGCGGCATGTGGGATCTTCCCAGACCAGGGCTCGAACCCGTGTCTCCTGCATTGGCAGGCAGATTCTTAACCACTGCGCCACCAGGGAAGCCCTCCAGTATTTTTCAATCAAATTCTGACAGTTCTGAAGGACTGACACATTCTTTCTGGTGTGTAATTAAAATACAGGTGATTGAAGCTCCATTATTTTGAAGGGCTTTCAAATTTCAGTTCTTAGAAATTCCATGAGAAAAAGTCTTAATGAATACATAATTCCCCTTATACCATAACTGATAACCTCCTTTGAGCCATATGACCGAAGTTGCTGACTTTATAAAGAACCAATCAACTCAATGTAAGTTTAAAAATGATTAAGCCAGTAACATTGCTGTACATAATCGTATGGTTTTGAATACAGTACCATACAGACCACATATTTCTCAAAGATACTGATATAACCTCTGCAAATAACTAAGTTGAGAGGCATAACGATAAAAAACAATGGATGTTTTATTAATGAACACTGACTGATGGTAGAGCAGGAAGCTAGCAAGGCATGGTAAAGAGGGGGAAAGACACCTAAAATCACATCACAAAAATGCTTTTATTCCTCTTCCCCTTTTTCAGTATTTTCTCTGCCTTCAATCATTTAACTTAGTACTTCAATGTTTAATAATTATTACAAGAATTTTTATTCATCTTCAGCTAATGAGTTTTGGGACTGGCCAAAAAGTTCCTTTGGCTTTTAAGTAAAAATAAAATACACATTTTTCATTTTCACCAAGAACTTTATTGAACAACGTATTCAGCGTTTTGTTCCACTACCTTCTGCCAGTTTTCAAGCAACTTCATAATTCCACCTTCCCAAAACTTTTTATCTTTTTGAGCAAAGAACTGTTCCAGGTGCCTTTTACAGTCTTCCAGGGAATGGAAATTTTTTCCATTAAGAGAACTTTGTAAAGACCAAAATACATGGAAACCCGAAGGTGCAATGTCTGATGAATACAGCAGATGAATCAGAACTTCCCAGCCAAGCTGTAACAGTTTTTGCCGGGTCATCAAGGAAACATGTGGTCTTATGTTATCCTGATGGAAGATTATGTGTTTTCGGTTGACTAATTCCAGATGCTTTTTGTCAAGTGCTGCTTTCAGTTGCTCTAATGGGAGCAGTATTTGTTGGGATTCATCGTTTGGTTTTCCAGAAGGAGCTCATCATAGAGGACTCCCTTCCAATCCCACCATATACATCACCTTCCTTGGATGAAGACCGCCTTTGGTGTGGTTGGTGGTGGTTCATTTCGCTTGCCCCATGATCTCTTCCATTCCACATTATTGTACAGTATCCACTTTTCATTACCCATCACAATTTGTTGTAGAAACGGAACGTTTTTGGTACCTTTCAGTAGAGAATCGCATGAGGAAATACGGTCAGGAAGGTTTTTTTTGCTTAACTTAGCAGAACCCAAACATCAAAGCGATTAACATAACCAAGCTGGTGCAAATGATTTTCAACGCTTGATTTGGACATTTTGAGTATGCCGGCTATCTCCGGCGTGGTATAACGTTGACTGTTTTCAGTTAATGTCTCGATTTGATCCCTATCAACTTCAACTGGTCTACCCGACGGTGGAGCATCATCCAGCTTCTCAAGAAATCTCCAGCACAAAACTTCACAAACCACTTTTGACATGTTTGATCAGTCACTGCGCCTTCTCCATACACTGCACAAATCTTTTGTGTTTCAGTTGTGTTTTTACCTTTCTTGAAATAATAAAGCATAATATGCCGAAAGTGTTGCTTTTTTCCTTTTATCTTCAATATTAAAATGGCTACACAAAAATTCACCAATTTTGATAAGCTTTTTTTAAAATGCGTGCTGATATGACAGCTGTCACAATACAATCTAAAAATTTGTTTCGAATGAAGTTGAAGACAACTAAGTGCTACTAGAGCCATCCTATAGAAAAAAACGAATGAACCTTTTGGCCAACCCAATATAACATATATTTCAAGGGCAAAAATTTTACATATCCTTTTGATTTAATTTTAAGAGATAAATTACTTGTGGAAATAAATCATATGTATATATCAGAAATACTCAATTATAATGACACAACACACTGATGACAAGAAACTGAAGAGACTTTGTAGGCAACATCTGAACATTTCAGATAAAATATGTCCTCCTCTTTTTCCATTGCTTTGGGATATGAAAAAAATTTAATGGGGACTTCCTGGTGGTCCTTGGTGCTTTCACTGCCGAAGGCAAAGGTTCAATTCCTGGTCTGGGAACTAACTTAAGATCCCACAAGCCGTGTGGCGTGGCCAAAAAAAAAAAAAAAAATTAACGTAGATATTGTGTAATTTATATGCTATAACAATTAATTTCCCTGTACATCAGAAACTACATCTCTTGGTTGGTCTGAGAACAAATTCCTTCTTACATCTGCCCATTCTGAGAAGAGAAATACTTATACCTTATTGGCAGCCTTACATGTAGCAGGAAAATGACACTTTTACACTTACATTTCAAACTGTGATGTGAGGACCATGAACACCAGAATCACAGGATGCTAATTCAGATGAAGATGCCACAGCCCTACCACCTCCAACCTACTAAATGAAGACTTCTGAGAGTGGAAGTGAGGGATGTGTGTTTCAAACAAGTTTGCCAGGTGATTCTTCAAACACTAAAATTTAGAAACTACTACTGTAGAGGAATAAATTCCTCTTGGGAGAAATGAATTCATACTCCACAAATGTAGTATCATTAATTGTACTTCTGAGAATTTCAATGGACTCCTAAAAGTAAACAAAACAATGACAATTCCACTCTCCTAATCACAACAGAGTAGAAAGGGCACAGACTAAATCTAACACTTTTAAATGATGGGAGTTTGGGCTGGTTACCCAACCTCTCTGAGTCGTAGTTCTATCAGGTGGAAAATCGAGATGGTAACATGCAGCTGACGAGAAGATTATATGAAATAATTTATGAAAAGCAACTAGAACCAAACCTGGTACACAAAAGATGCTCAATAACGGTTAGTTTCTGCAACACTGAAAGAATTTTCAGCTTCTACTTAAAAAATTTTAACAATTTTTTTTTCTACTAGAAAACTGATTCCAAAAACCCATTTTAAAATTTATAGTATGAGGGGACTTCCCTGTTGACGCAGTGGTTAAGAATCCACCTGCCACTGCAGGGGACACAGGTTCAATCCCTTGTCCAGGAAAATCTCACATGCTGCAGAGCAACTAAGCCCATGTGCCACAACTACTGAGCCCACATGCCACAACTACTGAAGCCCTAGCACCTAGAGCCCATGCTCTGCAACAAGAGAAGCCGCTGCAATGAGAAGCCCGCGCACCGCAACAAAGAGTAGCCCTTGCTTGCCGCAGCTGGAGAAAGCCCGCACACAGCAACAAAGACCCAACACAGGAAAAAAACTTAATTAAATAAGTTAAAAAAAGAAATTTATAGTATGTGTCATTTGCTGCCATAGATATGTTCTTCGAGTGCACACAAATCAAAATTTTTTGAACGGTATTTTAAATGTGCACAGGAAGTTTGGTATTTATTAACCTAGCCATGCAGAGAATCTTTTACATAAAAAGATTGATTTGGGACTTCCCTGGCGGTCCAGAGGTTAAGACTCCACGCTTCTGTGCTTCTACTGCAGGGTGTGCAGGTTCCATCCTGGTTGGGGAATTATGATCCCGCAAGCCATGCAGTGCAGCATGCATGCATAAATAAATGAATGAATAAATAGAACTTTTTTTTCTATGTAATGTACGTAACTGACATACAGTTTGTATTTTCTTAAACTAGGACGCACCTCAACTGATAGCAGAAAATATTTCTGTTCCATAAAAATTATATACTTAGTATATATGGCAAAAGACAATTGATATACTGTTTGGACATTTTATAAAGGGCAAGTTTTAGTTTTAAAGATCCAAAAATTTTTATTTAAGAAGTTCTCAAGATCTCAAGATGTACATACTAATCCCTCACCACAGGTTTTCTGGAAGATAATATCTTGCTTTAGGAAAAGACTTAACTTCAAAATCCAATGAAGTAAAGTTACCTTTTCAATGCATCTTCGAAGAGTGTTAATATTCCTGACCCACCAACCTATTCCCATAGCTCTTAACTCAGACCACTGAGGGTCCCCTCTCTGAATTGCCGGAATCATATTAATCAGCTCTTCCTCAGCCTCAGAATGAAAAGCCCAGGCAAAATGGCAAGTAGACACACCTAAATTAGAAATACAAAATAATAAGTTTCAGAACTATATCAAAACAAAAAACAAAACCAATTTTTTACATCATCATGTATTTATTCATTCTGGAAAGAATTTTCAAGCTGAAAAAAAGTATCAAAAGATTTCATCATTCAGGATTTTATAGTATAAGCTTCCACAAACAACATCACTGACAGGATACACAAAATCAAAATCTTTCTGAAACGTAATCGCTGCAAGAATAGAGACACTGGGACTGGAGAGAAGATGGCGGAAGAGTAAGATGCAGAGATCACCTTCCTCCCCACAGATACATCAGAAATACATCTACACGTGGAACTGCTCCTATAGAACACCCACTGCACTGGCAGAAGACCTCAGACCTTCCAAAAGGCAAGAAACTCCGCACGTACCTGGGTAGGGCAAAAGAAAAAAGAAAAAAACAGAGACAAAAGAATAGGGACGGGACCTGCACCAGTGGGAGGGAGCTGTGAAGGAGGAAAGGTTTCCACACACTAGAAGCCCCTTCGCGGGCGGAGACTGCAGGTGGCAGAGGGGTGAAGCTTCGGAGCCACGGAGGAGAGCACAGTAACAGGGTGCGGAGGGCAAAGCGGAGATTCCCGCACAGAGGATCGGCGCCGACCAGCACTCAACAGCCCGAGAGGCTTGTCTGCTCACCGGCCAGGGCGGGCGGGGGCTGGGAGCTGAGAGCTGAGGCTCGGGCTTCGGTCGGATCCCAGGTAGAGGACTGGGGTTGGCTGCGTGAACACAGCCTGAAGGGGTTAGTGCGCCACGGCTAGCTGGGAGGGAGTCCGGGAGAAGTCTGGACCTGCCGAAGAGGCAAGAGACTTTTTCTTCCCTCTTTGCTTCCTGGTGCGCGAGGAGAGCGGATTAAGCGCCGCTTAAAGGAGCTCCAGAGACAGGCGCGGAGCTGCCGAAGAGACAAGAGACTTTTTCTTGCCTATTTGTTTCCTGGTGCGCGAGGAGAGGGGATTAAGAGCACCGCTTAAAGGAGCTCCAGAAACGGGCTCGAGCCGCAGCTATCAGCGTGGACACCAGAGACGGGCATGAGACGCTAAGGCTGCTGCTGCAGCCACCAAGAAGCCTGTGTGCAAGCACAGGTCACTCTCCAGACCTTCCCTCCTGGGAGCCTGTGCAGCCCGCCACTGCCAGGGTCCCGTGATCCAGGGACAACTTCCCCGGGAGAATGCACAGCGCGCCTCAGGCTGGTGCAAGGTCACACCGGCCTCTGCACTGCAGGCTCGCCCCGCATCCGTACCCCTCCCTCCCCCCGGCCTGAGTTAGCCAGAGCCCCCGAATCAGCTGCTCCTTTAACCCCATACGGTCTGAGCGAAGAGCAGACACCCTCGGGCGACCTACACACAGAGGCGGGGCCAAATCCAAAGCTGAACCCCTGGAGCTGGGCGAACAAAGAAGAGAAAGGGAAATCTCTCCCAGCAGCCTCAGGAGCAGCGAATTAAAGCTCCACAATCAACTTGATGTACCCTGCTTCTGTAGAATACCTGAATAGACAACGAATCATCCCAAATTGAGGAGGTGGACTTTGGGAGCAAGACATATTATTTTTTTCGCCTTTTTCTCTTTTTGTGTGTATGTGTATGCTTCTGTGTGAGATTTTGTCTGTATAGCTTTGCTTTCACCATTTGTCCTAGGGTTCTGACCGTCCCGTTTTTGTTTTTTTTTTTTACTTTTTAAAATTTTTCTTCTTAATAATTATTTTTTATTTTAATAATTTTATTTTATTTTATCCTACTTTGTTTTATCCTCTTTCTTTCTCTCTCTCTCTCTTTCTTTCTTTCTTCCTTCCTTCCTATTTTTTCTCCCTTTTATTCTAAGCCGTGTGGATTAAAGGCTCGTGGTGCTCCAGCCAGGCGTCAGGGCTGTGTCTCTGAGGTGGGAGAACCAACTTCAGGACA
>NC_041224.1:44853938-44856203 GCF_002837175.3 Physeter macrocephalus
AGGACCACAGCCCCATCCATTAGCAGGGAGGCTGCCTAAAATCAGAATAAGGCTACAGACACCCCAAAACACACCACCAGACGTGGACCTGCCCACCAGAAAGACAAGATCCAGCCTCATCCACCAGAACACAGGCACTAGTCCCTAGTCCCCTCAACCAGGAAACCTACTCAACCCACTGAACGAAACTTGGCCACTGAGGACAGACACCAAAAAACAACAGGCACTATGAACCTGCAGCCTGTGAAAAGGAGACCCCAAACACAGTAAGATAAGCAAAATGACTCTCCATAATTGCAAATATAAAATGTTTTTTTCTTCCAAGCAAAAAGTACTCAATGATACAAAATTCAAATATAAGAAGAACAGGCAGATTTGCTGCTAAGATGTAATCTGTACATAATGGGTCTGAAAAATTATTGAAAATACATTGCAAAGAAGGGTTCAATATGCTTGGTTAAAACTCAAACTCTAAGTAAACTGTAACCAAGAATTATCGTGTCTCACATTTTCAGCTGTCTGAATGTTCACTGAAGTGCACACATAAATCCTGATAGTCACATTCTGTAATTTAACACTTATAATTATTAATCCCCCCAGCTGGCCTGCTCTCTCCCTAATCCATTAGAATTTTCCCAAACATAAGTATAGCCAATACACAGAACTGGTTTTCTTCAGGTTGAGTCCATTTATATGACAGTAGGCATTTATCATGCCTTGGATAATTCTGGTTTTTGATGTTTGTAAAACAAATTTCTTTTGTTGTATACATAATGCATGAATACATTTTCCTTGTAAGAAATCAAAATATTATTCATAAGCCTAAAGTCCATTCTATGGGATGCTCCTTTCCAGCACCTCCCCACAGCTGCCCTTCCACTAGAAGACTGCCAGGCTTAGATGAAGGCACGCCAAGCTGAGAGTCAGAACAGAAGGTTCTTTGACAGACACCACGTAGGGTGGCCTTGGGGCACAGCCTTAACTTGCGCTGTCACTATTAGTCTTGGCTATCCTGCAGTGTCTGGTCCCTCTCTATGTCACAGATAGATACTAAAGACAAAGATATCAGCTCTGGGTTGAGCAGTTACCTAAAGACAAAATCAATTTTTTACTTTCTGCACAGGGTATGTGTATCTAGAGAAACCACCAGGCTACTAAGATATGAGACATTTCAGTAATGTGTACTTGCATAAATGCAAAATAGCATTAAACTGAAGGGCTTAAAATACCGTCTAACAATTCTAGGCCAAGAACAAGAAATAGCATCAGGGGTGCTGGGCTTGGAATCTGAGCACTCATCTGGTTCTGCCTCCATCTCTAAAGAGTTGTGTGATCTTGGACAAGTCTCCTATCCTCTTCTCGGCCTTGGTGTTTTCATCAAAATTCACTGAAGGGTGGTTTAAGTGCTCCCCTGGGCCCGTCTACAAGAGACCCACTTCAGACCTAGGGACACATACAGACTGAAAGTGAGGGGATGGAAAAAGATATCCCATGCAAATAGATATCAGAAGAAAGCTGGAGTAGCAATTCTCATATCAGACAAAACATACTTTAAAATAAAGACTATTACAAGAGACAAAGAAGGACACTACATTGAACTTAAATGATATTTATCGGACATTCCATCCAAAAACAGCAGAATATACATTTTTCTCAAGTGCTCATGGAACATTCTCCAGGATAGATCATATCTTGGGTCACAAATCTAGCCTTGGTAAATTTAAGAAAATTGAAATCGTATCAAGGATCTTTTCCGACCACGATGCTATGAGACTAGTTATCAATCACAGGAAAAGATCTGTAAAAAATACAAACACATGGAGGCTAAACAATACACCACTTAATAACGAAGTGATCACTGAAGAAATCCAAAAAATACCTAGAAACAAATGACAATGGAGACACGACGACCCTAAACCTATGGGATGCAGCAAAAGCAGTTCTAAGAGGGAAGTTTATAGCAATACAATCCTACCTTAAGAAACAGGAAACATCTCAAATAAACAACCTAACTTTGCACCTAAAGCAACTAGAGAAAGAAGAACAAAAAAACCCCAAATTTAGCAGAAGGAAAGAAATCATAAAGATCAGATCAGAAATAAATGAAAAAGAAATGAAGGAAACAATAGCAAAGATCAATAAAACTAAAAGCTGGTTCTTTGAGAAGATAAATAAAATTGATAAACCATTAGCCAGACTCATCAAGAATAAAAGGGAGAAGACTCAAATCAATAGAATTAGAAATGAAAAAGGAGACGTAACAAC
>NC_041224.1:44858287-44882862 GCF_002837175.3 Physeter macrocephalus
GCAATCCCACTACTGGGCATATACCCTGAGAAAACCATATTTCAAAAAGAGTCATGTACCAAAATGTTTATTGCAGCTCTATTTACGATAGCCAGGACATGGAAGCAACCTAAGTGTCCATCAACAGATGGATGGATAAAGAAGATGTGGCACATATATACAATGGAATATTACTCAGCCATAAAAAGAAATGAAACTGAGTTATTTGTAATGAGGTGGATGGACCTGGAGTCTGTCATACAGAGTGAAGTAAGTCAAAAAGAGAAAAAAAAATACCGTATGGTAACACATATATATGGAATCTAGAAAAAAAATGTCATGAAGAGCTTAGGGGTAGGACAGGAATAAAACACAGATCTACTAGAGCATGGCCTTGAGGATATGGGGAGGGGGAAGGGTAAGCTGTGACGAAGTGAGAGAGTGGCATGGACATATATACACTACCAAACGTAGGGTGGATAGCTAGTAGGAAGCAGCTCCATAGCACAGGGAGATCAGCTCGGTGGGCCGCATAGCACAGGGAGATCAGTTCGGTGGTTTGTGACCACCTAGAGGGTTGGGATAGGGAGGGTGGGAGGCAGGGAGAAGCAAGAGGGACGAGATATGGGAACATATGTATATGTATAACTGATTCACTTTGTTGTAAAGCAGAAAATAACACACCACTGTAAAGCAATTATACTCCAATAAAGATGTTAAAGAAAAAAAAATGTAACATGTGACATGATAGAGGTGGTAACTATCCCTACAATAGCAATCCTCTCGCAATATATAAATGGATCAAATCAACATGTATACTTTAAATTTACACAATGTTATGTAACAAACATATTTCCATTAAAAAAATAAATCCTTCAGAATTAAAAAAATATATATATAGGGGCTTCCCTGGTGGCGCAGTGGTTGCGCGTCCGCCTGCCGATGCAGGGGAACCGGGTTCGCGCCCCGGTATGGGAGGATCCCACATGCCGCGGAGCTGCTGGGCCCGTGAGCCATGGCCGCTGAGCCTGCGCGTCCGGAGCCTGTGCTCCGCAACGGGAGAGGCCACAACAGAGGGAGGCCCGCATACCACCAAAAAAAAAAAAAAAAAAAAAAAAGTAATATGAGGAACTATACTCGTAATAAGTAGAGCAAACTAATTAATCCAATTTAAATCTAGTGTAGTGTGCAGAGACACTAAAACTTAATCGCTGGAAAGAAAGATATCTGAATATCAAGCCATTCATATGTACATACACACATCAAACTGATCAAGAGTAAAAGCTCTGGTCAAGTCAAAATATGTTGGTCCATGTATGTGGATGTTGTTTCACAGTACCACTTGCTTGCAGACTATATCCTTCAGTACTGGATATGGAAAACTGCCCCATTCATCCCTCCGGCCAAGGAGCTACGCATCACTTCAAAGCAAGCTTTAAACTTGATGAGAGTTCTGGGGAAGAATAGTCAGGAGGCACATTCCTCTGCCTTTGGTGCCTCAGTTAAAAAGAGTTTAAAGCGGCCTAATTACTGATGGCATATGGCAAACACTTTTATGCCCTGGTAAAAGACTGATAGGGATCTAGGCTGTATTTAGAGGCAACAAATAGGGTTTAGTGACACCCTCAGTGAGTTTGTCAACAGTTGAACAACTGATAACACTTTACTCCACTTAGAGCAGGTGAAGAAGAAACATGAGAGAAGTGAACCAAGGAGTGATGTTAGATAGTGGGAATGCCGCTGGGAAGAACCCCAAGGATCCCAGGAAAGAAGCCAGGCTAGTCGAACCAGCCATCTATTAGAATCCCTTTGGAAACAAAGAAATGCCTGAGGTCAATGACGGTCTCATAGTCACATTACAACACAGGACTCCCAATGCTGTAAGGCTATCAATATTACCACATATAATTTTTTTCATTAACAACTACTATATAGATTTCCCATATAGTTTAAAGCTTTTCTAACAATTACTGCTTCCCAGCAGTTCCTTTGGAAAGTATTAAAAAAACTATCAGGACCATTTTAAATAATAATCCTAAGTCTTCTAAATTCCTCATTGCTAACATTTATATACTGTGTTTGAAATCATATCACAAAATCAATGCAACAAGCCTTAACTGTCACTATAAATTTAGGGGGAAAATGGACAAAACTTAAAAACATCAATTTGTATTTTTTCAGAACCTAAAAAGCAGATTAATTCTCTCACTATTTAAATCTGTCTGATTCAAGAAATAATCACTGAATGAAATAACTATAAAAAAACCTGACACTTTGCTTTAGAAATTGCTATTATAAGGCAATGCAAAATGCACACTTTTGCTGATATAAAAATTTTAATATAAAGTATATTCTACACTCTTAAATGAAATTTGATTGATTACATTTTTGGTATGACTAAAAGGAAACAAAAATACACACAGGCATGTCAGAGGAATTTGGTTCAGAAAGAAGATTAAGAGAGCAGTAACTCTATTTGGAAATCTAACTACTAGAAGTGAAAAAAGGTATTAGGAAGAAAAAAACCAGGAGCACCAGCAGGCACTTATTTTTATTTGCCTACCAATGGCAGGCTATTCTTTACAATATATCTCTGTTCTTCTTAGCTTGTCTACTAGCTACTTAAGTTTTTCGCCGGACCATCACCTACAATAGCAGTCACTTTTCTCATCTCCAGTGTTTTAACTGTATCAAAGGGAAAATGGAATTTGACAAAGCTTTAGAAATTTGAGGTGTTTTAGGTCTCCCTAGTCAATGTACACAATTGTCATTAAGTGATTCAGTACCATATGACCATCATTTAAAACTAAAATTTTAAATTTTAAAACTAAAATTTGAGATACCATTTTTTAAACCTATTCCAAATGGCATAGACTGTTTTAAATGATAATATCAAGTGTTGCAATGAGTTGAGTTTTGGCATCATCAAACACTGGTTTTGGGAATGTAAATGAGCATGGTCTTTCTGAAAGTCACAATATTTATCAAGAGTTAAGAATTTTCAAGCCCTTTGATTCAGTAATTTCACTACTAGAAAACAAACATGAGGAAGTAATCAGATATATACATAAATATTTATATGCAAGGTTATAAGGTCATTCATTAACAGTGATAATTCAAATAGGAAAAAAACCAGCAAAATTTGTATTTTTAGAAAAAAATAAAGGACTATATAGATGAATTATAGTTTAAAAACACGACAGAATATGACATATGTTTAGAATCATATTTTCAAAGAACATTTATTGAGGGTAAAGGGTAAGTACTGTGGGTAAGAGTAACAAACTATAAAGCCTGGTATTCCAGGTCCTACAGTACTAAAGCATATTTTATGGGGCTGTATCCAGGATGCTGGTTTCAAAAGGAACACAGCCCACTGCACTGGAATTCTCTATTAACAAACAGCCCTATATCTTGGCAGGTCACTTTAAACTCTATAGTTTTGATTTTTTAATCTATTAAGTTAGGGGGATGATATAAACCTATATATCGCAAATCAGGGTATGTGGCAATGTGCTAGAAGTATACAAATCTACTGGATTACTATACGGCAGATATTCATGAAACATCAGCTTTACTTGTAAGTAAATAACTTAGAACATAATGCTTATATTAAAATAAACACAAATAATAATGCATAGGACAAAATTTACATAATTTTTAAAGAAAAGGTATCAGGCGTCATAGAAATTCAGGGCCACTTTAGGTTACAACCTCAGGCATACCAAGTTTACTTAAACTACTATGACTTTAGTGACTGAAGTCTGAGAAACTGAGACAGATGAGCAAAAGTCACAGAATACAGCTGAAAAATAACATAGAAAAAAGGTAAGTGGGTACCTTATCTTCCTGTGACAGGAAGATATTAAGGCTAGTGATAGGTATGCATATGTTGACTTACTAATGCTTAGACACAAATATGAATATACTAACCACTTCAGTATGAAATAAAAGTTGCACGAAGGTTCAAACAATACCTTGATGAAGTAGCTGTACTCGGTATAAAGGAGGCAGCGATGTCAAAAGGCAAGTGTGCAAGCGCATAGCTAGTAAGTACCGCAAACCACACTCATCTAATGTGTCTCTTCCTGCAAAGAGGAAATATGTTTAAGGAAAAAGGAATGCAACAAATCACAAACCAGTAAAAAGTTAGAAAATAAACATTAAATTTAATAATAATAATTTACACAAAACATATATTTTTTTGAGTGTATTCCTTTCTGAACACTTCAATATCTTTATTTATACAGCTTTACAAAAAGCATATGTATATAATAAAACTGCCAAATGAAAAATAATTGGGAAAAATGTAAGTACCTATTAGTACAGGTAATAATAGTACTTAGAGCTACTCATAATAAATGAAAAGGAAAGAAATCTTGAAATCCAATAAAAAAATATATTAGCTATAGTAAGTTAGGTATAATTTTTTAAAATATTTCCTGTGCAAATTCAGATGAGATTTAAAAACAGGAATTACATAATAAAGTAAAATTATTTATTATATGATTAAATAGGTAATATTTTCTAGGTTGGTTAGCTCCAATGAAATACAGAAGATTCATTATTCAAAGATTTCAAATTTGACTCCCCAGGCTAGTGTTACCAAGTTAAGGCTGAACTCTAACCTTGATTCCACAAATTTACTCTTAGTCAAAAGTTAAGCAGAGGTATGAAAGCGTGGCAAGTGTACTCAAAATTATAGCCATTGTTGGATAAAAGAAACAGAAAAATACTAACAGTGCCTAGCCTGGTAACTGCCACTTAGGAAGTACTCAAGAGTATTGAATCAAGTATTTTCTTGAAGAAAATAAAACGTTTTAAATTGTCAAAGTTCCACCTCTACTTCCCATCAGCTGTATTTGTTCATCCACTCACTCATGTATTCATTCAACAAAGTAAGCATCTGCTACATTGAAGGCACAGTTTACGTACTGGGGGTTTTGCAGGGAATAAAGCAAAGTCCCCACTCTCAGGGTGCTTACATCTTAGGAGACAGAGACAAACAATAAGGAAGTAATGTGTCTAGTGGAAATTAATGCTATTGAGAGAAATAAAGCAGGACTGAGAGAAAGGGAGTGCTGGGGTAAGAGGGTTCTATTTGATATAATGAGGCCAGGGAAGAACGTTCCAATAAGATGACATTTCAGCAGAAATCTGAGGAGGTAAGGGAATGAGGCACGCCTAACTCTGGAAGACAAGTATTCTGTGCAGAGGAAACAATATGCGCAAAGACTCTGAGACAGGAATGTGCCTAGTGTGTTTGTGGGACAGCAAGGAAGACAATGCAGTAGAATGGAAGTGAGCACAGATCACAAAGAGCCTTGTAGATCACTGAAGCATTTGGCTTTTTGTTCTAAAGTGAGATGGGAAGCCACAGTGTTTGTTGAGCAGAGGACAGATTTAATGTGATTTTGTTTTAAAATAATCACTAGTTCCTATGCGAAGAACAGACTGGGGTAACAAGAACGAAACAGTTTAGTAGGAGACTCTGTCAATAATTAGGCAGGATGTGACGTGACTTGGACCAGAGTGGTAACAGGAGAGGTGATGAGAAATGACTGGAGTCTCCATACAGTAGAACTAATAGCATTCGCCAATGGACTGGATTAGGGCGGGAGAGAAAGCAGAGTCAGGAATACCTCTAAATTGTCTTACTTGAACAAATGGAAGAATTCACTTACTTAGAATCCATTTACTGAGATGGCAACTATCTAATCTCTGAGCTTCAGTTTGCTACCTGTGAAATGAAGACATTCATTCCTGCCTTATCTACCTAATGAAAATCCATTGTGACCAGGAGGAACCATTTTTATATTGCCTAACTAAGGATACAGTTTTGTATCCGAAAATTTAAACTATTTTTCATGGATTATGATGTATCTATTTTCTTAATGTCTCAAGTAAAAACTCTAACGTATATTAAGTTTGCAACAAAGGCTTAAGGCTGTTCTGGGGAGAATCTTGCTCAACTGCACACAACCTCATAATGATTCAAATTTTTTTAAATTAATATGGTTAGAAAATAACTCATAGGCAAAATCCTCTAAAGGTCACTAGTTATTTTAATCTACAGAAAACCCTGGAGATATATTATAAAGGCATAAACCTATATGAAGAGAGATATTCCAGGTAGCTTTGAGGAAAAGTCTTTTTCCCTCAAACTTGGAAATCTTGTGAAATAATTTAAAGAGTACAGGCTTGGAGGCAATGATTTACCCACATCTGAACCCCAGTTCTTCCATTTACTACCTATGTGATCTTATGTGTCACTTAATCTCCCTAAGGATCAGAGTCTTCATCTATAAAATTAAGTATAATAGTAGCTACCTACTAGAAGACTGTTGTAATAATTAAATACAATAAAGTACATGAAGCACCTGGCACATAGCAATTGTTCACTCCTCCACAATATTTACTGAATGAATGAATGATCAATCATTTTCGGTTTCCTTTGCTAATGTCATCATTTAGAATCAACACCATTACCTTCAACTATCTGCATAAAAAAGAATGAAATCTAGTTTCAGGAGGCAGCCAAAATTTTTCCGGTTACAGAATGAATTAAGCAAGACACATGTTACATTAAAATGTATGAAAACCCCTTTCTCAAGAGACTTTTTGGAGAAAATGAGGTAATTATAAAAATTATTTATACATAGAAATGCAAAGATGAACAAGTTGAGCCCAGGGGGTCCTTACAAGCCTGGTGGTTCAATAGTAAAATTAACAAATGGGTCATTATTATCACTAAAATAAAAATAAAAATAAACCATAGGAATCAATCTGTTCAAAAAAACAAAAGACTGTATGTCCAAAATGATATGAAGGTTTCAGGGTAAAAATTCATGTGAGGATGCACACAGATCTCACAAATACATAAGGTCACATGCACAAGTCATGGCCTACCCCAATCACCTTTCCTTTTACAACTAATCATATTATGTAATAGTAACTATCAACTAGAGAGGTCATTTCCCTGCAAGGTTTAAAGAAAGACTGCAATTTAATATGTGAGTCATTATATAGATAAATACAAACAGTTCTATTAATGATAACTTTATAAACTTTTAGTTAGAGTGTTTACCTGAGTAACTCTTATCTCTGTTTTCATCAAGCTCAGTACTGGTGGTAGCCACTGTATCAGCCAAAGCTACAAGGAACATCTGCTCCAAACGGGTAAGGCCTGGTAGACTTGAGTGCATAAGATGACTTGAAAGTACCCTAGCATGTTCTTGGCCAAAGTAAGCTGGTCCGTATTGAGAAAGATTTATTACTTTTGATTTGTTTTCTCTTTTTTCTGGCTCTAAGTCAATATCATCCGTTGTTATATCCTGTATTTGGAACAGCTCTGAATATTGATCCTCTGGTTGACTTTCCGTATGATCTTCATAGCTCTGTGGTATTTTTGTACTTTCTTCTGAAACTCTGTAGGTCGTATCTTGATCGGCAGCAAGCAATGCATATAACGGTAGTGGAGGAATAGAATCTATCTCAGTATAATCTCGAGTACCATCTTTCCCTATGGTGACTGTATCCTTTGCTGTACTGCCACTTACACTAATGGTTCGAGAAAGATGTCGCTTAGTTCCTTCTCCAGCATCAGCATCTCTAACTATTGCAACTTCTCCTGCAATGCATTTTACTAAATGAGACAGAATAGCTTTAGCCCTGCGAACTTTCCCTAAATCCATCAATTCTAACAGCTGGGTTGGATGATACTGCGGGAGAGTAGGGGAAAGTACATGTGCAGCCTCAAATAAGCCACCATCTTGAGCTACAGTTGGTGAACCAAAAATATCATCAGCAATAGCTGCTCCCTCAACAATACTTTTTCTTGACAACATATTAGATTTAAAGGCAGAATGATCTTGTATTACTGTCTCTTCTGCATCAGGACCATCAGCGTCAACGTCTCCAAATCTGACAGCATGCTTCCACTGTGCATATACGTGCATTTCACAATCCATTCCTACCACCAATATCCCATCTCTTACCCAAGAGAGAGAAACAGGCAGTGAAGGTGTACCATCAACAGAAGACACTAAGTCTATAGATCTAAGAAGAACCCATCTTGACCTAACTCCTTGCTTGATACTTCCACCTAGTGGTAAAGTAATGACAGCTACTCCATCCTTACTATTGATTTGCTCAGTCACAATTCCTGAAAGCCGCCCATACATGAAGATATTAGCACCGACCCCTACTGTGAGAATGTGGGAGCCATCTTCTTTTGATACCCAGTCCAAATGTACTAAATGTTTGATATTCGGAATAAGATATCTATCCTTGCTCAAAAGTGCATCTGATTTGCTGTACACAAAGAGATTACTGTCGACACTGACCCTTGAATCAAGTACACTCCCAACTTTGACCAAATCATCAAGATGAATTGTTTGTTCTAAAACCCATTCTGACCCTCCTGTAGATTCACATTCAAATATGCAAACATGCATGGAAAATTCTTTAGAAACAAAACCATTGTGATGGATAGGTTGTTTGTAAGCCACTGCAAGGCGACCAGTGTATGAACAGCTAACAGCAACTGGTCTTCCCACAATGCTCACTGTACTGCTGTTATCTTCTCCTTCATCATTCATCAAGGGCCATCTCCTCCAATGATAGGTTTCCTTCTCATCACTTTTACATTGTAGATTGGTTTCCATACTACATTTCCAGAAGCGTACTTTATTGTCAGAACAAGTTGTAACCACTAAATAAGGTGCCAGGCACACTGGATAAATTGAAGAGGAACTCAGGTGGCCTTAAAAAAGAAAAAGCAGATCGTCATAATAATAGAAATACAAAATAATATGCTAATAATCAAATTCTAGAATGTGATTAATCCAAATCCACTATGAGCTTCTTCAGAGTAACTCTGCAGTCCCCTGCTAAACCAAATATTTCATTAAAATAAAACTCAAAAGCAATGAAACAAGTCAATGCTTAATCAATAAACCTGTCACCTGCTGTAATTTATGTCTTTACTACACATGCCTCACTGGACTTTCATTCTCTATCTTTTATCACTTTCATCATAAATACTTAAGTAGTCATTAAAATTTGCCTTTCAAATTCCCCTAACTGGCCCTCAAATAATCCAGACAATAGACCTACCCCCACCACAAAATGTTGTCAGTCAGCTAAAGAGACACTAGATCTCACCTTCTTCACCAGGTTTAATTCATGCTCTCCTAGCACTGAACCAGAACCCTCATATTTATTCCTGACTGCCAAAGACTAACACTTCCCATCTATTGTCAACTATAACATGAGGGGAGGGACTTCCTTGGTGGCGCAGTGGTTGAGAGTCCGCCTGCCAATGCAGGGGACATGGGTTCGAGCCCTGGCCCTGGAAGATCCCACATGCTGTGGAGCAACTAAGCCCGTGCGCCACAACTACTGAACCCACATGCTGCAACTACTAAGGCCCGCACCTAGAGCCCATGCTCCGCAACAAGAGAAGCCACTGCAACGAAAAGCCCACGCACCACAGTAAAGAGTAGCCCGCGCTCGCCACAATGAGAGAAAGCCCGCACGCAGCAACGAAGACCCAACGCAGCCAAAAATAAATAAATTAATTTTTAAAAAAAACAACTCGCGGAGCGGCTGGGCCCGTGAGCCATGGCCGCTGAGCCTGAGCGTCCGGAGCCTGTGCTCCGCAACGGGAGAGGCCACAGCAGTGAGAGGCCCGCGTGCCACAAAAAAAAAAAAAACAACTATAAGATGGGGGTAATAGTGATTAAGATTAGGATCAGAAGGCCTGGATTCAAGTTCCATTCTATCAATGCCTTCCTAACAGTGGGAAAGCCACTTAAACATCCGAGCCTGTTCTATCTAAATAATAGGGAGGGGCTTCCCTGGTGGTGCAGTGGTTGAGAATCTGCCTGCCAATGCAGGGGACACGGCTTCGAGCCCTGGTCTGGGAAGATCCCACATGCCGCGGAGCAACTAGACCCGTGAGCCACAACTACTGAGCCTGCGCGTCTGGAGCCTGTGCTCCGCAACAAGAGAGGCCGCAACAGTGAGAGGCCTGCGCACCGCGATAAAGAGTGGCCCCCGCTTGCCGCAATGAGAGAAAGCCCTCGCACAGAAACGAAGACCCAACACAGCCAAAAATAATAAATAAATAAATATTAAAATAAATAATAGGGATCATGTTAGTACTTCCCTTGGAGTTTTACTGTCCAACAAGACATGTGAAAGCATTTTACAGAGTCCCTGCAAAATATAATTTATCATTAATTCCAATAAACTTATTTGAGTATATCCTAAACTTTCCAAATACTCTGAAAGATTCAAAAGCTGACCTAAATCTGCACCTGCCACAAAAGCCCAGAGTAAACTCTTAATGTGGTCTTTCCAACTCTGATTCCAAACCTGTGTTAGGGATGAGTAAGAGAAGCTCATACTCAAAATCATTCACCAGTAATTGGAATAGTCTTGAACCTCCAATTCTGGTTCCCCAAAAACACTATTCGAGGAACTCCTCAATTCAAATTCCACAATGACAGAACATTTTAAAATACAGATGCCAGTCCTGCTCTTTAAACTATTTTACCAACCTTGCTAATGTCAGTATCACTCTAGGCAAACCAAACTCTAATCCTGTACCCTATATTTTTCCCCCAAAGTATCTGCCAACTTTTGGTCAAACATACATAACAATAGCAATACTGTGGATGAAAAGCCTTAATTTAAAAAAAAGCTTCAATAATTCACATATGACCATATTTTTCTTTGCAATTTCACTATCACAGTATTCCTATTTATAGGAAATCACAGCGTAGGCAAAAAACCTTGCATTAAAACATTCACACTATTTCCTGTCAAGCTGATTACATTTATCACAGGAAATTATTTCTAAAATAGACATGTTTCTAAACAGAGGTGTCATTAGTAGAAAACAAATCTTTATTTCAGTGTCAACTCTGCACATATTTCAGAAGAGTTCACACATTTTATGCACTGAAGATTGCTCTGAGCTACAACTGTCCGGTCTTAAAGTTATGTTACCTGCTGAAGGCGTTGCTCTTATTACTTCAACTCCTACTGGGAGATGAAGAGGTTGGCTATATACCAGTCTAGAACTCAGAATCAGTTTACTAGCAGTTTGAAGGTTGGCAATTGATGAAGAATGTGGCATGGGGCTCACACTAGGAGAGGTTTCTGGAGAAGAGTCTACATTCTTCTGTCCAGGTACTGAAAGTAGACTCTCTGATGAAACACCTTCTGAAGCTTTAGCTTTGAAAATAAATTATGAAATACATTAGTATCATCACTATATACATGAGCTAGAATAATATTTTGTGATGATTTAAGAAACATAGTTTCTTAAAAGTGCTCTGGAGACAAGATAAATTTTCAAACTTTTTCTCAGTTACCTTGATAGAATTTTTTTAAACTATTTTACTCTTTCTTAGCATCACCAATTACATCACAGGGATACTGTCAGTGAAGAATCACAACATGTAAGATCTAGCAAAAAAACAAGTTCTCTAGTCAGTGTTCTCAACCTTTAAAACACATCAAAAGCTTGAGGAACTTTTAACATGAAGGTTCTCAGGCCTAACCACAGAAACACTGACTCAGTTGTTCTGGGGTAGATCCCATAAATCTGCATTAATAAGCAGCCAAGGTGTTTCTGAAACAGATGGGTCATAAATCAAACTTTGAGAAATAACAAGGTACTGCCTCACTTAATAGATGAAGAAATTTAAACTTGGAAAGCTTAATGATTTTCCTTAGGTTAGCTACCGGTAAAGAAGACACTAAAATACCAGCCTACTGACAATCAAGTGCTGAAACAAGATAATAAACAAGATCTCAAAAAAATATAAAAGTTCCAAATAAATTTAAGATAGTATTAGTTGAATGGCTTTGTAAGCATATTGACCTTGATCTTTGTCCAAAAAGCTTCCAGCTTTCACATTCAGGTGGAGTGTAAATCTCTAAGCAGATTTAGTTATCTGTGCTTCTGCTACATGTAAGAGATACTTTGCATCACATTTATTTATTTGTATGTCCATCTCCCTCCCCCCATTAGACTATGAATTCATCAAGGGCAAGGATGAGGTCTTATTAGCTTTATACATCCCGAGTAGCACCAGAATACGGAGAGATAATAATCAATCCCCTTTTGCTTCTGGTGGATTTTAAATATGTCAATCTCTTTTATAATAGCAGACCACTAAATAAGAAATGTGAAAACATTTTTTGTAAAATAGAATAAGATGACAAACTTGAATCAATAGTCAAAAGACAGAAATACTACTCCTACTCTAAAACTAACTAGATATGTTGCCTTAAGCAAGGTACTTCATTATCTCTAGCTATTTTCTCACCTGCAAAATAAGGCTGAATTGAATCATTTCTCTTTTTGTAAACCAGGCAATTTTCTAATGTATATATCTCATGCAAAGAAAGAAAATAAGAGCAGGGGAAAAAAGCAAAAGAGAGGCTTTAAAGCCAGAAGACCTAATTTTGCAACTTAGTCTGTGACAAACTAGATGTGTCATTTGGTCAAGTTACTTAATATTATTCCATTAGTAAACTGAGGGTAACATCTATCACACATATATAAAGTACCTATCTCAGTGCCTGGTACCTAGAAGGTACTCCAAATGTTCCTTCCCCACCTAAATGTAAGTCTAGACTATCACTTCACCCTTTGCCAGGATTTTCAACACACTGCTAAATTCACGTATCAGCTTCAATGGCAATGTACACCATGTTAAATCTGCTGCACATTTTAGAACCAAAAGATAGATGGCTTTATGTCAAAGCTAAAGATAGCATATGATTTGTTTGCTTCTATTGTAATCTTACTGTTTGTGACCTTTTACTGCTGTCACAAACAGAGTAAGCAAGGCAACTCTACACTAGCCCAGACCTGAGGGGAACAGCAGTGGGATACTTCCTTCATAAGCAGGGGGACAGGAGGCATCACATGATTCCTATCCTACCACAAGGATGTTACTACCTCTATTAATCTCTTCAGAACCATTCCTGGCTCTGTGCCCAACTCTAGAAAATACTATATTCTCTGGTGGGTTAAGAATTCTCTTCCCGGAGAGTATTATGCTAAGTGAAATAAGTCCGATGGAGAAAGACAAATACTGCATGATTTCACTCATATGTGGAATAGTTTTTAAAAGTAGTGAGTGAACAAACAAAACACAACAAAGACGAACACACAGATACAGAGAACAGACTGGTGGTTACCAGAGGGGAAAGCGGGTGGGGAAGGGCAAAATGGGTAAAGGGAGTCAACTCTATGGTGACAGAAGGCAACTATACTTTTGGTGGTGAGCACACTAGTGTATACAGAAGTCAAATTAGAATGCTATACACATGAAACTTACATAATTTTATAAACCAATGCTACCTCAATTAAAAAAATAAAAGTAGAATTCTCTTCCTGACAAGCTTTTATCAATAGATCCCTCTACTCTTGCATTCCTGTGGAACAACATGTAACGCCAAGAATTAACTCCAAAAGCTTTGAAAATTTTTTTGGATTCCTCCTACCACAAGAAGATTAGGCTCAACTAGGCAAAGGTAAAGGTTCTACTGAATCATTTGGCTTTTCCAGTCCCAGTTCATGGCCCGGTTAGAACTGCTATTTACACGGTTTTGTGATAATGTGGATTACAAAGAGAACAAAAGACATATACAGTATTATTTCTCTGTATTAAATGTTTAATGTGTATAAAATCACTAAAATTATATAACCATCAGAAATAATAAAATA
The DNA here is from genome assembly GCF_002837175.3 of Physeter macrocephalus. Lineage (NCBI taxonomy): Eukaryota > Metazoa > Chordata > Mammalia > Artiodactyla > Physeteridae > Physeter > Physeter macrocephalus. The sequence goes on from NC_041224.1 coordinate 44,872,020, forward strand.
TTTTCAAAACTCTCAAATATTTTGGGTTAATCAGTTTAAAGCAGATTCAGTTTGATATGGCTAACTATGCATTTCTTCATTTAAACAACTATCTCTCAAAAATTAAGTTTGTTTTAAAAAGAAAAATTCATAATCAATTTCTGTACTTCATATTACAGATCTTCTAATTTGCTAAGACATCAATATGAATATGTATAGCAAAAGCATGGCTGAAATAATTTTTTTAATCACTGCTGCATTTCCTAATATTCTACAAAACCAGTTCCCCTTTTGAACATCAGATGCTCAATCACATTTTTCTAAGTAGCAAATCTCCTTCTTTTAGTGATGCTAAAGCTAATGTGTATGGTATCAGATGGCAGTGTATATTAACCAACAAAAAAATACAATATTAATTCTATGGGAAAAACTGATTTATAGAGACATGGTATCTAGAACAGAGTCAAAATAGGTATTTAATAAATATTAATTAAAAAATAAATCAATCAAACTTTTTTTTTCAATATGTCTAATGTGTCCGTTGACCGGTTTGTTTTTAGATTAACCTGTTTCATTAATGATTTATGGCCTTGTAATTAAAAGTTTGGCCTATACATACTTCAATTCAGCAACTCAATTTACAGTTCACTGGATCTTCATTTTAAAGAATTAACCAACCTAAAGCATATCCAGTAAAATAAATTTATTTCATATCATCTCTACATAAAATTGTAACATAATTACTTACCTAAACATGCCTGTACAGATTTAAGATGAAGGTGCCACATATGGAGAATAGAGCAATTATTGCTGTCCTTTTCAATTACTACTAGAAAGAACTTTTCTGAAAATGGTGGTGGTCGATATCCTATTGTTAAAGGAAAATAATATTTAAGTTAATGTGTTTCTATAGGGTTAAGAGAAAGACATTTTAAGCAAAATCTCTTGATATGTATAGAAGTTGGGAGGAAAGGGAAGAATAGATGTATAGAAGCAGTTTTATATAACTTTTGTGCTAAAAGTTAGGTGGCTATCAAAGACTAACAGGGCTACAACAAAAGTACAAAAGTCAACATGAAGGGATACCTACTGGTCAAAGATGGGACAATCTGAGCATCAAAGAATAAAAATGAATACAATTTATTAAAACACACTGAGTTCATAAGAATACCAAAAGAGGGCACATAAGAAAAAAAGGAAAGGAAGGACAAGAGGACCAGAAGGAAGAACTGAAAGGAAGAGAGAAAGGAAGAGAAAGACACAGAGAGAGAATGCAAGAGCAAGAGAGGGAGAAAAAGAACAGGAGCAAGTCAGCCACACTGGATGCCCCCTGAAGTAACTGGGGCACTAACTCCTTAATTGGAAAATTGGCAATTAAATGGAAAGAATGAAGTAAACATGTATCCTGCTTTTTCTACATGTAAAACACCATGTTTTAAAAAAATTAATAGTCATGGGTGGAGGGCCAATGATGGTGGTGCAAGAGAGACTTTTTAGAAATTTTATGCATTTTTTAATGAAAAGTCGTTATTTGTGAACATAATTTTCCCTATTGACAACTGCATTTTTCATATATGAAAATGAGATCTACAAAGGACAACAAAAACTTTCTTTAAAAATGAAAACCTATACATTATATGAAATTATGGGTGTGAAACTTTTGAAAATTGTGAAGCAGTGTAGAATTTAAAGACTCTTTCATTTGATAAAAAAGGTAGGAAGGAAGGGAGGGATGGAGGGAGGGAGGAGGGAAGGAAGGAAGGAAGGAAGGAAGGAAGGGAGGGAGGGAGGGAGGGAGGGAGGGAGGAGAAATAAGAGGGCAAATCTCTTTCTTTTCCCCAGTTTCCATATCATAATTTAGCAGTGGGGGGGGAGGGGAGGAGGGGGGGAGGGGGGGGGGGGGGGGAGGGAGGGAGGGAGGAGAAAAAAGAGGAAAAAAAAAGAAAACCCGTAATGGCAATTCATTGGCAAAGAGCACTGCTAAATCTCAACTTGTGGCCTCTAAATACCATGTTCCATTAAAAGGAACAGTTTGGAGGGATGACTCCATTCTTGCAAAGGCTATCTACAAGATAAGCCTGGCATATCTTGCTGTGCGTGAAAGAAAGCAAACTATCAAAAATAATGAGGTTGTGTCAAAAGGACTCAGGACCAACCTGAAAGGGTCTTCACTAGCCTAATACAGGACAATGCGAGCATTAGAACTATGACTGCAAACTGACTGAAATATGCTAAGTACACAAAAATTCATGAGTGATATGAGTATATCTTTGTATGTGTATTATTCTTCAGTAGTTTTTCTGAAATGGGTTCATAATGATTCACAAAATAAAAAGAAAGACAACAACAACAATAAATTCATCCGTAACGACTGGCAGCAACCTGGGCACAAACTCCTTTGAAATCATAAATTAAAGGGAAAGAACTAAGCACTTACTCTCGCTTTCCTAAAAATAACTCTATTTCAAAATAGCCAAAAAGCTGCCATTGATAAGGGAAAGCTTTTCCTTACAAATGCTTTCCAGCTAATAAATAAATGAGAACTGGTAAAACTAGAAAATCACACTTGTGCAATCCTTAATGAAATAATTGACTGGAAAGCAACAATATCAATGGAAGAAACCATGAGATAACAGATTGCTGGCAAATTTTACACTGGTGCCACCAGGTGAATTTTCTGAATCTTAGCATCACTAAAAATGAGACATCCTAACATTATGTTCTTTCTTATGACCTTCTATGATGAACAAAGCAACACCTAGGAAGTTGAATCTGGATCGAATCAAGTCTACAGAGGTAATTTGCACTTTACAGGAAAAGTTTTAAATGACATCACAAGTAACTGGTCAGAGAAATTCCTATAAAATAACTTTCTCTAAAACAAGTCTGTGGCATGGTAAGAGTATAAAGGGGGATTACTTTAGCTTAAAAGACTCTTAAAAAATGAAACACAATGTGTGGACTCTAATATGGATACAGATCCAAACAAATTAAGAACAAATAACCCTGACAATTTTTTTTTTTTTTTTTTTTTGCTGTACGCGGGCCTCTCCCTGTTGTGGCCTCTCCCGTTGCGGAGCACAGGCTCCGGACGCGCAGGCTCAGCGGCCATGGCTCACGGGCCCAGGCGCTCTGCGGCATGTGGGATCTTCCCGGACCGGGGCACGAACCCATGTCCGCTGCGTTGACAGGCAGACTCTCAACCACTGCGTCACGAGGGAAGCCCCAACCCTGACATTTTTTTGAGACAATTAAATGAAGTAAATATGGACTAGTTATTACAGAATTCTGAGAAATTTTGTTATTTTATCAATGTGATAACAGCACAAATGTAAGAAAGTCATTTTTAGAAATGCATAAAGTACACAGGAGCGAAACAACATGATGGCTGAGTTTGCTTTAAAATATTTCAGGAAAAAAGGAAAAGAAAAGAAAATAGGGTAGATAAAGTAGGTGACAAAATCTTAAAATCATCAATCTAAGTTATGGGCATAGGAAGGTTCATTTAACTATGCACTCTACTTTTGTCTGTAACCGGCATTTTTCTTAATTAAAAGAGTACTTAATTTTTAACTAAAAATTTTTAACTAAAATTTTTAACTAAAACTAAAGCAGGGTCAGGGAAGAGGAGAAATACACATTTCAAGTCCCTTAAGAAAACAGCTATAAAATCAAGAGAAACTTTGTACAAAAACTAAAGGAAAACCAAGAAAAACATCAGGAAATCTTTTGACCTGATTTCACAGTGACATAAAGAAATATCTGGGATTGACATATATACACTAATATGTATGAAATAGATAACTAATGAGAACCTGCTATATAGCATAAGGAACTCTACTCAGTGCTCTGTGGTGACCTAAATGGGAAGGAAATCCAAAAAAGAGGGGATATATGTATACATATAGCTGATTCACTTTGCTGTACAGCAAAAACTAACACAACATTGTAAAGCAACTATACCCCAACAAAAAGAAAAACAAAAAAAGAAAAAGAAATATCAAGGGAATTCCCTGGCAGTCCAGTGGTTAGGACTTGGTGCTTTCACCGCCATGGGCCCAGGTTCGATCCCTGGTTGGGGAACTAAGATCCCACAAGCCAAAATATATATATATGTATATATATCTCAAAAGAGGGAAATAAAATAATATTTTTAAATGCAGGTCTTCCAATTAAAAATATTATTTAAAAAATACCAACCTTATATAAGCATTGTTTTCTAGTAGGTTGGCATGTATTCCCTGTCAGAAGTAGCATGATAAGTGATAGTTAGACTTGCAGGAAAGCATATAAAAAAGTTTAACCCAAGTAAAGGTGAAATACTATGGAAAAGCACATTTTAAATCTATACAGGGCTTCCCTGGTGGCGCAGTGGTTGAGAATCTGCCTGCTAATGCAGGGGACACGGGTTCGAGCCCTGGTCTGGGAAGATCCCACATGCCATGGAGCAACTGGGCCCGTGAGCCACAACTACTGAGCCTGCGCGTCTGGAGCCCGTGCTCCGCAACAAGAGAGGCTGCGACAGTGAGAGGCCAGTGCACCGCGATGAAAAGTGGCCCCCGCTCACTGCAACTAGACAAAGCCTTGGCACAGAAACGAAGACCCAACACAGCCAAAATAAATAAATAAATATTAAAAAAAAAAAAATCTATACAGTACTGTTGTTATGTTATAGTGACAGTGAAATAAAACTGAACGTGACAACTGAATAATTTAGAAAGAAGAAAAGCTCTGATCTATGAAGAAAGATGCATGAAAGGGAAATAATTATTAGTCTGAGGGGTGAAAAGATGTTTGAGCTAAGCCTCACAGAAGACAGAACTCATTCTGATTTTCCACTAAAGAAAACGAAATTAACTTTACAAATTCAGTAGAAATACCTTCCTTAAATGACTATACATAATTCTGTGACAAAAGCTATACTAAGAAAATTAAATATGTCCTTCTAGATACTTACAATCTATAACCAAATGAGATAAAGTATCTGCAAACCCTTTGAAAACTAAAAACTATTAATCACAGAAAATGAATTCTTAAAGTAGGACATGTCTTTCCTACCTTCAAACAGAAAGTATTCTACTCAGTATGTTCTATTTTCAAATTTCATTTTCAAATAGAACATGAAAGTTTTATAATTACAAAGTATAACTTCTAAAAGGACTATTTTAAGCTAAATAATAAAGTTTAAATATCATACGGTTTGTTCTTGAAAGGTCTTAGGAGAACTACTTTCTTTCACAAGAAGAAGAAAGAAATACAACCCTTCAGAGAGGAAAACTATGAGATGGTACCTTTAATTCCTGGTATACCATACAGCATAATACCTAAGCATACCTAAGCTTCCTGGTATACCATACAACATAATATCTTCCTCCTATATTTATCAATAATCTTTAGTAAACATATTAATTGGCTTCCTTAAGATACCAGAGGGATATTTACTACCAATCAAAATAATTTAATTGTAGAGTTGAACAACTAAAGTTAAGTTTTTAAACAATTAAACTAGGTTTCATAAATAACATTTCTTGGCAAAAGGCTATGTCACCAGAGAACCTGTCTTTCAAAATGTAATTTTTACCCTCATGTGTTCTTCACCTACAAAAAAGCATTTCTGATAGAACTGGTGTATTTGCCAAAAATCATGAGTGATGACTTTTGATATAAAGATCCACACTCAATGAAAGTTTGGAGGTTTTCTAAGATTAAGGTATAGAACTCAAGTCTATTTTTTAAAAGTACCTTGTGATGGTTGAAAAAATATTTCTGTTTCCTTTTTCTCCATATCTTCCTTATGTGGTTTATATCCTCTAATGAAATCTTCTTGAAACACATGAAGCAACTGTGTATTTGAGCCACACTACAAACATGAAAAAAGTAAAGTTTTATCTTTGAAATTCTGTATCTTCCACCCACTACCTCCCCAAGAACCCTAATATAAAATAAAAGAAAAAAATCTCTCTAACAATTTCTATTCTTTATAGAATGACTAATTAGAATGGAAAAAGCAAGAGAAAAAAATCATTAGATAAATTACTTTCAAAGATGCTATAGTCAATAGCAGAACTGTGAAACTCTAGTAAAAACAAATCAACAGGTTTGCATCTCAAAAACAAAAAACAAAAACAGTTAAGTAATCTAGGCCACTCTGAGTTCAAAAATATCAGGTCTCATGATTGGCTGGAGAAGGCCATGCAGACCATATTAAGCACACTACCATAGGTTCTTTTTCTACTTCTACTTGAGAAACAAAAGAAAAAAAAAAAAAAAAAAAAAAAACCAGAAAGGTCCTCAAAGTACTTCCAATAAGTCTAGTGGGAATTATGGAGGATTCTATAACAGCCAGTGGGAATAACACATCTCTGAAGAAATGTATTTACATTTAAGCAACTAAGATTTCTAAAAGAATAGACGAAACATCACAGTCAGCTGATGCTACAAAATCATGTTTGGGACCACACAGAGAAGAGTAAAGATAATCACAAATAGCTACTTAGAATCACAAAAGTGAACTGAATTCAAGGAAAGGCTAAATCCAAACAAAAGCTTATTATGGAAGTAGGTCAAGACAATTTGATGGCTGCCCCACAGATTTCAAGGAAGGCAAACAGCTATGATAATCTTGGCACTGAATGGATGGGCTATAATCTTAGAGAATAAAGCAAATCAGTCTCCTTTCATAGTATTGATAGAAGGAAATAAAATGACTATGACATTAGGTTGACCCACAAAATTTTTATGAAAGTTATAAGGTATTTTTATGTCTCTCCATAAAGAAACATAAAAAAATCCCTTCACATTCATAGCATAAAAGGTCACCTCCCCCAGGGAAGAAGAATAAATGAAAGAAAAGGGAAGGGTGATGCTTTCATGGATACAGAAAGCATACAGCACACTGGAAACAAACATAGAATGATTTATAAGCCTAAGCCAATTTATCAGTGCTTGCAGTTTACCAGCCCTTGTGATAAAGATAGCCACAAATAGAAAGGGAAAAATCTTCAATAAGTATGAAGTAAAAAGCAAAATGCTAGGTGAAAGAGGTCTGTAATAATATCCCATGGTACAGAGTAGAGAAGGGGCTACACTGGGGAAATGAATTTAACTCGCAGTTCATTAAAAATTAAGACATTTATGGGTTGAAGCTAATACACTCTTCTCCCATATCCCTATGGAGTGAAAAAAAGGAAATCACAAGTTAAGGGTTTCCTAGGAGGTGTTAGTAATTTGAGTCTGGCAGCCACGTTTCTGTTGCCAAGAGCTGATCTGGTAATTTCTCTACATTGGTGGAAATTATTACATTTTCCCCAACAGAATGTGCAAGGCATCATGGAAAAATAATGACATAACACTATATTTGTTTTTTAAATATGGTTGGCTCTTTCTTCATTTCCTTGCGTGAAAATAATTGGTAACTTCCTCATCAAAGTAAACTTTTTTCATATTTGGAATGAATATATTACTTCTATCCCCTTCAGTCCATAAACATGATCATGAAGAAACAAATATGAGGGCTGTAATGGGATTTACAAACTCCCTGTAGAGGGAAGGGCTCTCCTTTTCTAGGTAGGGGCTAGGAAAGAACAGTGCCTACACAAAAGACCTGTACTTAGAAAGTAAATGCATATTTTGATCCTACTTCTATCTTCATTTTAATGGATCTCATAAAAATATCTAATACTCAGCCTAACAAAGCAAACACTCTTAAAGCTGATGTCACCATCTACTGAGTTGAAATGAGTAACAATGTAAAAAGAAAAACCACAAACCGAGCCTCTATGCAGCTGTACTGTATTTTCCTTCATGGCTTCCCTGACTGAATCAAATGACCTTTAAACAGGAAATAAGGCTACAGATACAATTCAACTGGAGAAGAAGAATTTGTAAATCATTGGAGATTTTCACTAAGGAAAATCAAGAGAAGTTGGCTATATTTAGTATCAAACAAGAGAACTATTCTGAAATGAAATATAACTGACTCTTGAACTGCACAGGTCCCCTTACATGGGGATTTTTTTCAATAGTAATTATTACAGTACTACTCAATCTGCAGTTAACTGTATATGCAGATGCAGAACTGAGGATACAGAAAGCTGACTGTAAGTTATACGTGTATTTTCTATAGTGAGAAGGGTCAGTGCTCCTAACCCCCAAGTTGTTCTAGGTTCAACTGTGTATCTTATGCAAACTAAGCACTCTGGGATAAAGTATGTTAGTATCACCAATTCACAAGCATGTTTTTACTTGGTTGGTTATTGCATTGAGTTCAATAATGCAGCCAGGTCGAGCAGTAGACTGTTGGCTCACAATATTAAACACCTCTCCAATAAGCTTCTGTAAAAAAAAAAAAAAAAGTTAATGATTAACAACATATGAATCCACTGTCAATATGACACAGCATCTCGGACATTAAAGGCCCTTCTAAATATTCACTGACTAACAAATGGCAATTCATACATTCAAAGAAATATTTCAACTTTCTTTACTCATTCTCATTTTAAAAATTAACTAAGGAAAAAAATCTATAGTGTCTACATAAACAGTATATAACTTCAAGGCATATAGTTCTTTGAACATGTCTTCATTTAGCAACCTTAATGCTCCATGAGAGATCTGGCTGAGGATCTAGCCCTATGCCTGTGTGTATGGTTTGCAGATCTGCAATGCCATTTAAAAGTACAACCCTGCCATGGGCTTCCCTGGTGGCACAGTGGTTGGGAGTCCACCTGCCGATGCAGGGGACACGGGTTCGTGCCCCGGTCCGGGAGGATCCCACATGCCGCGGAGCAGCTGGGCCCGTGAGCCATGGCCGCTGAGCCTGCGTGTCCGGAGCCTGTGCTCCGCAACGGGAGAGGCCACAAGAGTGAGGGGCCCGCATACCGCAAAAAAAAAAAAAAAAAAAAAGTACAACCCTGCCAGATAGAAGATAAGGGCAAAGGTTGAGAAGTGGGACTCTGTGTCTTGGGATGGGGATGTGTACACTAAGAGGAAGCCTAACTTTGAATCCCAAAACCCCAAAACCTTTCTGCTGAAAAAAGCAGTTTTCCTTCTACCTCCTTTCAAGCAGCCTTCTCTAGCATAAAAACTGAGATGCCCATTCTCCTCAGCACCACCTCCACTATTTACTACCTTCAGGCCACTAAGAGGAATAAGATCCCAGCTTAGCCTAGGAGTCTAAGTACAAGGTGGGCTATGGGAAAGCAGCATATACACCGGAGTTGTAGGATCTTTCCAATTTGTATCAGCAGAATTCCAGAGTGCGTGAATGGGAACAAATTATAGGGTTATTAGACAAAGGAGGACAAAATATGTGCTTGGGTAGGGCTGAATTTATTGTTATGGGTATATTCACCCAAGATTCAGGATTTAAAATGTTAGCTCAGACACCTGGAAGCGGTGCCAACAGTCTGCTGGGTTTGTCCACTTGAAATCTGGACTCAATTGTGGCCTACAGTTGGTGAGATTAAAACACCGGAATTTCTCTAACACACCATGAATCTTTGCTACTTAAAGTGTGATCACTAGACCAGCAGCAACAGCTTTTCATAAATGCAGACTCTCAGACCCCAAAGTTAATACATCTGCATTTTAACAAGCTCTCCAGATGATTCATGTGCATCCTGAAGTTTAAGAAGTACTGCTGCAGGTCAATGGTTCTCAGCCTTGGGTGCACACTGAACAACCTGGGGAGCTTTAATAATCACTGATGTTTAGATCCCTCTTTCATACATTGATGTACTGGTCTGGGGTACAATCTGATCATCAGGCATTTTACAAGCTCCTCAGCTGCTTCCAACATATAGCCGAGGCCGAGATCCCCTCACAGGAATACCTATTCCAGCTAAGGATGTGTCTTCCCTGCCCACAATTATTCTGCCAGCGCTATAACCAATGGACATACAGAACACCTTATTCAACACTACAGGATCCCACTCAACTTCACCCTCAATTTAAAGGGGGCACCAAAAGCTCAATAATCAAGATAAATAATATCTTAATGCAATATTTTAAAATAAAAATTAATGTTAAAAATCATAAATAAAATAGCAAAATATATTTTTTAAAATATGTGTTTATTTATTTGGCTGCGTCGGGTCTTAGTTGCGGTATACAGGCTCTTCATTGCTCGCACTGGCTTCTCTCTAGTTGCAGTGGGCGAGCTCCAGAGCGCACGGGCTCAGTAGTTGTGGCACGTGGGCTTAGTTGCCCTGCAGCATGTGGGACCTTAGGTCCTCAACCAGGGGTCGAACCCGTGTCCCCTGCATTGGAAGGCAGATTCTTAACCACTACACCACCAGGGAAGTCCCAAAAAATCTTAAATACAGGATCCATCAGTGTCTTGATGAGCCATACTGGAGCCTAAGGCAAAAGTAAAACTGCAAAGACATGTTTTTATGCATTTTTTAATGGTTATTTTTTTTTCAGAACATTAAAGTGGTTGAAAAATATTTAAAAATTGAAAAGTATACTAAAACTCACAATATTATTTAAGTTTATTTTTACCAAAAATAAGATTAATTATAATTTTACTTTTCTAGCTTTAAGAAAGCAAACATTTTTTTCATCTACTTCGATTATCTTGTTTTCAATATAGACAACTTCCTTGTTCGACAGTCTCTTGACCAAGTGACAATCTTAGTTTTTTTTAATTAACATTTTTATTGGAGCATAATTGCTTTACAATGGTGTGTTAGTTTCTGCTTTATAACAAAGTGAATCAGTTTTAAGTATACATATATCCCCATATCTCCTCCCTCTTGCGTCTCCCTCCCACCCTCCCTATCCCACCCCTCTAGGTGGTCACAAAGCACCTAGCTGATCTCCCTGTGCTATGCGGCTGCTTCCCACTAGCTATCTATTTTAC
>NC_041224.1:44882882-44899251 GCF_002837175.3 Physeter macrocephalus
GAACCTTTTTTTTTTTTAGATTCCATATATATGTGTTAGCATACGGTATTTGTTTTTCTCTTTCTGACTTACTTCACTCTGTATGACAGACTCTAGGTCCATCCACCTCACTACAAGTAACTCAATATTGTTTCTTTTTATGTCTGAGTAATATTCCATTGTATATATGTGCCACATCTTCTTTATCCATTAATCTGACGATGGACACTTAGGTTGCTTGCATGTCCTGGCTATTGTAAATAGAGCTGCAATGAACATTGTGGTACATGACTTTTTTTTTTTTTAAGATTTTATAACAAGAGTGACATTTATGTTTCTTAAAACTACCTTCTATAGTAGAGTATAATACAGAAAAAAAGACACTTTAACAAAAGAAATATGGAATGAATCATAAACCCACGTGATGACAAAGGAAATCAGAATGCTTAAGGAAAACACAACTCCATCAAATACTACCATGCACTAAAATTAATCTGACAAACTATGTACACTTCTAGTAATTTTTTTTCAAACTTAATGGTAAAAGATGTGAAACTCTGATTCAGTAGGAACAGATCAATCTCTATTTTGCCTGGGTTTCAAACTTTCTGATGGCATCAACTATTCCACTATATTAGAAACAGCAAGCAGTCTTAAGTACTGAGTCCATACATCATGGACTTTCTTGCAATAAAATGTTTTTGTGTTTTTAACTTATCGTAAACTAACTCACAATCAGGAAGGAAAAAAAAACAACACTTCTTACAACTCCATGTTCTGAATGGGGTTTTAGGTAAAGAATCAATGTTTGCCAAAGAGAACAAGAATCTCTGTAAGCATTAAAGCTTTGATGATATAAAAGCCCTTTGTATATATCCCAGTTTTTATTACCAGGTTACTTTATTTTAGATGACCTACACTATGGCTCATAAATGTTAACTTTTAACAGTACTCATGATCTAACTCACTAATTACTTCTATCTGCTTAGTCACTTGCACAATCCATGTTTTCATCTTGGCTTCAACCAAGACTTATTATTTTGTTGTTTTATTTTTACAGCACTACTGAATGTCCTATAAGTACCTCTCCCAGTTCTATCTGGAAGCCTGTATTAGAGAACAAGTAACAACAAACTTACTGACTATATACCACAGGCTTCTCCAATAATACTTAAACCCCTCAGCCAAAATGCCTTTTTATGGCAGGTCTGGCCTGGGGAGATGGTGATGGACCTGTTCTCTAACAGTCCTGACTATCAAAGCAAGGCCCTAAGGGACAACAGACATAAGGAAAGTCAATTTAATTATTCTTACATCTGTCCACTCCTTCTTGGGTCATCAACGCTCACGTTCTACAGGCACACTCAATAACCTAAGGTATCAAAGGGAGTTCCATGAAAACGAGCCCAACAGTTATCTGCCTTACTTGCCTGTCACTGACTAGGCTCTCCAGGTAAGTATAAATGCAATAGAATTCTTAAAACACTAGAACTTCCTCTTTGACTCAGAAGAGTAAGGAAACATGTACAACATAAGCGTGTAAAGCAATAAATTCTAATCAATGTTGCAAAAAATGCTGTTATGGTAACACCAATCAGCTCAAACTACCTTTCTAAAAACATTTTTTTAGGAGAGGCTGGCTAACATTCAAAAATTGCCCATATAAGTTCTTACGTTACATTCTCTTTAAACATTTCCAGAGCAAGTAGTAACTAGAACAGACAATATATCTGGACCTAAACCTAAACGTGAAATTGGGTCCACAGGCACACTCTTAACCATTTTCCCAAAGAAACATGTTTAAACGGTTTTATCATGCAGAGCTATGGCTTCCCCGAAGGGTTGCAAACCAGTCTCTACAGGTGAGCTAGTTTCCGTTGAAGTAGCTCGGTTAGGGGACACTACAGTCAGCGTTGGGGGAGCTTCGTGGTGGAGGAACTTTTCCACACAGGAAGCTGATCAAATATTCTTTATGAATAGTTCTTCTGAGCTTTTTAACCCAAGCCAACACATCCTTATTGCATCGCTGATAGCCAATTCCAATATGACAACTTCCCTGATGGGTATCCACGCTTTCTTTGTAGAGACTGGGGACGGTGGCGGCTGCGTTTTGGAAGGGAACCCAGACAGAAAGTCCTGGCAGCTGACACACTCGGTGTTTGTAGAGCGGGGCGGCCGAGTTCTGGGACAGGTGCCACAGCTTCTGCTGCTTGTGCTCGGGCTGCGCGGCGGCCGCCGCCTCCTCCTGCAGCTCAGGGGAAGCTGCTCGTCCTGCTCTTCCTGCTCGTCCTCGGCCAGGCACTGCCGCTCCCACTTGAAGAACCAATGCTCGGGCGATGCTCCTGGATCTCGGCCTCGCCCTCCTCCTTCCACTCCTCCATCCTCCGCGCCCTCCCATGGCCTCGCAGCCGCCGCGGCCGCGTCCTCCTCAGGCGGGGCCCCGCAGGAGCGTAGTCGTCGAGCGGCCCGGCGGCGGGGCCCAGCGGCCTTGGGCGGCTCCTCGCAAGGGCCCAGGCCTTCTGCACCCCGACGGCCTGCGAGCCCCGCCCCGCCGCTCCGCGCTGCCCCGGACAACCCCCGCTTCGGTCCTCCCCACCCCAGGCCCCTGCAGAAGGTCGCTGCGGACCGGATGAACTCCGCCGCCTCTCGCCTCGCTGGCCTGAGCGCGCCTACCGCCCGCCATCGCGCCGCCGCCTCCTTACGACCGCCGCCGCCTCAGACCGCCGACCGCTCCCCATAGCCCTGCCTGCGCCGCCAAGCCCACCCCAAAGACAACATGACTTTTTGAATTATGGTTTTCTCAGGGTATATGCCCAGTAGTGGGATTGCTGGGTCGTATGGTAGTTCTTTAAATAGTTTTTATTTAACTTCAGCTTACTAAAACTTCTTTCTGCAGGGCAACATTGTGACTTATCTTTTTTTTTAAGTTCTCAAGTCTACTTCTAAATATGGATAAGACATCACTAATCATTAGAGAAATGCAAATCAAAACTACAATGAGGTATCTCCTCACACCGGTCAGAATGCTCATCATCAAAAAGTCTACAAAAAATAAATGCTGGAGAGGGTGTGGAGGAAAGGGAACCCTCTTGCACTGCTGGTGGGAATGTAAATTGATACAGCCACTATGGAGAACAGTATAGAGGTTCCTTAAAAAACTGAAAATAGAACTACCATACGACCCAGCAATCCCACTACTGGGCATATACCCAGAGAAAACCATAATTCAAAAGGAGTCATGTACCCCAATATTCATTGCAGCAATATTTACAGTAGCCAGGACACGGAAGCAACTTAAGTGTCCATCGACAGATAAATGGATAAAGAAGATGTGGCACATATATACAATGGACTATTCCTCAGCCATAAAAAGAAACGAAATTGAGTTATTTGTAGTGAGGTGGATGGACTTAGAGTCCGTCATAAAGAGTGAAGTAAGTCAGAAAGAGAAAAACAAATACTGTATGCTAACACATATATATGGAATCTAAAGAAAATGGTTCTAATGAACCTAGGGGCAGGACAGGAATAAAGACGCAGACATAGAGAATGGACTTGAGGACATGGGGAGGGGAAAGGGGAAGCTGGGACAGAGTGAGAGAGTAGCACTGACATATATACACTACCAAATGTAAAATAGATAGCTAGTGGGAAGCAGCTGCATAGCACAGGGAGATCAGCTTGGTGCTTTGTGACCACCTAGAGGGGTGGGATAGGGAAGATGGGAGGGAGACGCAAGGGGGAGGGGATATGGGGATATACGTATGCATATAGCTGATTCACTTTGTTATACAGCAGAAACTAACACAACACTGTAAAGCAATTATACGCCAATAAAGATGTTAAAAAAAAAAGACTGCACAAAGCAAAATTTGTGAATTGGTTTTAGAAGATCCAAATACAATGCTGATTTTATATTACAAATTACTGACACTGCATGACACTTAAAACTATTTCTATAAGAGTAAATTATCAAAATATTTAAGAAACAAGTCAATGGCTCTTTTTTCTAAACAAGATTATCCACATAACAGAATTTTTCTCCAGTTAGCAATTCAAAATTTAAAACACTTCAGTTCATTTTCCATTAACTAAATGTGAAATTAGTGTGCTGTGGTAATCAGAATGATGGCCCCCAGAAGATGTCCACATCCTAATTCTCAGAACTTGTGAATATGTTACTTTACATGGTACCAAAAACAAAAAGTGTAGATGTGAGATTGATTAAATTAAAGTTCTTAAGATGGGGAAAGTATCCTGGATTACACAGATGGGCCCAATATAATCCTAATAAAGAGAGAGGAAGCACGGTCTGATTCAGAGAAAAGAAAGAGATAATGACAAGAGAAGCAGAGGCCAGAGAGAGGAAGGGATCTGAAAATGCTATGCTGCTATCTTGCTATCTTCAAAAAGGAGGAAGGGGAATTAAAACAAGAAACGCAGGTGCCCTGAGAATCTGGAAAAAGCAAAAAAAAAAAAAAAGGACTCTCCTCTAGAATCTCCACAGGGACCATGGCCCTGCCAATACCTTGGTTTTAGACCTTCTGACCTCAAAGCTGTAGGGGCTTCTCTGGTGGCACAGTGGTTGACAATCTGCCTGCAAATGCAGGGGACATGGGTTCGAGCCCTGGTCTGGGAGATCCCACATGCCGCGGAGCAACTACGCCCATGAGCCACAACTACTGAGCCTGTGCATCTGGAGCCCGTGCTCCGCAACAAGAGAGGCCGCGATAGTGAGAGGCCCGCGCACCGCGATGAAGACTGGCCCCCGCTTGCCACAACGAGAGAAAGCCCTCGCACAGAAACGAAGACCCAACACAGCAAAAATAAATTAATTAATTAATAAAAAACTCCTACCCCCAACATCTTCTAAAAAAAAAAAAAAAGCTGTAAGATAATAAATGTGCTGCTTTAAGTCACCAAGTTTGTGGTAATTTGTTACATCAGCAGTAAGAAACTAATACAGATATCCACAAGCTCCTTAATTTTTGACATGTACTTTTTCCAATAATTAATATCACATCTTGTAATTCAAACATTTCCAATTTTTTTACATTCATTTCAGATTCATTTCATACAACCTGTTAAAATTTTATACTCATAAAACACACTTTCGAAGTTTCTCCCTCTTATTCATTATAAGTCACAACTCTCAGTTGATAAGAAACAGATTTTTAAACAGAAAATTTCAAAGACAGAAAACTAGATAAGAAGTAGATTTTGATAATATTATTGAACAGTCTGCTTGCACTAAAGCCAGGAAAGTAAAATTATAATAAATTCTAGTTTTGGTATAAATAAAACATTTAAAATAATGTTGTGAATTTTAATACCCTTACTTTCAATTTTCAATACTTTTCAACTATATCAATATTCCAGGAAAAAATTAACCATTTAAAAAATACAGAAACATAAGTTTCTAGGGTAAACATTCTTTTTCCTCAGGCTCCAATATGGCTTATCATGGCACTGTTTGATCCTGTTTTTATTTAAAATTTTGGCATTTTGTTCGTCATGGATTTTTTTGCATTAATATTTGGGGGGGGCTGCGTCGGGTCTTAGTTGAGGCACACGGGATCTTTGTTGAGGCGTGCAGGGATCTTTCGTTGTGGCATGGGCTCTTCGTTGTGACATGCAGGCTTCTCTCTAGTTGTGGCTTGTGGGTTCTCTCTCTAGTTGTGGTATGCAGGCTCCAGGGCACATGGTCTCTGTAGTTGTGGTGCGCAGGCTCCAGAGCCCATGGGCTCTGTAGTTTTGCGGCACGTGGGCTCTCTCATTGAGGCACGCGAGCTCAGTAGTTGTGGCGCGTGGGCTTAGTTGCCCCACAGCATGTGGGATCTTAGTTACCTGACCAGGGATCGAACATGTGTCTCCTGCATATGAAGGCAGATTCTTTACCACTGGACCACCAGGGAGGTCCCATTAATTTTGATTGTTTAAATATTGCATGAAAACAGTATTTATCTTGATTACTTTTTTAGCACTCCCTTTTTTTTTAACCTGAGGTGAATTCCTCATCCACCCTAATTCCAGCCCATCTGGAAGAAATGTGGCACTAGGTCTACTCCCACAAAACTTATGGAGGCTTAACGAATTGGCTCCTCACCTGTAAGCAACTGGCTTAACAGAACAGTAGAATGCCTACTGAAGTTACAGCACCACCTGGGGGAATAATACGCTATATGGCTGGGGTGCCATCCTCCATGCTGCAGCATACATCTTAAACTAATGATCAGTAAGATGCCATTTCCTCCACAGCTAGGTCTAAGAACCAAAGGGTGAAGGGAGAAATAACCCCTCTCCCTAACACACCCAATAACCCACCTACAGAATTTTGCATTCCTGTCCTCGATGTATATGGAGGGTGCAAGTGCCCAATGAACAAATATTTCCATCACGGAACACAGAGTTCCATTATATTGGAAGCTGGCACTGGCCCTTGACTATTTTGAACCCATGTTATTTTACAATAAGCAAAAAGTGACCAGTCAGGGTAATTGACTCTGGGTTGTTACTACAAAATGAGGACAAGAAAAATTGTGTCTAGAACCCAAGAAATTCTTGGTACTCCCACAACCATTTTTTTTTTTTTTTAAAGATGATGGAAAATAGCAGCAACTCAATAAAGACAGGACTGAGACTTCCCTGGTGGCGCAGTGGTTAAGAATCCACCTGCCAATGCAGGGGACATGGGTACAAGCCCTGGTCCGGGAAGATCCCACATGCTGCGGAGCAACTAAGCCCGTGCGCCACAACTACTGAGCCTGTGCTCTAGAGCCCACATGCCACAACTACTGAAGCCCGCGTGGCTAGAGCCCGTGCTCCACCACAAGAGAAGCCACCATAACGAGAAGCTCGCGCACCGCAACGAATAGTAGCCCCTGCTCGCCACAACTGCAGAAAGCCTGCATGCAGCAACAAAGACCCAACGCAGTCAAAAACAAAATTAAATCTTTAAAAAAAAAAAAAAGACAGGACTTCAAAGGACTTGGATCCTGTGTAATGTTTGGGTCACTACATCAAGTTTAAAAAAAAAAAAGCCAACACCCAAAGCTGCAAACAAAAGTGTAAGGGATGTGAAATTTGGTAGTGGGAGGAGATTAAGATTATTGAAGTTAGGCTTTGTGACTATCCACAGAAGCAGGAGCTCGGGTTAGGGTTAGGACCACTTTCCTTTATGGTAATTGTCTCTTTTTCCTCCCATTTCCCTGCTGTGACAAGTGCAACAACTACAATTTAGGTTCCAAGTGGGATTATGACTGGATTGGTATCATTACACAATGATACAATGCCAAATGGGAATCTATGTTTCCCCTGTGTTGGAGATAAAAGTTTCTTCATCTAAATAAAGAATAGGAGTAGATGGTAAGAGGCAAAAAGAGTGGACTTTGCTGACTCCTATATTTGCACCTAAACCTTGACCCATTCCCCACCCTTGTCTGCCTTGTTTTGGGCCCCGAGAGGTTGACTTGTGGACTATTATCACCCAGCTCCCAGACCCTCTTCAGCTTCAGACAATTCAGTCAATGGGAGGCACTGGCCAGAGGCTGTAGAGAGAGAAAGAGAGAATGCAGTATTTATCCCCTTGCTCCCTGCAGTTCTGGCAGCGGCTACACTCCTTCATGGCCACCTTTCCCAATAAGCAGCTCCTTTTCCACGGCTTTAGCTCTCACTAGGTTCTGGTATACAGTTAGTTCTCTCTTGTCCCTTCAGGCATAGGGACATATCTTTCTACTGATGCTGCAAAAAATTACCACAAACTCAGTGGCTTAAAACAACACAAATGTATCATCTTGCAGTTCGGAAGGTCAGAAGCCTGACATGGGTCTCACTGGACAAACATCAAGGCGTGAGCAGGGCTGCATTCCTCTCTGGAGGCTCTAGGGGAGAGTCTGTGCCCTTGCCTTTTCCAGCTTCTAGAGGCTATCCATATTCCATGGTTCATGGCCCCCTTTCTCCAACTTCAAAGCCAGCAACATCATCTCTCTAACCATTCTTCTTTTGTCACATCTCTCTTTGACCACAGCCAGGGAAGGCTGTCTGTTTTCAAGGACTCATGCCATTAGACTGGGCCCACCAGATAATCCAGGATAATCTCCACATTTCAACATCCTTCATTTATTCACATCTGCAAAGTCTCCTCTGCCATGTTAGGTAACACACTCCCAAGCCCTGGGAATGACCACAGGGGAACCTGTGGGGGGAGCCATCATTCTCCTACCACAGGGCAGGATGAATGGCTTCATCCTGCCGCTACACTGAGTGCTTTACTCTCCCTTGCAAGGAAACCTTGCATTAAACTCTCCTCAGTTAAACCTTTGTAAGTGTGTCATCTGTTTTCCACCTAGGCCCTGACTGACACAGAGACTGAATCAAGGTGGTACTGATTGTTTCTCTGTGAAAAAGTGCAGCTCTTACCAATGTGCTCTTCCCCATACAATGCAAAGGTTTTGTGTTGCGTCTCCAACTCAGTATGGTCTTCCTTCTCAATTTAAATACTACATTCCCACAAAGAGCATGAACAGCAGTTCAAAAAGGACAAATAAACAGCCAACAAAAAGATAAAAACCATTCCATTTCTGCAGTTTTCCCTCCACCTGGAATATTCTTTTTCTCCTTCATTTTCAATTCATACCCATTCAATAAGTCTCATCTCAGATGTCATTTCCACCAGAAAGTCTTCCCTAATCACCACCATCTCTACTAAGTGTTCCTTCCGTGCACAGGACACAGTTGAGACAGTGATGATCAATTACTCAACAAGGCTGGTTAACCCAGAGAATCATTTTGAAAATGATACATATATATCTTCAATATTTTATATAAAACATAAATGTATGTAAATTAACCGATACTTTTGGTGTAGAGGCAAGGCCTCTGAGTATGTGTTTGCTAACAGGAGTTTAAGGTCTTTCTTGCATCTCCCACCCCCACAAGGTCCTGGCTACATTTTTTTCAGTTCTTTAAATTGGAGTAACAACTGAAAGATACCTACAAAGCAATGAGTGCAGTTTTTGTTTTGTTTTTACAATTTCCCCTCAAATCTTTTACAGTTGTCTCACCATACCTAATTAAACAGCAGTTATTTTTAGCAAAATGCTTCCAAACAATTATTTTTATAAAAACACTCATTTTTATATCTCATCAATTTATATAATATTTAATTAAATTACAGAAGTACAGTGAGGTGTACAACTGAAAAATACATGTTTGGAAACAAATACAACTGGCTTTCAAGAGGCATTACAACGTAGTGTTTAGAGCTTGGTCTCTAGAGCCAGGCTGCCTGAGCTCAAATCCTGGCTCTGCCACTACTAGCTAACGAAACTGCTGGCACAAGTAATTACGCTTCTCTATACTGCAGTGGCCTTGTCTCTAAAGTATGGATGATAACATTGTTTACTTCTTAGAGTTACTGTAAAGATTAAATGAGTTAATATACATAAAGCACTTAGAGGAGAGCCTGGCACACAATAATCACTACATAAGGGTTTACTATTGTTAGAGTTAAAAGAACAGGTGTATTAAGGGTAGCCTACTTTTAAAAAAAATTAATTAATTTATTTTTATTTTTGGCTGCTTTGGGTCTTTGTTGCTGCATGTGGGCTTTCTCTAGTTGCAGCGAGCAGGGGCTAATCTTCATTGTGGTGTGCAGGCTTCTCACTGCAGGGTCTTCTCTTGTCGTGGAGCACGGGCTCTAGGTACACGGGCTTCAGTAGTTGTGGCCTGTGGGCTCTAGAGCGCAGGCTCAGTAGCTGTGGCCCACAGGCTTAGTTGCTCCGCGGCATGTGGGATCTTCCCGGACCAGGGCTCGAACCCATGTCCCCTGCATTGGCAGGTGGATTCTTAACCACTGCATCACCAGGAAAGCCCCTGGCCTATTTCCTAGGAGCATCAGTCTTATGTTTTGCAGAGAGAATGAACAACATCAATGAATCCAGTGAATTACTTAAATGAAGGTCAATTAAGCGAGCTTCAAATCCTGTGGTAGCCTTTCCCCCTCTGATAAAGCATTTATTACATACTATATTTACATATTTATACCATCCAACAGATGTAGAGTCCTTGAGGGTAGGAACTATTACTATTCCTTTTAACACCCTCAGCACTTGGTACAAATACACATTCACTCTTTCACGCCCTATAGCTTATGCACAGTGGGTCAGTAAAAATTAAAGATTAAATAAATTAATGATTAATGAGTGAAAACAAATTATACTTTCAATCATTCCTACTTCAAAACCTTGCTGTTGGTAATGAAACAGAGCAGGACCCTATGAGGACTTCCCAGGACAGACCCGCTCCATGTCCTCCACCTGCCTCTTGTCTGTAGAAAAACTTTAGCCAAAGAATAAATTTCAATATTTCAGGTGGAAAATTTTCTTAATCTTAATTAAATCCCTACCTTCACAAACAGCTTGCTAAACATAAATCTCTTCTGGATGACTCAGGGTCACATTTATGAACATTAATCATTACTCAAGCCTTTGGCAGTCTAATGACTTCAAATACTGTCTTCATAATAATAAATCTCAAATGTACATTGGTTATCATTGATAACACTGATGTTCTTTTTTTAATATCCCAAAATAGTATTTATTAATTTAATTTATTTTATTGAAGTATAGTTGATTTACAATGTAGTGTTAATTTCTGCTGTACAGCAGTGATTTAGTTATTTATATATATATTCATATATATATATTCCTTCTCATATTCTTTTTCATTACAGTTCATTACAGAATATTGTAATAAACACAAGTCTGTTCTCTGTATTTGTGAGTCTGTTTCTGTTTTGTTGATAACTTCATTTGTGTCATATTTTAGATTCCACATATGAGATATCATATGGTATTTGTCTTTCTCTTTCTGACTTACTTTACTTAGTATGATAATCTCTAGGTTCATGGCATTATTTCATTCTTTTTTATGGCTGAGTAGTATTCCATTATATATATATAATGGAATATATATATGTATATATATGCACCTGTATATTTTCAATAAGGAATTTATAAAAAGTTTTAGTTTTCTGAAAATGGAACCTTAATTTAAAATCTGCAAGCTTATTGATTGTAGACATCCAACTATCAAGTACCACCTCAAGAATGCACTGTCTGGAATGAAGTAAGTCAGAAGGAGAAAGACAAATACCGTATGCTAATAAAGCAGAAACTAACACACCATTGTAAAGCAATTATGCTCCAATAAAGATGTTAAAAAAAAAATGTACATTGGTACCTGATGCGAATGTTAGGAATTTATTTCCAATTGATTGCCTGCAAAATAGTAATCTAAACTACACTTTGCTGTCTGAAATCTGTCACCTCACACTCAATGTATCCCAAACTTAAGTCATCAACAACACCTCAAAAAATCTTGCCACAGCTACAGGATCCACTGTCACAAACCAGAAACCTTGCAATCAACTCCTTTTGTATCCACGTTCAAGCAACTTCTAAGTTACTCTTTCCCATGTCTATCAAGTCCCACTCTAGCTCAGGTCTGCATTACCACATGCTTAGATGACCCCAACAGATTCCCCGCTGTCTCCATGCATCCAGTACCCATCAACTACTCCCCATCCTGCAGATAAACCACTTTACCTCCCTGTCCAAAAATCTCTAGTGCCCCTAAATCCACAGAGTAAAATTCAAAATTCAAGATGTTTCTCGTGGAATTAAAAAAAAAAAAAGTTAGTCCCTACTCAGATCTACTAAAAATCTCATTTGAGGAAGAGCACAGCATGTGTTAACTTCTTGCTATATTTCAACGCAATATTAGTAGAGGAAGTAACTAGGAAAACTGCTGTTCTGACTTACAAGGAAAAAAATGAGAATAATGGAAACCTGACAAAGTCATCATGTTATCTTAAGAGTTTAAGGTCAACAATAAGGGTAAGGCTCTGTAGTCTGTATTTGAAAAAGGCAAAAATCTCAGAATTAGGCAAGAATCTCAAAAATTTCAGCATGAGGCTCTGAAAGTCAAAATGGCTCAAGGAGTCTGGAGGCTCAAGAGACTTTGAAGGTTCCTGACTATGCAACTGCAGATATAACTTACGAGGAAAAAAAACTTGGTCAGTTTAGTGAGTTGAATAGTATCCCCTCAAAAACTCAGGTCCACCCAGAATCTCGAAATGTAAACTTATTTGGAAATGGGATGTTTGCAAATACAATCTGTTTAAGGTAAGGTCACACGGGATCAGGGAGATAAATCAAATGTCTGGTGTCCATCTAAGAAGAGGAGAGGACACTCATAGAAAATAAAGCTGCGTGAAAACAGAGACAGAGACTACAGTGCTACAGCTTCAAGTCTAGGAACACCAAGGATTGCCAGGAGCCACCAGAAGCTAGGAAGAGGCAAGAAAGCTTCTTCCCCTAGAGCCTTCAGGAAGAACATGGTCCTGATAACACCTTGATTTAAGACTAAATGTACTACAAATATAAATATATTTGCATGCTAAATATATGCAAACAGCAGAACTGCAGGACATGTGAAACAAAAACTCACAGAACTGAAAGGAGAAATGGACAAATTCACAGCTACAGTTGGAGACTTCAACACCCTTCTCACAACAGCTGATAGAGAGCTACACAAAAAATTAGCAAAGGGGCTTCCCTGGTGGCGCAGTGGTTAGGAATCCACCTGCCAATGCAGGGGACACGGGTTCAAGCCCTGGTCCGGGAAGATTCCACATGCTGCGCAGCAACTAAGTCCACATGCCACAAGTACTGAAGCATGCGCGCCTAGAGCCCGTGCTCCGCAACAAGAGAAGCCACTGCAATGAGAAGCCTGCGCACCACAACAAAGAGTAGCCCCTGCTCGCTGGAACTAGAGAAAGCCTGTGTGCAGCAACAAAGACCCAATGCGGCCAAAAATAAAATAAATCTTTTAAAAAATTAGCAAAGAACTAGAAGAACTCAACATCATCAATCAAAACAGAATCAGAGGGCTTCCCAGGTGGCGCAGTGGTTGAGAGTCCGCCTGCCGATGCAGGGGACACAAGTTCGTGCCCCGGTCCGAGAGGATCCCACATGCCACGGAGCGGCTAGGCCCGTGAGCCATGGCTGCTGAGCCTGCGTGTCCAGAGCCTGTGCTCCACAATGGGAGAGGCCACAACAGTGAGAGGCCCGCGTACCACACACACAAAAAAAAACAAAACAGAATCAGACATTGACAGAACACCCAATCCAACAATAGCAGAATATATACTTTTCAAGTGCCATGGAATGTATACTAAGATACACTATGTTCTGGGCCATAAAACAAACCTCAATACATGTAAAAGGTTTAAAATCATAAGAGTGTGTTCTCCTACCACAATGGGATCAAACTAGAAATGAGTAACAGGATAACAGGAAAATCTCTAAACACTTGAAACTAAATAGCATACTTCTAAATAATCCATGGAATGGGAATTCTCAAGGAAAATTTTAAAATATAGTGAACTGATTGAAAATAAAAATCCTACTTATCATAATGCCTCTCAGGACTGAGACAAAAACTTACAGCACTAAATGAATACATTACAAAATAAGAACAGGGGAGACCCTGAAGATGGCGGAGGAGTAATACGTAAAGATCATCTTCCTCCCCACAAATACATCAGAACTACATCTACATGTGGAACAGCTCCTACAGAACACCTACTGAACGCTGGCAGAAGACCTCAGACTTCCCAAAAGGCAAGAAACTCCGCACGTACGTGAGTAGGGCAAAAGAAAAAAGAAAAAACAGAGACAAAAGAATAGGGATGGAACCTGCACCTCTGGGAGGGAGCTGTGAAGGAGGAAAGGTTTCCATACACTAGGAAGCCCCTCCACTGGTAGAGACGGGGTGGGTCGGGGGGGAGTTTCGGAGCCACAGAGGAGAGCTCAGCAACAGGGGTGCATAGGGCAAAGTGGAGAGATTCCCGCACAGAAGATCGGTGCTGACCAGCACTCACCAGCCTGAGAGGCTTGTCTGCTCACCCACCAGGGCAGGTAGGGGACGGGAGCTGAGGCTTGGACTTTGGAGGTCAGATTCCAGGGAGAGGACTGGGGTTGGCTGCATGAACACAGCCTGAAGCGGGCTACTGCACCACAGTTAGCTGGGAGGGAGTCTGGGAAAAAGTCTGGAACTGCCTAAGAGACAAGAGACCACTGTTTCGGGGTACACAAGGAGAGGGGATTCAGAGCACCGCCTAGATGAGGTCCAGAGACGGACACAAGCCATGCCTATCAGCATGGACACCAGAGAGAGGCATGAAATGCTAAGGCTGCTTCTGCAGCCACTAAGAAGCCTGTGTGCAAGCACAGGTCACTATCCACACCTCCCCTCCCGGGAGCCTGTGCAGCCCGCCACGGCCAGGGTCCCGTGATCCAGAGGCAACTTCCCCAGTGTGCCTCAGGCTGTTGCAACGTCACGCCAGCCTGTGCCACTGCAGGCTCACCCCGCATTCCGTGCCCCTCCCTGCCCCTGGCATGAGTGAGCCAAAGCCCCCTAATCAGCTGCTACTTTAACCCCGTCCTGTCTGAGCGAAGAACAGACGCCCTCAGGTGACCTACACACATAGGTGGGGCCAAATCCAAAGCTGAACCCCAGGAGCTGTGCAACCACAGAAGAGAAAGGGAAATCTCTCCCAGCAGCCTCAGGAGCAGCGGATGAAATCTCCACAATCAACTTGATGTACCCTGCATCTGTGTAATACCGAAGTAGACAACAAATCATCCCAAAATGAGGCGGTGGACTTTGGGAGCAACTGTAGACTTGGGGTTTGCATTCTGCATCTAATTTCCTCGTGGTTTCATCTTTACATAAGTTTAGTATTTAGAGTTTATTATTTTTGGTAGACTTTTTTATTGATTTGGTTGCTCTCTTCTTTTTTTAATATACATATATTTTTTTTCCTTTTTCCCTTTTCGGAGTGTGCATATTTCTTTGTGTGATTTTTGTCTGTAGAGCTTTGCTTTTACCATTTATCCTAGGGTTCCGGCCTGTCTATTTTCTTTGTTGTGTTCTTTCTGTTTGTTTGTTTTTTTAGTATAGGTTTTAGTGTGCTGTCATTAGTGGATTTGTATTTTGGCTTCACTGCTCTGTTCTTTCTCTTTTTTTCTTTTCTTTATTACTTTTTAATTTTTTTTTTTTTTTTTTTTTTTTTTTTGCAGTACGCGGGTCTCTCACTGTTGTGTCCTCCCCCATTGTAGAACACAGGCTCCGGACGCGCAGGCTCAGCAGCCATGGCTGACAGGCCCAGCCACTCCGCACCATGTGGGATCTTTCTGGACCAGGGCATGAACCCCTGTCCCCTGCATCGGCAGGTGAACTCTCAACCACTGCATCACCAGGGAAGCCCAATTTTTAATAATTTAAAAAATTTTTTATTTTAATAACTTTATTTTATTTCTTTCTTTCCTTTCTTCTCCCTTTTCTTTGAGCCGTGTGGCTGACAAGGTCTTGGTGCTCCAGCCAGATGTCAGACCTGAGCCTCTGAAGTGGGAAAGCTGAGTTCAGGACATTGGTCCACCATAGACCTCCAAGCTCCATGTAATATCAAATGGCAAAAGCTCTACCAGAGTTCCCCATCTCAATGCTAAGACCCAGCTCTGCTCAACGACCAGCAAGCTACAGTGCTGGACACCCTATGCCAAACAACTAGGAAGACAGGAACACAACACCACCCATTAGCAGAGAGGCTGCCTAAAATCATAATAAGGTCACAGACACATCAAAACACACCACCAGACGCGGTCCTGCCCACCAAAGACAAGATCCAGCCTCATCCACAAGAACACAGACACCAATCCCCACCACCACAAAGCCTACACAATCCACTGAACCAACCTTAGCCACTGGGGACAGACACCAAAAACAACGGGAACTACGAACCTGCAGCCTGCATAAAGGAGACCCCCAAAACAGTAGGTTAAGCAAAATGAGAAGACAGAGAAATACACAACAGATGAAGGAGCAAGGTAAAAACCCACCAGACCTAACAAATGAAGAGGAAATAGGCAGTCTACCTGAAAAAGAATTCAGAATAATGATAGTAAAGATGATCCAAAATCTTGGAACTAGAAGGCAGAAAATACAAGAAAAGTTTAACAAGGACCTAGAAGAACTAAAGAGCAAACAAACAATGATGAACAACACAATAATTGAAATTTAAAATTCTCTAGAACGAATCAATAGCAGAATAACTGAGGCAAAAGAACGGATAAGTGACCCGGAAGATAAAATAGTGGAAATAACTACCACAGAGCAGAATAAAGAAAAAAGAATGAAAAGAATTGAGGACAGTCTCAGAGACCTCTGGCACAACATTAAATGCACCAACATTCGAATTATAGGGATCCCAGAAGAAGAAGAGAAAAACAAAGGGACTGAGAAAATATTTGAAGAGATTATAGTT
>NC_041224.1:44900956-44905422 GCF_002837175.3 Physeter macrocephalus
GCCCGTGCTCCGCAACAAGAGAAGCCACTGCAATGAGAAGCCTGCGCACCACAACAAAGAGTAGCCCCTGCTCGCTGCAACTAGAGAAAGCCTGTGTGCAGCAACAAAGACCCAATGCGGCCAAAAATAAAATAAATCTTTTAAAAAATTAGCAAAGAACTAGAAGAACTCAACATCATCAATCAAAACAGAATCAGAGGGCTTCCCAGGTGGCGCAGTGGTTGAGAGTCCGCCTGCCGATGCAGGGGACACAAGTTCGTGCCCCGGTCCGAGAGGATCCCACATGCCACGGAGCGGCTAGGCCCGTGAGCCATGGCTGCTGAGCCTGCGTGTCCAGAGCCTGTGCTCCACAATGGGAGAGGCCACAACAGTGAGAGGCCCGCGTACCACACACACAAAAAAAAACAAAACAGAATCAGACATTGACAGAACACCCAATCCAACAATAGCAGAATATATACTTTTCAAGTGCCATGGAATGTATACTAAGATACACTATGTTCTGGGCCATAAAACAAACCTCAATACATGTAAAAGGTTTAAAATCATAAGAGTGTGTTCTCCTACCACAATGGGATCAAACTAGAAATGAGTAACAGGATAACAGGAAAATCTCTAAACACTTGAAACTAAATAGCATACTTCTAAATAATCCATGGAATGGGAATTCTCAAGGAAAATTTTAAAATATAGTGAACTGATTGAAAATAAAAATCCTACTTATCATAATGCCTCTCAGGACTGAGACAAAAACTTACAGCACTAAATGAATACATTACAAAATAAGAACAGGGGAGACCCTGAAGATGGCGGAGGAGTAATACGTAAAGATCATCTTCCTCCCCACAAATACATCAGAACTACATCTACATGTGGAACAGCTCCTACAGAACACCTACTGAACGCTGGCAGAAGACCTCAGACTTCCCAAAAGGCAAGAAACTCCGCACGTACGTGAGTAGGGCAAAAGAAAAAAGAAAAAACAGAGACAAAAGAATAGGGATGGAACCTGCACCTCTGGGAGGGAGCTGTGAAGGAGGAAAGGTTTCCATACACTAGGAAGCCCCTCCACTGGTAGAGACGGGGTGGGTCGGGGGGGAGTTTCGGAGCCACAGAGGAGAGCTCAGCAACAGGGGTGCATAGGGCAAAGTGGAGAGATTCCCGCACAGAAGATCGGTGCTGACCAGCACTCACCAGCCTGAGAGGCTTGTCTGCTCACCCACCAGGGCAGGTAGGGGACGGGAGCTGAGGCTTGGACTTTGGAGGTCAGATTCCAGGGAGAGGACTGGGGTTGGCTGCATGAACACAGCCTGAAGCGGGCTACTGCACCACAGTTAGCTGGGAGGGAGTCTGGGAAAAAGTCTGGAACTGCCTAAGAGACAAGAGACCACTGTTTCGGGGTACACAAGGAGAGGGGATTCAGAGCACCGCCTAGATGAGGTCCAGAGACGGACACAAGCCATGCCTATCAGCATGGACACCAGAGAGAGGCATGAAATGCTAAGGCTGCTTCTGCAGCCACTAAGAAGCCTGTGTGCAAGCACAGGTCACTATCCACACCTCCCCTCCCGGGAGCCTGTGCAGCCCGCCACGGCCAGGGTCCCGTGATCCAGAGGCAACTTCCCCAGTGTGCCTCAGGCTGTTGCAACGTCACGCCAGCCTGTGCCACTGCAGGCTCACCCCGCATTCCGTGCCCCTCCCTGCCCCTGGCATGAGTGAGCCAAAGCCCCCTAATCAGCTGCTACTTTAACCCCGTCCTGTCTGAGCGAAGAACAGACGCCCTCAGGTGACCTACACACATAGGTGGGGCCAAATCCAAAGCTGAACCCCAGGAGCTGTGCAACCACAGAAGAGAAAGGGAAATCTCTCCCAGCAGCCTCAGGAGCAGCGGATGAAATCTCCACAATCAACTTGATGTACCCTGCATCTGTGTAATACCGAAGTAGACAACAAATCATCCCAAAATGAGGCGGTGGACTTTGGGAGCAACTGTAGACTTGGGGTTTGCATTCTGCATCTAATTTCCTCGTGGTTTCATCTTTACATAAGTTTAGTATTTAGAGTTTATTATTTTTGGTAGACTTTTTTATTGATTTGGTTGCTCTCTTCTTTTTTTAATATACATATATTTTTTTTCCTTTTTCCCTTTTCGGAGTGTGCATATTTCTTTGTGTGATTTTTGTCTGTAGAGCTTTGCTTTTACCATTTATCCTAGGGTTCCGGCCTGTCTATTTTCTTTGTTGTGTTCTTTCTGTTTGTTTGTTTTTTTAGTATAGGTTTTAGTGTGCTGTCATTAGTGGATTTGTATTTTGGTTTTTTTTTTTTTTTTTGCAGTACGCGGGTCTCTCACTGTTGTGTCCTCCCCCATTGTAGAACACAGGCTCCGGACGCGCAGGCTCAGCAGCCATGGCTGACAGGCCCAGCCACTCCGCACCATGTGGGATCTTTCTGGACCAGGGCATGAACCCCTGTCCCCTGCATCGGCAGGTGAACTCTCAACCACTGCATCACCAGGGAAGCCCAATTTTTAATAATTTAAAAAATTTTTTATTTTAATAACTTTATTTTATTTCTTTCTTTCCTTTCTTCTCCCTTTTCTTTGAGCCGTGTGGCTGACAAGGTCTTGGTGCTCCAGCCAGATGTCAGACCTGAGCCTCTGAAGTGGGAAAGCTGAGTTCAGGACATTGGTCCACCATAGACCTCCAAGCTCCATGTAATATCAAATGGCAAAAGCTCTACCAGAGTTCCCCATCTCAATGCTAAGACCCAGCTCTGCTCAACGACCAGCAAGCTACAGTGCTGGACACCCTATGCCAAACAACTAGGAAGACAGGAACACAACACCACCCATTAGCAGAGAGGCTGCCTAAAATCATAATAAGGTCACAGACACATCAAAACACACCACCAGACGCGGTCCTGCCCACCAAAGACAAGATCCAGCCTCATCCACAAGAACACAGACACCAATCCCCACCACCACAAAGCCTACACAATCCACTGAACCAACCTTAGCCACTGGGGACAGACACCAAAAACAACGGGAACTACGAACCTGCAGCCTGCATAAAGGAGACCCCCAAAACAGTAGGTTAAGCAAAATGAGAAGACAGAGAAATACACAACAGATGAAGGAGCAAGGTAAAAACCCACCAGACCAAACAAATGAAGAGGAAATAGGCAGTCTACCTGAAAAAGAATTCAGAATACAAGGGAATCCCCATAAGGTTAACAGCTGATCTTTCAGCAGAAACTCTGCAAGCCACAAGGGAGTGGCAGGACATATTTAAAGTGATGAAAGGGAAAAACCAAGATTATTCTACCCAGCAAGGATCTCATTCAGATACAACAGAGAAATTTAAAATTCTCTAGAACGAATCAATAGCAGAATAACTGAGGCAAAAGAACGGATAAGTGACCCGGAAGATAAAATAGAGCTAAGAGAATTCAGCACCACCAAACCAGCTTTACAACAAATGCTAAAGGAACTTGTCTAAGAAGGAAACACAAGAGAAGAAAAAGACCTAGAATAACAAACCCAAAACAATTAAGAAAATGGTAATAGGAACATACATATCAATAACCACCTTAAATGTAAATGGATTTTATGCTTCAACCAAAGACATAGACTGGCTGAATGGATACAAAAAAGACCCGTATATATGCTGTCTACAAGAGACCCACTTCACACCTAGGGACACATAAAGACTGAAAATGAGGGGATGGAAAAAGATATTCCATGCAAATGTAAATCAAAAGAAAGCTGGAGCAGCAATTCTCATATCAGACAAAATAGACTTTAAAATAAAGACTATTACAAGAGACACAGAAGGACACTACATAATGATGAAGGGATCAATCCAAGAAGAAGATATAACAATCTTAAGTATTTATGCATCCAACATAGGAGCACCTCAATACATAAGGCAAGTGCTATCAGCCATAAAAGGGGAAATCAACAGTGACACAATCATAGCAGGGGATGTTAACACCGTGGTTTCACCAATGGACAGATCATCCAAAATGAAAATAAATAAGGAAACAGAAGCTTTAAATGACACATTAAACAAGATGGACTTAATTGATATTTACAGGACATTCCATCCAGAAACAACAAAATACACTTTCTTCTGAAGTGCTCATTGAACATTCTCCAGGATAGATCATATCCTGGGTCACAAATCAAGCCTTGGTAAATTTAAGAAAACTGAAATCATATCAAGCATCTTTTCCAACCACAATGTTATGAAACTAGATACCAATTACAGGAAAAAATCTGTAAAAAATACAAACACATGGAGACTAAATAATACACTACCAAATAACCAAGAGATCACTGAAGAAATCAAAGAGGAAATCAAAAAATACCTAGAAAAAAAATGACAATGAAAACACGATGACCCAAAACCTATGGGATGCAGCAAAAGCAATTTTAAGAGGGAAGTTTATAGCAATACAATCCTACC
>NC_041224.1:44912837-44914214 GCF_002837175.3 Physeter macrocephalus
TAACACACCCAAAACAATTAAGAAAATGGTAATAGGAACATACATATCAATAACCACCTTAAATGTAAATGGATTTTATGCTTCAACCAAAGACATAGACTGGCTGAATGGATACAAAAAAGACCCGTATATATGCTGTCTACAAGAGACCCACTTCACACCTAGGGACACATAAAGACTGAAAATGAGGGGATGGAAAAAGATATTCCATGCAAATGTAAATCAAAAGAAAGCTGGAGCAGCAATTCTCATATCAGACAAAATAGACTTTAAAATAAAGACTATTACAAGAGACACAGAAGGACACTACATAATGATGAAGGGATCAATCCAAGAAGAAGATATAACAATCTTAAGTATTTATGCATCCAACATAGGAGCACCTCAATACATAAGGCAAGTGCTATCAGCCATAAAAGGGGAAATCAACAGTGACACAATCATAGTAGGGGATGTTAACACCGTGGTTTCACCAATGGACAGATCATCCAAAATGAAAATAAATAAGGAAACAGAAGCTTTAAATGACACATTAAACAAGATGGACTTAATTGATATTTACAGGACATTCCATCCAGAAACAACAAAATACACTTTCTTCTGAAGTGCTCATTGAACATTCTCCAGGATAGATCATATCCTGGGTCACAAATCAAGCCTTGGTAAATTTAAGAAAACTGAAATCATATCAAGCATCTTTTCCAACCACAATGTTATGAAACTAGATACCAATTACAGGAAAAAATCTGTAAAAAATACAAACACATGGAGACTAAATAATACACTACCAAATAACCAAGAGATCACTGAAGAAATCAAAGAGGAAATCAAAAAATACCTAGAAAAAAAATGACAATGAAAACACGATGACCCAAAACCTATGGGATGCAGCAAAAGCAATTTTAAGAGGGAAGTTTATAGCAATACAATCCTACCGAAGAAATCAAAGAGGAAATCAAAAAATACCTAGAAACAAGAGACAGTCAAAACACGACGACCCAAAACCTATGGGATGCAGCAAAAGCAGTTCTAACAGGGAATTTTATAGCAATACAATCCTAGCTCAAGAAACAAGAAACATCTCAAATAAACAATCTAACATTACACCTAAAGCAATTAGAGTAAGAAGAACAAAAAACCCCCCAAAGTTAACAGAAGGAAATAAATCATAAAGATCAGATCAGAAATAAATGAAAAAGAAATGAAGGAAATGACAGCCAAGATCAATAAAACTAAAAGTTGGTTCTTTGAGAAGATAAACAAAATTGATAAACCATTAGCCAGACTCATCAAGAAAAAAAGGGAGAAGACTCAAATCAATAGAATTACAAATGAAAACAGAGAAGTAACAACTGACACTGCAGAAATACAAAGGAT
>NC_041224.1:44914332-44915029 GCF_002837175.3 Physeter macrocephalus
CAAACACACAGCCAACATCATTCTCAATGGTGAAAAACTGAAACCATTTCCTCAAGATCAGGAACAAGACAAGGTTGTCCATTCTCACCACTATTAAACAACATAGTTTTGGAAGTTTTAGCCACAGCAATCGGAGAAGAAAAAGAAATAAAAGGAATCCAAATTGGAAAAGAAGTAAAGCTGTCACTGTTTGCAGATGACATGATACTATACATAGAGAATCCTAAAGATGCTACCAGAAAACTACTAGAGCTAATCAATGAATTTGGTAAAGCAGCAGGATACAAAATTAATGCACAGAAATCTCTTGCATTCCTATACACTAATGATGAAAAATCTGAGAGTGAAATTAAGGAAACACTTCCATTTACCACTGCAACAAAAAGAATAAAATACCTATGAATAAACCTACCTAAAGAGACAAAAGACCTGTATGCAGAAATCTATATGACACTGATGAAAGAAATTAAAGATGATACAAACAGATGGAGAGATACACCATGTTCTTGGATTGGAAGAATCAACACTGTGAAAAAGACTATACTACCCAAAGCAATCTACAGATTCAGTGCAATCCCTATCAAAATACCAATGGCATTTTTCACAGAACTAGAACAAAAAATGTCACAATTTGTATGGAAACACAAAAGACCCCGAATAGCCAAAGCAATCTTGAGAATGAAAAATGGAGCTGAAG
>NC_041224.1:44915251-44916000 GCF_002837175.3 Physeter macrocephalus
TTCAATAAGTGGTGCTGGGAAAACTGGACAGCTACATTTAAAAGAATGAAATTAGAACACTCTCTAACACCATACACAAAAGTAAACTCAAAATGGATTAAAGACCTAAATGTAAGACCAGACACTATAAAACTCTTAGAGGAAAACAAAGACAGAACACTCTGACATAAATCACAGCAAGACCCTTTTAGACCCACCTCCCACGGAAATGGAAAAAAAACAAAAATAAACAAATGGGACCTAATGAAACTTTAAAGCTTTTGCACAGCAAAGGAAAACATAAACAAGATGAAAAGATACCACTCAGAATGGGAGAAATATTTGCAAATGAAGCAACTGACAAAGGATTAACCTCCAAAATTTACAAGCAGCTCATGCAGCTCAATATCCAAACAATCCACTCCAAAAATGGGCAGAAGACCTAAAAAGACATTTCTCCAAAGAAGATATACAGATTGCCAACAAACACATGAAAGGATGCTCAACATCACTAATCATTAGAGAAATGCAAATCAAAACTACAATGAGGTATCCCCTCACAGCAGTCAGAATGGCCATCATTAAAAAATCTACTAACAATAAATGCTGGAGAGAGTGTAGAGAAAAGGGAACTCTCTTGCACTGTTGGTGGGAATGTAAAGTGGTACAGCCACTATGGAGAACAGTATGGAGGTTCCTTTAAAAACTAAAAATAGAACTACCATACGACCCAGCAATCCCACTACTGGGCATATACCCTGAGAAAACCA
>NC_041224.1:44916053-44933098 GCF_002837175.3 Physeter macrocephalus
CTATTTACAATAGCCAGGACATGGAAGTAACCTAAGTGTCCATCGACAGATGAATGGATAAAGAAGATGTGGCACATACATACAATGGAATATTACTCAGCCATAAAAAGAAATGAAATTGAGTTATTTGTAGTGAGTGGATGGACCTAGAGTCTATCATACAGAGTGAACTAAGTCAGAAAGAGAAAAACAAATACCATATGCTAATACAAAGATATGGAATCTAAAAAAAAAGAAAATGGTTCTAATGAACCTAGGGACAGGACAGGAATAAAGACACACGTAGAGAACAGATTTGATGACATGGCTAGGAGGAATGGTAAGCTGGGACAAAGCGATAGAGGGGCATGTACATATACACACGACCAAATGTAAAATAGATAGCTAGTTGGAAGAAGCTGCATAGCACAGGGAGATCAGCTCAGTGCTTTGTGTTCACCTAGAGGGGTGGGATAGGGAGGGTGGCAGGGAGACGCAAGAGGGAGGAGATATGGGGATATATGCATATGTATAGCTGATTCACTTTGTCATAAAGCAGAAACTAACACCCCATTGTAAAGCAATTATACTCCAATAAAGATGTTAAAAAAATAATAATGTAAAATATTCCCTACATGTTGAAATTCTATTTTGGATATATTGGATTAATGAAAATATACTATAAAATTAATTTCACCAGTTTCTTTTCACTTTTAAATGGTTGCTAGGAAACTTTTAAGTTACATGTATGGCTCACATTATATTTCTATTGTACACTGCTGTTGTAGAAGCATCAATAGAAAGAGAGAGAGAGGGAGGGGTTACTAATAAAAGAATAAGAGTATTATAGGTATAAGACTTCTTATCAAAACACTGGAGGACAGAAATAACAGTCTCAATTTCTGAGGGCAAAAAAAAGATCTTAAATCTAGAATTTAATATCCAGCCAAACTTACCAATTAAATATGAAGGGAAAGGGACTTGCCTCGTGGTCCCGCAGTTAAGACTCTGTGCTCCCAATGCAGGGAGCCCAGGTTCGATCCCTGCTCAGGGAACTAGATCCCACACGCTGTAACTAAGAGCCTCTATGCCGCAAATAAGACCCGGGGCAGCCAAATAAATAAATAAATATTTTTTAAAATAAATATGAAGGTAAAATAAACACTTTTCCAGCCATGTTGGATTCAGAATGATTTCAGAATCCTTATCTACCAGGCGACCTTTCTTTTTAAAAAATTTACAATATTTGAGGATGTACTCTAACGACAGTACAGGAGAGAGAGCAGCAGCTCATGGTCCAGGAAACAGTGGTGGAATTCCAGGTGTGAAATGGAGAGGATGACACATCTGCAGCATCCCGAAAAACACAGCTCAAATTAAAACACCAGATCAAAAGACCCTAAAAGGAATTCCTCCAAGAATAGAAAGAGGAAGATTTAATAGGCAGGACAATTAAGAAGCTGGGAGCTCTTAGCCCAGTGGGGGAGAAAACTTAGGGTTTTTTTTTTCCTCTCAACAAGAAAAAAGAAGCTCAAGAAATTAGAAATGCCAAGAAAACAACTGAAAAATTAGAGAAGAAAGTTTTGATTCAAATACAAGAGGAGCAAAACTGTGGCCCAATCACTTGATGGAATATAAGAGAGGTCATTTGACTTTAACACTTTAGACTTTCTCCCTTGAGAGAATCTGTGACAAATCAGTGACAAATAGTTGAAATGATCACATTTACATAATTATAATTAGATGGTTACTAGTTTCAATTTTTATAATCAAACCATAAGACCTAATTTTAGTTATAG
Source organism: Physeter macrocephalus (assembly GCF_002837175.3). Classification (NCBI taxonomy): domain Eukaryota; kingdom Metazoa; phylum Chordata; class Mammalia; order Artiodactyla; family Physeteridae; genus Physeter; species Physeter macrocephalus. Next base: position 44,917,832 of record NC_041224.1, read on the forward strand.
AATAGAATGTGCATGTCATAAAAGACATTGAAAAGGTAACGCTCCAGCTGGCAGAAGTCAAGTTGAGAGCAGGAGGGAAGAGAGTGTGCAGGGGTGCAACTTTCCTCGTTTTACTTTGGGATGATACAAGAGATACTGTGTAAAGAAGACGGAATGAAAATACAGGATTATGTATACATCACTTAAAAGTATAAAGGCAGCTAATAGAAAAACCAAACACACTAATACAACTAGCAAAACTCAGTGGAGAGAGAGAGACAAGTGGAATGTGAGCTGAATTCCCTGTCTATCAAAGAAGATGGAAATGACTTGATTTCTACTGCTGGTAAATTAAGAAACTGAAATCTAAGCATATCATTTAGAATTATGGTGGTAACTTATCAAAAGAATTAAAAACAAAAGGTTTAAAGGGGTTTCCAATGAAGTGTGGCACTTGGGTAGGGGAGGTGATACAGAGTTTTTATTTAATAACAGTACAGTACATGCTGTTTGAATTTTGAAACTGTGCACACGTTTAAAAAAGTTTTTGAAAATAATTTATTAAAAATTGATGTTAATAGGTATAAAGAAAGCCTTAAAGAGTAATTCTTCCCTAAAAAAAAAGAAAATAAGAACAGTTTCAAATCAAGAATCTAAGCTCCACCTGCTATATAAAATAAGTAAATAAATAAAAGAAAATAAGAAAAGAAAAAAAGAAGAATCCAAGCTCCTAGGACTTCTCTGGCAGTCCAGTGGTTAAGACTCCACGCTTCCACCACAGGGGGCATGGGTTCGATCCCTGGTCCAGGAACTAAGATACCACATGCTGCAAAGCTCGGCCAAAAAAAAAAAAAAAAAAAAAAAAAACCAGAACCTAAGCTCCTATCTCAAAAAACCTAGTAAACAAAAACCAAAAAAAAATAAGCATAAGGAAGAAAATAATAAAGATAGGGCAGATACTAATGAAAATTAAAACAAAACCAAAAAGTTCAATGAAACAAATAGCTGGTTCTTTAAAAACATCAATAAATTAACAAACTTCCAGCTGAAAAGAAAAAAAGAGGGAAGATGCTAATAACCATATCGTTAGCATGTGCCCCTGACGTAACACAAGAAGCGTACTTCACACACCTGAGGTATTTTTCCCCAAAACTCATAACTCCAGTCTAACAATGAGAAAAATAGCAGACAGACCCAAGTCGAGGGAAAATACAATAAAATATCTCACCGCTACTACTCAAAACTGTCAAGGTCATGAGAGAAAGCTGATGAAGATGAAGAAAACTTAGAAACTGTCCCAGATCAGAGAAGACTTAGGAGACATGACAACTAAATGTAATGTGGTTTTGTGGATGAGGTCCTGGAACATTAGTGGAAAAGGACATTTGTGGGAAAAAATCAGTTAAGTCTTAATAAAGTCTGGGGTTTAATTAATCATATCACACTAATAACGGCTTCTTAGTTGTGACAAATGTATTCTGGTAATATAAGATGTTAACAATAGGGGTATATGGGAACTCTGCACTATATCTCCAACTTTTCTGTAAACCTAAAACTATTCTAAAATTAAAGATTTGTTTGAAAAATTAAGTCACTGAATTAATTATTGTTTTCAGAGTAGAAAGAGAAAGATAGGCTCATTAACAGAGGCTGATGGTTTAATGTTAATAAAGATCAGGAGAATAAAGAACTCCTAATTCCTACTTTGTCTCTGGTCTTCTATTTCAACAATTTAGCTTACAAAAGTAGAAAGGACCAAAAATTTTCTACAATGAATAAGTATTACTTTTTAACTTTAAAAACAATAATGAAAATGGAGGGTTTAAGAAAAAAGTACATTGGTAAGTACATTGGAGCAGAAGACCAAGATAAATTTTAAAATTCCAAGAATGTATCCAACTGCTGTAAATGAATTTATACTTTCCTGGAAAAAATAATGCCCAGGTTATTGAGAAATTTTGCCAATGAGAACAATGAACCACAGAGAATGTTCTCTCTGAGAAATCATGGGGATTGCCACAGTCAAAAGACTAAAAACAGGCAAAGGTTCCAATTTTCAAAAAGGAAAACAACATACTTCTGTAAGTCAGAATAAAGAGCCTGATGTCTATCTAGTACAACGTTTTAGTCATCAAGAGACATTAGGATACACACATTCAACCTACTATACATTAAAACAATCATCTCCTACAAATCTGACTTCCTTTTTTGACTGCAAAAGATTTGGCAGACAGGGTGTATTTTACTTCAGTGAAGTACACCACAAGCTGCCTCATGCAAATCCTTGGGATAAGCTGGAGAAATATTCTAGACAATAAAAATGGAGAAAGATTTCAAATGTATACTGCTAGGTTCTTTCTTCAGTCCAGTACTGTTTAACATTTCTGTAATTGACTTAGATGAAGATGTAGAATAACACTCATCAAATAGGCCGGTGATGTAAGTTATAAAGTAGTAAAAGAATCTGGATTCAAAAGGATACTGAAAGGATGTACTGTTGAGCTGAGCCTAGCAAGGTGAAATGTAATAGGGAAATAAGTCTCTATGTGGGTCCCAAATTCAAATGCACAAATACAGAATGGCTTACTAGCCAAAAAAAAAAAAAAACTCCACGATATTTAATTGAAAGTCAGCTTGATATGAATTACATACAAAGAATTTGGCATGCCTGCCCAAACATAATAGTATCTACTGAGAGACGCCACAATACTGCTATATTCTAGTGATCCTACGATGCCCGGTGTATAAACAAACTGAAAGCTGCTCAGAAGAGTAACCAGGGTCAAATATAAAGCAGTTCGATAAATTTATAGGCAGAGGAGCAGCAGGTTTGGCCTGAGGAAATAAACTGGGGGGTTCCAAGATATGTGTCTGAGGTGCTCTCACATGTAAGAAATCTTAGACTTATTCTAAATGGAACTAAAGCTAACAAGTAGAATTTAAGGATTACAAGTTTAATTTCAATATAATAGTGATGGTAATTCAAGGACAGAATGAGCTGCGTTTAGAGTTGAGCCTCCCTCCTTGGAGGCCAGATGACAAATTGGCAGGAATGTGGTAGAGACAAAGTATCAGATGGCTGGTTAGACTAGAGGACCTTTAAATCTTCCAATTCTATAATTTGAAAGATGCTACTTTTCTAGACTTTCTCTATGCCGAACTTGTGGCTCCAGTCCAATTACCACTGTTTCTGGAACAAGCCTTATTTATACACGTACTTTCCTGTATCCACTCAGGCTATTCTATCACTCAGCAAAGACCAAGGATTTGTCTTTCTGAATCGATCAAAAATGAACTCAAATACTGTCCTTAATAAAAACTTCTATGCCTACCCTACTCTGATCTCTTTTGCCCCTGAATTATGAAATAGTGTTTGGCAGTTAATTACATACCAACTTCAGACACCTCTGCTTCAGTCTTAAATTGTTATTTAAACTTTTATAATAATTTCTCTCCTCTGCTAAATTTAAGTCCCCTTAAAGGCAGACACTATATTCCCTACACGTCTAGGGGTACATGGCAGACATTCAGAAACAGTCTTTGAGGGACTTCTCTGGTGGTGCAGTGGTTAAGAATCCGCCTGCCAATGCAGGGGACCCAGGTTTGAGCCCTAGTCCGGGAAGATCCCACATGCTGCGGAGCAACTAAGCCCATGCGCCACAACTACTGAGCCTGCGCTCTAGAGCCCACGAGCCACAACTACTGAAGGCTGTGCGTCTAGAGCCCATGCTCCACGACAAGAGAAGCCACCGCAATGAGAAGCTGTGCACCGCAACGAAGAGTAGACCCCGCTCGCCGCAACTAGAGAAAGTCCATGCGCAGCAATGAAGACCCAATGCAGCCATAAGTAAGTAAGTAAATAAATAAATAAATAAATATTAAAATTAAACAAAACAAAAAGTCTTTGATTTTCAATATTGGAAACATTTTTTATTAGTTATTTTAGTAAAAGGCACGTTTTTATAGGTAAATGGAAAATTCACCATTCAAATCTGAATACTGACTAATATGCATGACTTCCAGTTCAAATAGAGAACTACCAGAATGAGACATTGCCACCCACTGATAACATATTCTAACCAGAGGACTTTTAAAATAGTGAATCAAGCTCAGAAAAGTTCAAATTTTCCAAGCTAAACACAGAGGTTGGTAAAGCTGCCTTAAAACCTTTCTTGAGCAAAATAAGATTAACAGAACCAAACTAAAGAGTGAAAAATGTCAAGAAAAAAAATCACATTTTAGAAAAAAAATCATATTTATTTCTTTAAATGTAAAACGTATTGATGTGTGATGTGATGTACAGACTGTAATTTTTTTTTTTGGCCGTGCTGTGTGGCTTCTGGGATCTTAGTTCCTCAACCAGGGATTGAACCTGGGCCACAGCAGTGAAAGCGCCAGCAGACTGTAATTTTGATTTATGTAAATTGGAACACAAATTAAGAAAAAATAAACTAGTCACACAGAGCCCAGAACAGATGCTCACTCCCTAAACACCAACTAACAAATAAACGTCCCAGACAAATTAAAAGAGAATTCCTTATTAGCTTAGATATATTAATAAAGACTAGGAAATACTTACTGAAGATTCTGGATCTGACAGTTCATCCAATAATTTTCTTGCATCTACCACAGCTTGGTAGAGCCTCAGGTTTTTGCCATCAGAAGCAACAAAGCAAGCACTTGCAGAATTGCAATATGTGCCTGAGAAAGTAAACACTTTGCATTATAATATATAGTTTATTTTTATTACTGGCTGAAGTATGAGAAAAAAATATTCACACTTCTCTTTTTAGACATAACCATGGTCCAGAAACACAGATACAATTAATAGATATAAAATTATTAACCAAAAAAATTGAACAAATAGGTTATGAGAGGGAAAAGATGAAAAACAAAAGTCTAGAAACTCTAAACTTAAGTCTGATACCTACATTTTGAATACTTATTAAAAATCTTCCTAATGACAAATATAAATCATTTTGTATATAAATAACTGTTTTAAAGCTTTTATTAATTTCACTATTAAAATGAACACTTACCAAGACAGTAACTAGGAATAAGAGTTGGAAGCCAAGCAACATTAGAGAAGGCTGAAGTACGTAAAGAGTTAATTCGCGCCAATTCTGATACTCCTCCAGTGTATGACAAAGGTCCTATTGGGTCCACGCGCCACAGAATAAGTTCACTGTAGATGGCATTCGGGTCGTGAAATGTACGTGTTGCTGCATTTCTGAGAGGTTGTTTTGAGGAACCCTTTATGTGTCTTACAGGATCCATTAATCTACTTAATTTATTGTCTGAGTCCCACTGAAAATCTGATTCAGGAGTCAGCAAAGCATTATGATGAGATGATGTCAATAATAACGGTAAAACTGAATGACATGCCAGGTCATTGAGGTGAAATCTATGACCACAATATCTAAATTTGTGAGATACAGTTAGAACAGTGGTAAAGGCAGACTTATCAGCAAAAGTGACTGCCCATTGATTTAAAGAGCCATCTATGTGTTTAGAAACCATCATTACTGTGGGAGCTAAAATGTTCATATTTGTACTGTGTGGTCCAGAATGCAGCTGTGATCCATGAGGACTGCATTCGGCAATCATGTCTTGGTGTAACACAGTGTGGTGAGAATCTTTTGTAGCATTTATACAGGCATACATCATGATATTTTTACTAAGAGAGCTTGCATCACCAGATGGAAACGCAACAGGAATCCGAGAAGAAAAAGAAACCTGAAAAACACAATTACACAATTCAGTGCAAGCAGTCTGCCTCCTCTCAGTCCTCCAAAAATACTTCCATTTTCAAAATGTCAAACCTCAGCTTCCTAGAAAAATATATCATTTTCGACCTCATTATGGTCTAATCCTTTTCCTCTATTTATATAGTATCATATCTCTATTCATCGCCTATGAGAAAACTGAAGAAATAGTTTCAAATATTTGAAACTTGCCTGTACATCTAGATGACTACAACCATAAATCTAAACAAATATTGTTCAGAAAGATGGCCGATAAAGATAGTAGATTTAATTAATAAAACTGAAGAAGTGGAGGGGACTCATCCTGAGTCACATTTTTAGGGTAGTTTCTTAAGTTTATTCAAAATATTGTGAATTCCCAGAAAAAAATGAATACACATACATTCAAGTACTCAGTATCACATTTCAAAGCCAAATTCATTTCACTTAAATTAATCAAGTTTATAAAATCTGTGGTCATTGACCCCCTTTGGTAGCAAGTTATTCTCCTCAGTTGCTTATCAAAAATAAAATCATAAAACCTGCTAAATCTGAATAGCAACTGTTTTAGTTTTTTAAGAAGTGTAAAAACTGCTTCATCAGTAAAATATACCTGGACTTGTCTAAATATTCCAGGATTATATTCATCCAAATACTTTACATGCCACACTAGGAAGGTACCATCTACTGGGTGTATAGTAAAAAGCATGTCAGGATTCTTATTCCATTCAGTTAGCAGCATTTCAATCTTCCGATCAAGCAGGACTGTAGGCAGTGGCATTGGTACACTAGGTTGTGAACAGGTTCTAGGACTTCCCTCTCTTTCTCCATCTTCATATTCTGATGATCCTGTACCTGCTTCAGATTCTCTATCCAGGGATAATTCTAAATCAGAAAATAAATTTATCAGTACATACTAACAGAAATACTATAGAAAATTCATTTACATACTAGACTATCAATAAATAGCATACTAACTTTAGAAATCATGAATCCCTTTTCCAACTTATGGTCAGGAAAAAAAAACAAGGAAGGAAACTATTTTCTGGTCTGAACTGAAAATTACTGCATTTCTTAGTTTTAGATAAATCAAAATTTCATTCACACTATCACATTATCTTTATTATTACCATTATTAGCAAAACCTGTTCCCCCCACAAAAGCATGGCTTCCAAAGTAATACATTACTCAAAGCAATATGTTATAACAAAGCAAAGTTAGATGGTAGATGGTCCATTGAAGATGGTTAGTAAAGACCTGTGGAATGAATGGAAAAGTGAAAAGGAAGGAGGGGAGGAAAGAAAGATTACAAACCAAAGGTGGTTTCACAAAAAGCTGTCAGCCTGTAAAAAAGAAAAATCTGAACACAGGATACTAACCATGGTCTAGTTTCATACGTAAACCCCTCTCTCTTTCCTCCTGTGAACGTTCCTCATCTTCTCTATCTCCTTTGTTGTTTTCATGATCTACCTGCTTTTCAGAAAGTTTTCGTAATTGCTGCATAAATATTTCAGTAGATGATGTAAAATGAAATTCTTTGTTGTTTAACCAATGAACTACAAAGCCCCCATTTCCATCATCAATGTTAAATACAGTGCCAACCAAGACATTTGGAATATCTGTGGAATCAAAAAAGATAAAATTTCAATGGGAATTTCTAATGTCTTTTAAAATATTACATGTGCCTATAAAGACTAATTCCATTACACAGAAAATGTGATAAACAAAAAGTAAACATAACTCTAACATGATTTGAAATTTTTAATTGAATTTAATGGTAAATGAACTAATGGCATAGACATATGGAATTAAATTACTAATTTAAAAGCAAAACACACCAAATGCACAAACTTTTATTGAATCCTGGTTTGGGGATGAGGGAACAGAAAGACAAAACAGAAAAGCAAATCTAAAAGACATTTTTGAGATGACTGAAATTTAAATATGAACTGAATATCAGAGATTATGGAATTATTTCTAATTTTCTTAGGTATGATAATGATATTGTGATTATGTAAGAAAATTTCCTTATTCTTAGGAGATATTTGCTGAAGTATGTAAGGGTGATATGCCATGATATGTGTAACTTACTTTGAAAACATTAAGAAAAAATTTCACTCACACACACACCCACATATAAACATACATATGTGTATATATAGAGAGAGAATAAAGCAACTGGCAAAATGTTAACAATTGTTGAATCAAAGTGGGTGAAATGAGTGTTCACTGTACTATTCTTCCAACTTTTGTGACTGTTTTAAACTTTCCTCAAAAGTCGGGGAAAAATAATGCCAAGAAAGAACACAGGAAGGCAAGCAAACTTCTAAGTATAGCAGATTTTCTCCATGTGGGGTAACTGAAATTCACGCTATAGATCAGTTCACATAAAACAGTATAATTCAAAAAAAAAAAAAAAAAAAAAAAAAAGAAAACCTCCTTAATCCCAAATCTAATTATAAATAATCCATTCAATAGAAAGAAAAAGAGACTGGGGGGGAAGCATCCAGATATCACTCTTTTGGAACTGTATTTGCTAAATACCATCTTTATATAAATAAACATTTAAAAATAAAATCCTCTGCACCCTGAAGCAAGAGTTCCATTTCAATAAAACGTAACTATAACTTTATACAAATATAGTTCTTCCAGCAATGTAATATGAAACTAATAGGCCTTGTCATATGTTTTTCATGCAGAAAGAAAACAATGACCTTAAATAGAAGCTTTAAATATGCTCTTGCCAACAATGAACCTGCCTCAAAATACTTCTCAACGACATAGGAGGAAAAGAGCAAAAAGAAAACATCAAGGTTAGAAGAAAAACTATCTTTCCCGAAGCGTAGGACAAGAAAGTCTATGAGGGTACAAAACAAGATATGCTGAAATATAAGGAAAACTATGCAAAAATATACTTAGATAAAGTTATAAAGAAGAGTTGAGAAGAAAGAATAATAGTGAAAATACAAAAGCGTGGGAAATCACACTAATTAACCAGGCTGCCACCACTTGTGTTCATCTCCAGGTTCAACTAAAGCTCTAATTACTTAGAAACTTTGCCATATTCTAGACAAACAATGGTGCTCAAAAATACTTATTTGAAGTTATTCCCTGAGGATCACACAGTCTCAATTTAAGAAATGGCACCTTATATTTCTGTTCCAATTAAGAAGTATTTTAAAAGGAAACATGGAGTATTAGCATAAAATTAGAAACAGGTTATAAAAGTAGTCCCACTTTTCTATTTATTTATCTTATTTCAGCAGATAAGAAATAAAACTTTACTATCCTTTACCTGTGGAGGGATTGATGCTCGCTGCAATGTGAAAATGACACAGTGCATTTGCATGATGGGAAATGTGTCTTTGAACTTCATGCGTTGCCATCTGGTCATGCATTAATTCAGTGTGAGTTACAAGAATGGAAGACTTCCTTTGTCCTTTTCTTAAATTTTTCAAATGGTGTATTGTCTAAAATAGAAAAATAATTACTAAATCCAAGTCTAGGAAGTCTAATAAGTGCTGATCAAAGTACTTTTGATTGTTAAGGATTTTACAATTTTCCTCTCTGTAAAACCTGACCATCTTAAAGGAAACTTTAACTACAATAGAACAACTTAATATATTCTCCACTGGTCTTGCAAATTTTATAGTTCAAGGCAGTAGTTGCTCAAAAACTTATTATCTGCAGAAACCCCTATAAAGATTAGGAGTCCAAAGTCTAGTTTTTTCAGGATATCCCAGTACTGAGATGAAATTTACTAGTTATAAGGGTGTTAAAAAAAAAATTCCAAATCTTCCTACCAGGAAGAATATTCCTCCCCCAAATTCTCACTTAGAACTAAATAGCCAGCTAAATAATCTAATATATAACCTCTATTATAAAGACAAAAAGAGGGTACAAAAATACAGAATAACAAGGGGAACCTTAACTTAGATAAGAGTAGCCAGGAAAGACCCCATGCAAAGTGTTGACCTGTGGAATTTGTTCAAACTGAGATATGTGTCTATGATAAAAATTCTGTACTGGCATACTCCATCATGTGAACTATTCTGACACGGGACCATGTCAACTCTCAGCACAATCTTTTCTCCACACCATAACCCCACCGCACAGCGATTCCTTATTCTGTCATTTAACAATACCATGCTTAATAATAATGTACCATTCTTTTCCTTTGTTCCTTGCAATCAATTAAATAAAATGTGGCATCCTCTCAGTTCTTTCTGCAGTAAAGTAAAACATCTGGTCCCTCCTTTCAATTCCGCAGCCCTTGTCCCTTTTCATGTGAAAAACTGTATCAGTTCTATGGTGTGTCCTCTGTCTCTGGTCTCCCTGCTTATTTCTTTGATTATACCTATCAAATTATTTTCACTCGATCTTTGACATTTATCATTATTTTAAATTAGATTGCCAAGGCTGTGCTATACTGGTCGGTTATCTTCTCCCAGGAACAAAATGTATAAGTATATATAGAATTACATAGACCTTGCAGTTAGGGGTTTTATAGGAAAGGACATTAGAAAGCAAAATAGCTCATAAGTCAGATAATCAGGCTTTTTCTATTAAAAACAATTTTAACATTACTAATTGACAACATTTTATTAAAAGGCAGCAAAAATGTGTCAAATCACTGATTACATATTATTATATTTTTGCTTTTATTTTATGTAGCAGTTAGTAATTCAATTTAACAAACACTTGAAAAGAAATATATTAGATAACATGGAGGATATAAAGATATCTAAAAGCCCTTAGTCTCCAAAAGCTCACATGTAATTTAAAGATAAAATGTTATATAAATATATATAAATTACTGTAAACATGTAGTAAATAAAGTACTTTTTCCCACTAAACTTCAATCAATAGCAAAACATAACTCTAACTGTTCTGACTTCTGCTTTAGTTTCATTTATGCTTTAAATGTTGAAAAAAACTGTATAAAAAGTGCCCAACCCGTGAGCCATGGCCGCTGAGCCTGCGCGTCCGGAGCCTGTGCTCCGCAACGGGAGAGGCCACAACAGAGGGAGGCCCGCATACCACACACACAAAAAAAAAAAAAAAAAAAAAAAAAAAAAAAGTGCCCAATCACAGAGAGCATCAGAGCAGGACTACTTTACATAAAACTTTAAAGGACCACAGCCTTAGCCTATTAAACCCCCCAAATATTTCTGCTTGCCGAAACTGCAAAACCATTTTGGCTATGCAACCATTAAAGTGTTAATGTAAACATGCAATGTAAAAGTATAATTAGTAATGTACAGAGATGTTTATAACACATTAAGTATAAAAAGCAAGTTATAAAACATTACTGCATAATATGATCTCAATCTTGTATACAAAAAAAAATGTACAAACACATATTGGAATAGTTGGATTATAAACTCTACATTTTTTTTCTTTTTCCTAATCTAATTTTAGAATAAGCATATATTCTTTGTGTAATAAAGTCACATGAAAAATTAAGCAAATTAGCAATCTAGGTTTACTATAATACATTTCTGGTAATTTTTTTTTTTTTTTTTTTTTTTTTTTTTTTTTTTTTGTGGTATGCGGGCCTTCCTCTGTTGTGGCCTCTCCCGTTGTGGAGCACAGGCTCCGGACGCGCAGGCTCAGCGGCCACGGCTCACGGGCCCAGCCGCTCCGCGGCATGTGGGATCTTCCCATACCGGGGCGCGAACCCAGTTCCCCTGCATCGGCAGGTGGACGCGCAACCACTGCGCCACCAGGGAAGCCCTCTGGTAATTTTTAATAATGTGTTTATCTCATCTTATTCCCTAATCATAATGGGCACAACAGTTCATACTATATTATAAATAATCTAATTTCTTAGAAAGCACTTTTGTTTTATATATAGTATTTAAAAACTAGAAAAGTTATTTCACTTTCAAAATATTAAACCATGAAAACTGTACAATTACATAAGTTCACTTAATATCTTAACACCTTTATTCTTATTCATAAGTCATTTTTAATTAGAAAAATAAATGTAAAATTTAATCCTCATGAAACAAAAGCAAAATATTTTTATTTTTATCTGTTTATTTTTTTTTAAGATTGCTGTGGTTTATTTATTTATTTGTTTGTTTGTTTATTTTGCTGCACCACGCAGCTTGCAGGATCTTACTTCCCTGACCAGGGATCGAACCTGGGCCCCAGCAGTGAAAGCACTGATTCCTAACCACTGTACTGCCAGGGAATTCCCCACAAAATATTTTTCATTACAACCAATTTCAAAGACTTTTACATGTTTTATTAATCAAAGCTGCCTACTCCTATAGATTTTCGCACTCAACATGCGAACTGAAAGAAATTTATACTATTTATCTAGATTACATATCTGAGATCATTACTGTCTATATCTGTCTTCTAAGTGACATAAAATAAGTGAGAATTCTTTGCCATTAATTTCGTCATTATGTGTACCATGCACCATCTGCAACTTAGCTTATGAATTCCCACCATATTCACATTATCTTCAAGATTCATTTACCATTTTAAATAATACAGTACCTCAAGAGCATGTTGTACTCTGTCTTTGTGTCTTCCAGCATGAGTAAGGTTGCTGGCACTGCTGGAAGTGGTAGTCTCGCAAATCTGCTCACCCAAAAGACAGTCTTCTGGTAATACGGTTTCTGCCCATAGCCGGCAGACACCATCATGGCATGACGTTAATAACACATTACAGACAGAACCTCTAATGATAAAGAGAAATGAACAAAAGTTACTATGAGTATCAATGACATGAAAAATTAAAGGCTATTAATATTTAGCTCTTCATCCTTAAAGATGACATTAACACAAAACAGTATGATCTATGTGTAGTTATTTTTCCAATAATGATAATGGATTTCTACTGACTGTTTCACACTCTTACCAAACCCCATTTATTACCTGCTCAGCCCTGCAAGGTGGTAGGCTGGACATAGGGTGCAATCAGTTACCATAAAATAAGAACAACCTAACTGTCCCTGACACTCACCTTAATTCATTAAACTTATGTCTTGAACAGCTAAACTAAATGACAGTATAGTATGCTTCCAATTGCTTTATAAATTACATTGTGTGGAGAAAGAGTATCAATGGAAGAGCTTGAAATCACGTACAGTACGGCTGTGAACATCATAAAAACTAGGAAATGGTCCTGACGAAGGAAACAGAAATTAATGCCAGATTATACATGTGCTGCTTAAAAACAAGGCTCTGGAGGATTAGTATCTCCTAAACAAAACAAAGTAAACATCAAAAGAAAACCTGCATTTCTATCATTACAAATTGCAGAATGACCATAATAAAAGATCATTAATTATAATTAAACTATGTGGTTTATGGTAGTAGTTCCAGCATTTTGTTTTATCCTTCTTGTAGTCTAAACAGTTTTAAATAGGTAAACAAATTTATTAATAATAAAAGTGTAAGGAGACTATAACTTCAAACTATAAATCAATTTCCATTAAGCAAAAATGTCACAGCATCAAGCAGCTGAAGTAGTTTAACCACTCATTGTGAAAAAAAAAAAAAAAAAAAATTTTCCCATTAAAAAAATGCGGGCTTCCCTGGTGGCGCAGTGGTTGAGAATCCACCTGCCGATGCAGGGGACACGGGTTCGTGCCCCAGTCCGGGAAGATCTCACATGCCGCGAAGCGGCTGAGCCCGTGAGCCATGGCCGCTGAGCCTGTGCGTCCGGAGCCTGTGCTCCACAAGGGGAGAGGCCACAACAGTGAGAGACCCGCGTACCACAAAAAAAAAAAAAAAAAAAATGCTTTACACAGAATCTGACTCAGTCAAAGGTAAAGAATTCTGCAAATGTTTTCCATAGATGCAAATAACTTAAACAGATTAAGCTAGGGTAAACTTTTATTTAGAATCCAAAAATGTATAAATTCCCCATGTTATCATTTACTGAGCACCTCCATAATAAGTGTGCTATATTTCCCATCAAGTGCAAACAGTGCTCAGATATATTTAGCAGATGAAATAACCCTTCCTCAAGAATGAATACAGATTTCTTAGCAAGCATTTTTAGAACTGTATATATAATACAGGAATCATTGGTATGGGCTGTTTTGTAGTTTGCTTAATCTTCTAAACACTTTTAAGTTCCCAGAATGCATATTACTGACAGTTTATTACTAGTTTTATTCTCCCTCAGTGTGTACTTTCCTGTTACTTGCAAACATCTCCTTCCTAGAATCTACCGCTGCTGCTGATACTGACAATACCAGCTAACACTGCCCGGGCACACACAATGTGCAAAGGCCTGTATAAGCATTCACACGCACTCACACATTTCAGTCTCATACAACTCTCTGAGGTAGGTACTACTACTACCCCCATTCTACAGAGGCATGGAGAGCTTAAGAAATTTAGTCAAAAGCTCACGAAGCTGGTAACAACAGCAGAATCTGAAGTCAGGCAGTTGCCGCCCAGAACCTCTGCTCTTCATTGCCACCATGTCAATTAAAAGGACCTTTGTTTTCATTATTTTTATAAACATATAAGTAATACAAAATGAAGTTCTATGACACAGTTGTCTAACCTGGGCATATATTTGCTAGTTTTACGCCATGAAAAACCTGTCACAGCTCGCGGATGTGCCAAATAAACAAAGGAAAACTGGGTAGACGCTTGTCTCCTTTCCACTTCATGATGATCCAGAGGTATAATTGAAGACTTCCAACCAGTCATAGGGTACCACACTTTCAAAAGACAATCATCCTGTGAAAATATATAGGCCAATATAAAATTAATTTGTATCTACACATTTCAAAATTTAAGTGGTTTGAAGAAGCTTTAAAAATTAAGCTATACTGGTGTCAGTTTATTTATCTCTAGTAAAAATAAAATACAGTGTGTGTGTGTGCGAAACAAAAATTAAGCTATATATAAAAACTAAAATGTGACCTATATATAATACAAAACTAAACCTAAAATGATGCTTATTATTCTAAATAATACCATTCTTGAGAAATAACTGGTCAGTGTGCTCATTATCAATCTTCTCTACACAAAGGTGCTTTTCAAACAGAGATTGAAGCCAAATTCCCCCACTTCAACACACAAAGGTCACTGTAAAGAAAAGACTCTGGTACCAGATGATAGCCTGGATAAGAAAGAAGCCATGTTATCTGTCACTGTTATCATCTTCTCCTTTTTGAAGAGACCTGAAAGGATGAGACAAACCCTTTTTAAATATGAATTGCTTCTTACTCTAAGTCAGGACTCAGCAAACTCTTCCTGTAAAAGGCCAAGCAAGTTAGGCTTTGCAGACCACATAGCCTGTGACACAGATTCTTCTTGGGTTGTTTTTGTTTTGTTTTTTTTTCTTAGAACCCTTCAAAAATGTAAAATCCGGGCGTCCCTGGTGGCGCAGTGGTTGAGAGTCCGTCTGCCGATGCAGGGGACAGAGGTTCGTGCCCCGGTCTGAGAGGACCCGCATGCCGCGGAGCGGCTGGGCCCGTGAACCACGGCCCCTGAGCCCGCGCATCCGGAGCCTGTGCTCCACAACGGGAGAGGCCACAACAGTGAGAGGCCCGCGTACCGC
>NC_041224.1:44934298-44960569 GCF_002837175.3 Physeter macrocephalus
AGCCTGTGCTCCACAACGGGAGAGGCCACAACAGTGAGAGGCCCGCGTACCGCAAAAAAAAAAAAAAAAAAAAAAAAAAAAATGTAAAATCCATTCTTGGTTCATGGGCCACAGTGTTCTGATTCCTACTCTAAATGATGAGAGGGCATCTAGGCAGTTTTTGAGAACCACTTCTATGCCCACTTAAGAAATTTAAAGGTATAACAATAGGCTCTGACTTTATCATTTTACTTAGTTCTAAGAATTTTGTTAAAGGCCTAAATAATTTTATCTTATTTAACAGGAACTATCTCTTTGTTTGTTTGTTTGTTTGTTTTTTGTGGTACGCGGGCCTCTCACTGTTGTGGCCTCTTCCTTTGCGGAGCACAGGCTCCGGACGCACAGGCTCAGTGGCCATGGCTCACGGGCCCAGCCGCTCCGTGGCATGTGGGATCCTCCCAGACCGGGGCACAAACCCGTGTCCCCTGCATCGGCAGGCGGACTCTCAACCACTGCACCACCAGGGAAGCCCCAGGAACTATCTCTTTTATAGTGCTTCATCCTCTATGGTGAAAAGTACATGAAGGAAAATAAAAAATTGATAACATTTATGTAAAAATCTCAATCTCTAAGAAACAATGAAATTATGTATAGGTCCAAATATTTTCACCTGGACTAGACAAACACTTCTGTTTTTTTCCATCTTAGTATTCATTCTCAATCTATACTACATAATGTATGTTTCCACTAAGGTCTCATTTATTCGGATATTTGAATTACACAACAAATCTCTTTAAGTACTTATTCTGAGACAACCACTTAACAGTACACTAGTTGCTTTCCTCCAAGTACTTTCTCCACCTTAGCATCATTTTCACCTTCCCAAATTTACCGCACAACCTATGGCAGTAGTTTCAGACTATGTACCACAAAAACCCTTGAGGTAACTGAGAGCCCTTAAGGAGTCATAAAGTAAAGTCAGAGAGCCTCCACAAGCCGAGCAATCAAGCCCCTTTTCCCATTCCCGCCAGCTTCCCCCTCAAATGAAGCAGCCTCACCATTCTCATCTGTTACTACCTACAACTCTAAAACCACACAGAATTAAACTAGAAATCAGTACAAGAAAGATAGAAAATTCCCAAATATTTATAAACTAAACAAAAACACTTCTAAATTATAAGACAAATTTTTTTAAATTTATTTATTTTATTTTTGGCTGCACTGGGTCTTTGTTGCTGCACACAGGCTTTTCTCTAGTTGAGGTGAGTGGGGGCTACTCTTCATTGCGGTGTGTGGGCTTCTCATTGTGGTGGCTTCTCTTGTTGTGGAGCATGGGCTCTAGGCGCATGGGCTTCAGTAGCTGTGCCTCAAAGGCTCTAGAGCGCAGGCTCAGCAGCTGTGACACACGGGCTTAGTTGCTCCGCGGCATGTGGGATCTTCCCAGACCAGGGATCGAACCCGTGTCCCCTGCATTGGCAGGCGGATTCCCAACCACTGTGCCACCAGGGAAGCCTGGCAAATTTTAAAATATGTTGAACTGAATGAAAATGAAAGCAAAACATAAAAATTTGGGGGTTGCAGCTACATTACTGCTTAGAAGGAAATGTATAGCTTTAAATGCTTACAACAGAAAAGAAGAAAGGTCTCAAATCAATGGTTTAAGCTTCTACCTGAAGCATCAAATAAGAGCAAAGAGAACTCATATTAAAGAGATTAAAGAAGAATAAAAACCAATGAAATAAAATACAAAAATTATAGAGAAATCAATGAATCCAAAAGCTATTTGTGAAAAGGTCAATAAAATTGATAATCTATCTAGAAAGACCAAAAATATTTAGAGAGAAAACACAAATTACCATTATCAAGAATGAAAGATGGGACACGGCTACAGATCCTACAATATGTTAAATCCCTCGAAAGACAATTTCAAAAAAAATTGACAAAGGAAGAAATAGAAAACCTGAATAGCTCTACATCTATTAAAGATGTTGAATTCACAATTTCAAGTCTTCTCACCAGAAAACAAAACCCTAAAACTACAACTAAAATCTGAGGCCCAGGTGGCTTTACTGATGAACTTTACCAAACATTTAAGGAAGAAATAGCACCAATCCTTCACAAAGTGTTTCAGAAAATTGAGGAAAAGATCTCATTGTATAAGTGCGGTATTATTACCGAGATAACAAAACCAAAGACGTAAAAAAATTATACAGGAATATCTTTCATGAACAAAGATGCAAACACCTTTAAACCTAATCCATCAGTATATTAAAAAAAAAACAAATCATGACCAAGTGGAGTTTATCCCAGCAAAGTGAAGTGGGTTTAACACTGGAAAAATCAATAATTGCATTTCATCATAGTAACAGAATGAAAAAGAAAACCTATATAATTATCTCACTATCTGCAGGAACAGCAATTGACAAAAATAAACACTAATTCATGGGGGAAAACAACACTCTCAGCATACAGGAATAGGAAAAATAAAAGGGAACATATACAACATGATCAAGTTGAGTGACTCTACAATAAACCTACAACTTACATCATATATAATGGTGCAAGACAATGCTCTTCCCATAAAATTGGGAGCAATACAAGAATGTCTGCTCTCATCAATTCTACTCAACACTGTACTAGAGGTCCTAGTACTTGCAATATATTGGGTAAGGGGAAAAAATAAAAGGTATACAGATTAGAAAGGAAGAAGTAAAACTGTCTTTACTCACAAAATCCTAAGAAAACTACCCAAAAAGGCTGCTAGAACTGATAAGCAAGGTAATAAGACTAAGGATCAAAATTCAAAAATCAATTCTATTTCTATATTTAGCAATAATTAGCAATGTAATTTCTGTAAATATCTTTTACATTAGGAAGATAAACTTAAATTGCGTACCCTGAAAACTATGAAACGCTGCAAAGAGAAAGAAAACCTAAATAAAAAGAGAAACGTACCACATTCGTAGATAAGAAGACCAAATGTGGGACCCTCCATGGGTGCGCAGTGGTTAAGAACCAGCCTGCCAATGCAAGGGACACGGGTCGATCCCTCATCCGGGAAGATCCCACATGCTGTGGAGCAGCTAAGCCCGTGCACCACAACTACTCAGCCTGCGTTCTAGAGCCCACAAGCCACAACTACTGAAGCCCATGCACCTAGAGCCCGTGCTCTGCAACAAGAGAAGCCACCACAATGAGAAGCCTGCACACCACAACAAAGAGTAGCCCCTGCTCGCTGCAACTAGAGAAAGCCCGCACACAGCAACGAAGACCCAAAGCAGCCAAAAATTAATTAATTAATTTTTAAAAAAATTTTTAAAAAAAGACCAAATGTAACTAATGTACAATTCTTCCCAAATTGTTCTATAGAGATACAACGTAAATAAATAGCATCAAAATCACAGCAGGCTTTTTTGTAGAAATTGACAAAATCTGTATGGAAATCAAAGGACTGACATCACCAAAAATATTTTAAAAGAAAAGTACAAAGTTAGAGGAAACTACTTGTTTTTGGAACTAACTATAAAGCCACAATAATCAAGACACATATTATTAGCATAAGGGGATACACACACACACACACACACACACACACACACATATATATCACAATGGAACAAAACAGAAAGGACAGGAACAGATCATCACATGTATGGAAAACTGATTTTCAACAAAGTTGTCTAGGAAATTCAATGGAGAATGGATTGCCTTTTTAAAATGCCACTGAAATATCTTGATATACCTTTGGGGAAAAACTGACTTCAAATCAAATGCAAAAAAACCACCTCAAAATGTAAAAGTCAAAACTATTAAACCTCTAAAAGAAAACATAGTAAAATATCTTTGTGATTTCAAGGTAGACAAAGATTTTTTAAATCTAGGCCACAAAAAGCACAAACCAATTTTTAAAAATTGATGTTGGATTTCTTCAAAATTAAAAACTTCTGTACATCAAAAGACATTGTTTAAAAAAAATAAAAAGGCAAGTTACAGACTGGGAGGAAATTATATAATAGATTTATCTTTCAATTGTACTAAATATACAAAGAACTCTTATAATTCTGTAATAATGAGAAAACAAACCCAATTTTTTTAATGGGCAAAGGACAAATAAACACTTTACCAAAAAAAAAAGAGTATACAGACAGGCAATAAGCATGTGCTCAACATCATTAGAAATCAGAGAAATACATATGAAAACCACAATAAGACACCACCTCCCAGACTATTAGAATGGCTAATATTAAAAAGGATGACAATGCCAAATGTTGGCAAGAAAGTGGAGCAACTGATATTATTCAATTGTTGGTGAGTATGCAAAATGGTACAACTTTGGAAAGCGCCTGGTACTTTTTTGTAACGTACCATGTGACCCAACAAGTCCACTCATAGGTATTTTTTACCCATGAGAAGTGAAATGTTTATACAAAGACTTGCAAATAAATGGTCATAGTAGCTTTGTTCATTTTAGCCTAAAACTCCATACAACCTGTATGTCCATCAACAGGTGAATGGATAAACAACTTATGATATATCCATATAACAGAATACAACTCAAATAAAAAGAACAAATTACTGATGCACACAACATAGATGAATCACAAAACACTATGCTAAGTGCAAGAACTCAGACACAATAGCGTATACTACACAATTTCATTTACATACAACTCTAGTGAAGACAAACCTAATCAATAGTGATAGAAAGCAGAGCAGCTATTTATTATCTGGAACTAGGAATAGGAGTAAGGATTAATTGGGAAGAAGTAAAAGGAAACCTTTTGAGATGATGTAAGTGTCCAATAACTAGATCGTGGTGGTGATTACATAGGTCTCTAAATTTGTCAAAATACACTGAACTGCACATTTAAAAAATAATTTCATTTTATGTTAATTATACCTTTTAGGTTAATTACATATGGTTTAATTATACCATATAAAGTTAATTATAAAAAAGACATAACAAGATTTATATAAAAGGATGTTCATTTTTAATGGCAATAGAAAAAAATTAGAACCACTAAATGTTCATTAATGGTTATCTGGTTAAGTTAAACTATGGTACACATTCATTCATATAATGGAAAATTATGTTGCCTTTAAAAAGAAAAGATATATCTGTATTGACACATCAACCTATCTATGATACAGTAAGTGAATAAATCAGCTTGAAGAATATGTACACACACACACTTCTGTGTGGTTTACAAAGGCATCAAAAAGTCTAAAAGAATATATATTAAACAGAGAACTGTGGCCATTTTTTTTTTACTGGGGGTATGGCTATTTGGCTGGAGATTTTCATTTTCTCTGCATGTTCCTCTTAATAATAAATACATATTATGTTAAAGAAGTAAAGATATTTCCATGTTAAAGGGGGAATAAAGGTCAACAAGCCAATCCTTAAATAACCAAAACACTAAATCTAGGTACAAAGACACGCTCTCAAGAGGAGGAAAAGCTTCAGGGAACATTCTGTAGCCAGCTGCTTCCCTTCCTGCCAAAATCACCCTCCTCAAAAATTCTTCTCGCCTTAGCCCTTAGAAAGCCCAGTTTTTTCTCAAAAGAGTAATCCTCTATTAAAGAAAAATGGTTTTGAAAAAAAACAAGGTATTTTAAGTTACATTCAAATTTAAAAAATAGAAATTATAGAAAGTGTTCAGATATAAACTTCATAAACATGACCAGTATTTGTTTTTATTGAACAAATATAATGCTTTACAATTTTCAAAAGTTTCACACACATGATTTCATATAATCCCATAAAAACCCCCTTTTTAAAATCCCCTACCCCTACATTACCCTCTCCCACTTCCCTCTTCCCACTGGTAACCACTAGTTTGTTCTCTGTATCTGTGAGTCTGCTTTTTTGTTTTATTCACTAGTTTGTCATATTTTTTAGATTCCACATATAAGTGATATCCTAGTATTTGAGTATAAGTCAGAGAGACAGTATTTTTCTCTCTGACTTATTTCACTTAGTGTAATGCCCTCCAAGTCCACCCATGTTGCCGCAAATGGCAAAATTTCATTCTTTTTTATGGCTGAGTTGTATTTCATTGTGTGTATATACACACACATACCATGGAGGGCCCAAATCAATAAAATCAGAAATGAAAAAGGATAAGTTAAAACTGACACCACAGAAACACAAAGGATCATAAGAGACTACTAGAAGCAAATATACACCAATAAAATGAACAACCTAAAAGAAATGGACAAATTCTTAGAAAGGTACAAACTCCCAAGACTGAACCAGGAAGAAATAGAAAATATGAACAGGCCAATTACCAGTAATGAAATTGAATCAGTAATTTTAAAACTCCCAACAAACAAAAGTCCAGGACCAGATGGCTTCACTGGTGAATTCTACCAAACATTTAGAGAAAACTTAACACCTATGCTTCTGAAACTATTCCAAAACACTGCAGAGGAAGGAATACTGCTGAACTCATTCTATGAGGCCAGCATCACCCTGATACCAAAACCAGACAAAGATATCACAAAAAAAGAAAATTACAGGCCATTATCAGTGATGAACATAGATGCAAAAATCCTCATCAAAATATTAGCAAACCAAATCCAACAATACATTAAAAGGATCATACACCATGATCAGGTGGGATTTATCCCAGGGATGCAAGGGTTTATCAATATCTGCAGATCAATGTGATATACCACATTAATAAATTGAAGAATAAAAACCATATGATCGGGCTTCCCTGGTGGCGCAGTGGTTGCGCGTCCGCCTGCCGATGCAGGGGAACCGGGTTCGCGCCCCAGTCTGGGAGGATCCCGCATGCCGCGGAGCGGCTGGGCCCGTGAGCCATGGCCGCTGAGCCTAAACGTCAAGAAAATATGCTCCGCAACGGGAGGGGCCACAGCAGAGAGAGGCCCGCATACCACAAAAACAAAAAAAACAAAAAAAAAAAAAAAAAAAAAAACACCATATGATCATCTCAATAGATACAGAAAAAGCTTCTGACAAAATTCAACACCCATTCATGATAAAAACTCTCCAGAAAGTAGGCACAGAGGGAACCTACCTCAACATAATAAAGGTCATATATGACAAGCCCACAGCTAACATCATACTCAACAGTGAAAAGCTGAAAGCATTTCCTCTAAGATCAGGAACAAGACAAGGATGTCTACTCTGACCACTTTTATTCAACATAGTTTTGGAAGTCCAAGCCACAGCCATCAGTTAAGAAAAAGAAATAAAAGGAATAAAAATTGGAAAGGAAGAAGTAAAACTGTCACTGTTTGCAGACATGATACTATTCATAGAAAATCCTAAAGACACTACCAGAAAACTACTAGCGCTCATCAGTGAATTGGTAAAGTTGCTGGATACAAAATTAATACACAGGACTTCCCTGGTGGCGCAGTGGTTAAGAATCCACCTGCCAATGCAGGGGACACAGGCTCGAGCCCTGGTCTGAGAAGATCTCACATGCTGTGGAGCAACTAAGCCCATGCGCCACAACTTCTGAGCCTGCACTCTAGAGCCCACAAGCCACAGCTACTGAGCCCATGTGCCACACCTACTGACGCCCGTGTGCCTAGAGCCCGTGCTCTGCAACAGGAGAAGCCACCGCAATGAGAAGCCTGAGCACCGCAACAAAGGGTAGCCCCCGCTTGCCACAACTAGAGAAAGCCCACACACAGCAACAAAGACCCAGTGCAGCCAAAAATAAATAAATAAATAAATGTATTTTTTTTTTAAATTAATATACAGAAATTCTGTTGCATTTCTATACAGTCACAATGAAGTATCACAAAGAGAAATTAAGGAAACACTTGGGACTTCCCTGGTGGTCCAGTGGTTAAGAATTGCCTTCCAACGCAGGAGACGCAGGTTCAATCCCTGGTCGGGGAACTAAGATCCCACATGCCAAGGGGCAACTAAGCCCACGCATTCTACAGCCCACACGCCACAACCAGAGAGCCCATGTGCCACAGCTACTGAGCCTGCATGCTCTGGAGCCCACACACCACAACTAGACAAGAGGCCTGTGCACCTCAATGAAGATCCCACATGCCACAACGAAGATCCCACGTGCTGCCACTAAGACCCAATGCAGCCAAATAAATAAATAAATAAATATTTTTTAGAAAGAGAGAGAAGTTAAGGAAACAATCCCATTTACCACTGCATCAAGAAGAATAAAATACCTAGGAATAAACCTATCTATGGAGGTAAAAGACCTGTACTTGGAAAACTATAAGACAGTAACTAAAGAAACTGAAGACGACAAAAACAGAAAGATACACCATGTTCTTAGACTGGAAGAATTAATATTGTTAAAATGACCATACTGGGAATTCCCTGGTGATCCAGTGGTTAGGACTCCATGCAATCTACAGATTCAATGCAATCCCTATCAAAATACCAATAGCATTTTTCACAGAATTAGAACAAATAATTTCAAAATTTGTATGGAAACATAAACAGAGTTTAAATAAACACCTAGCAAGCAAACCAAAAAAACCAATTCTTGAGCTGAAGATTTAATCAGGTATGTCTTGTGGGGGGAAAGGCTCTTTAATAAGTAAGACTCCACGCTCAGATAAAAAGTTAAAATACTCTTGAGCCCTCTAAAAATTTAATTTACCACACTTATTAAAAATAGATCTTGGGACTTCCCTGGTGGCAGAGTGGGTTAAGAATCCACCTTCCGATGCACAGGTTCGAGCCCTGGTCCGGGAAGATTCCACATGCCGCAGAGCAACTAAGCCCAGGCACCACAGCTACTGGAGCCCACGCACCTAGAGCCCGTGCTCTGCAACAAAGAGAGGCCACCGCAATGAGAAGCCCGCATACCACAACGAAGAGTAGCCCCAGCTCGCCACAACTGGAGAAAGCCCACATACAGCAACGAAGACCCAATGCAGCCAAAAATAAATACATAAATAAATAAATTTATTTTTTTTAAATAGATCTTACCATCAAAAGTACTCAAGGAACTATAATATTAAAAATCCAGAAGGTAATTGGATTTGAGTCCCCAAACACCTGAGCTGAAATTCTGTCATGTGTAGCAGAGGTGCTGGAAAATGCCTTCTAGTGGTAGAACACAGTTACCATCTGTTTCATCAAGTCAGACAAACTTGCCTTTATTAACAGCAGCAGAACACATTGAAGAGGAAAGGAAGCCAACATTACAAAGTTAGTTTCTGTTCTTTTTATTAAGAGCATCGTAATTAGATGTGGTTATCTTCTCAAAAAAGTGAAGAAATACGTTTTTTAAATCCACGACATACTTTATTAACCCCCAAAGGCATTCTTTTTTTTTTCAATTAATTTTTATTGGAGTATAGTTGATTTACAATGTTGTGTTAGTTTCTGCTGTACAGCAAAGTGACTCAGTTATCCACTCTTTTCTAGATTCTATTCCCATATAAGTCATTATAGAGTATTGAGTAGAGTTCCCTGTGCTATACAGTAGGTTCTTATTAGTTATCTATTTTATATATAGTAGGATATATATATATATATATATCCTTGTGCTATAAAGTAGGTTCTTATTAGTTATCTATTTTATATATGTCAACCTCAAAGGCATTCTTATCTTTCCCTCAGAAATGTGAAACACTTAGCTCTTAGGAAAATTGAACATTAAAAGCTTAAGGGAACGTGACTAATACAATTAAAAAAAAATACTCAATAATCAATTGCTAAGGTTGTGTGCAATAAAAATTCAGAGAAAAAAGGTATTAGGCATTATGGAGTGCACAAACAGAATCGCCTTTGAGGAGCTTAAAATCTAGTTGCTCCATTTAAGAGGACATACTTTTTAGTCTTTTTACTTATTTTTGTCTGAAGCACAAAGGTATCTTTCAGATTCATTAGGGAGTTCAAATAATCAGAAGACGTTTAGACAATGAATAATGATCATCTTTCACGGCTCATTAATAGTTTTTAAAGCAACAAGTGACCCTGTCAAAAGACCATATATCCTAAAATAGTCTCAAAGTTTAGCCACCTGTAACACACAGCAGAGGCAAACGTCACACACTGGGTGAGCAAAAGGAGATAATCAGAAACATTAAGAATGTATGAGGGAAATCGACAACAAGCCCTGTCATTCAGCTACCAAAAAAATAAATTCTGCCAACAACCTGAGTGAGCTTGGAAAAGGGTTCTGCCCTAGTCAAGTCTCCAGGTCAGAATTCATCCCAGCTGACACCTTTATTGCAGCTTTAGAGTCCCTGATCACGGCACCCAGCTAAGCTATGTCCGGACACCAAATCCACAGAAGGTGATATAATAAATGTGTGGTCTTAAGTTGCTAAGTTTGTGGCAATTTGTTATGCAATAACAGAAAACTAATACAAACTCCTAGTGATAGTGTTACAAGTAAAATTAAGGCAGGCAAAGGGAATAGAAAGTACAGTGGTAGGTGAGATGCAATTTAAAGGGGTGCTTAGGGAGAGCCTCACTGAGACATTGACATTTAAGAAGTTAAGGGGAAAAGCCACGCAGGTCTCTGGGGGAAGGATTTTTCTGGGTAAAGAGAATAACAATTGCAACAGAAAATGAGGAGAAAAACTTGGAGACAGCAGCTATAAGCAACCCTTTCGAGGTGTTAGAAGGAGGGCACAGAATTAACAGAAACTGAGAGAGAAGGTCAAGAGATGGTTTTTGTTATTGTTGTTGTTCGTTTGTTTTACAATGGGCAAGATTATAGCACATTCGGTATGCTGTGCTGTATTAATCAGCTCAGGCTGCCATAACAAAATACTATAGACTGGGCGGCTTGAACAACAGAAATTTATTTTCTCACAATTCTGGAGGCCAGAAGTCTAAGATCAGAGTGTCAGCATGGTCAGGTTCTGGTGAGACCTCTCTTCCTGGCTTTTTGACAGCAACCTTACTGTGTCTTCATGTGGTAGAGAGAGAACAAGCTCTCTGGTTTCTCTTTTTATACGGGTACTGTTCCTATCATGAGGGCCACCCTCATGACTTTATCTAACCTTAACCTCCAAAAGGTCCCATCTCCAAATATCATCACTTTGGGGAGTTAGGGCTTCAGCATATGAATGGGGAGGGGGGAAACAAACATTCAGTCCATAACATATGCTAATGTGATGCCCCAATGGAGAAGGGAAAACTAATTGAGAAGAGAGGAGAGCACTGCAATACTGAGGTCCCTGAGTAAGCAAGGACAAACGGAATCTAGTTTACAAGTGGAAGAACTGGCCTTGTATAAAAGCAGACCGTTCATCCATGGCAACACAAGGGAAGGCAGAACATACATGCACAGATGTAGGGAGATGAACAGATACAGGTAGGTGGTGGGAGTTTATCAAAGTTCTCTTCTGATTACATCTATTTTCTCAGGTAAGAATCCATAGTACACAAATGCTAAAGTGGGAGCATGGACTGTCATATGGGACTCTACCAACACCCAGTGGCATAGAGCTTCAGTTTAAAATACAGTAGCTACATAGAGACAACACACGGTGTTCACACAAGGTGATAAGTCAGATCAGAGGTGCCTGCATAACACCATAAAAAAAAAAAAAAAACAAAGAAAAAGACCCTTAAGGACTATCACTAAATGAAAGGATGAAATCAAGAAAAAACCCTCTCTGAAAAGGAATATGGTAAGGAAGGGTTCATCTGCACCTGAAGTCTGAAGTGAAGGAAAAAGTCTCCACTGGGCATCTGTAACGACAAAACAGGCCTCATGAGACCCAAGCGCACACAATGTGGCGCAACTTCCAAGCTGAGAATTTAGTTTAAACTGGGTGTGCCCCCAGGTGCCTGGCAGAAACTATATAAACCTTTCCTAGAAGAATGCATACTCAACCCAGGCCTCAAAGCATCCTTACGAATGCACTTGCAATAAATATTTTCTCAATGAAATACAAAGCCAGCTGATTTTGGTGCTGTGAAATCTAAAACATCTGGGTTAAAATCCCAGCTCTACCTTCTGACTATCTCTGTATTCTCAGGGAAGTTCTTAAGCTGCAGTTTCCCCTTCTGTAAAACAGTTGCCCCATAGGCTTTTGAAGGCACAGTTTCTGGTACGTAACTGTCAACAGCTACCGGTCGCTATCATAACAGTATCAGTAGTTATTAGTCTAAAATTACTCGTAAGTTTTACTTAATAATGCAAAATAAAAGTTGTCACCGCCAATAAAATACTTCTGCACCATCCACCACCACCCCGAAACAACTGAGCCTGACTCTAATCCATACTCTGGACAACCCATGAATCAAAAAGTGAATCACACTGAAAATTAGAAAAGTTTATATTTAGAATAATAATAAAAATAATACACATCAAAAGTTATGGAATTAAAAAAAATTATGGGATAAAGCTAAGCTTAAAGGGAAATCTATAGTGTTAAATGTATACATTAAAAACAAAAAAGGCTGAGAAAAAAAAACAAAAAAGGCTGAACATCTAAAAAAGTTTGAGAAAAACTATTAAGTGTGCAATAACATTATGTCTTTAAAAATGTACATACCTTAATATTTAAAAATACTTTATTACTAAAAATACTAACCATCAGCTGACAACACAGGGTTGAAACAAACCTTCACTGTGTTAAAAAACACATTATCTGCAAAGCATAAAAAAGCAAAGCACAATAAAACCAGGTATACCTGTACAAAAAAGGAAAAATTATTTGCCAAGCCTCACTTTAATACAGAGATCTCATAAATTCTAAATAAAATATTAGCAAAGCAAATCCAGCAAGGACAATACATTACAATCAAGTTGAGATTATTCCAGAAACACAAGATTTATTTAACACTTGAAAATAAGTCCAACATATTTCATCTTATTAAATAAGAAAATAATGATAATATCATTAGATGCAGAAAAAGTATTTGCTAAGATTCAACATCATTTGTGATTTAAAAAAGAAAAATCCTAGCAATCTACAAATAAGAAGGAAACTTCCTTTATCTGAAAAACAGTATCTATAGTAAACACCTACAGTAAATATCACACTTAATGGTGACAGAGTGAAAGGCATCTTTTTGATACTGGGAACAAGGAAAAGATACCTACTCTCACCACCTTTACTCAACACTGCAGAAAAAAAGAAGACACAAAACACTTAAGAGTTAGAAAAGATGAAATAAAACTGCCATTATTCACAAATAATAGAATCATGCACATAGAAAATTCAAAAGGATCTATAGAGGACTTGTTAGAATTAATGAGTTTATTAAGATTGCTAGGTATAAACCCAATATACAAAAATTAATTGCATTTCTATATACCAGTAATAATTATAAAATGATACCATTCATATCATTTTCGACATCAAAAATATCAAATACCTAGGCATGAATCTAACAAAAGATATTTAGGACCTCTAGAAAAAATTCTAAAACGTTACTGAGAGAAGTAAAAAGATCTAAGTTAAAGACTATATCATGTTCATAGATGAGAAGACTCAACTGTAAAGACGTCAATTCTCCCAAAACTGATCTATAGAGTCAATGAAATATCAATCAAAATCACAAGAGGGGGCTTCCCTGGTGGCGCACTGGTCGGGAGTCCGCCTGCCGATGCGGGGGGCGCGGGTTCGTGCCCCGGTCCGGGAGGATCCCGCATGTCGCGGAGCGGCTGGGCCCGTGGGCCATGGCCGCTGGGCCTGCGCGTCCAGAGCCTGTGCTCCGCAACGGGAGAGGCCATGGCAGTGAGAGCCCCGCATAATAAAAAAAAAAAAAAAAGTAACAAAATCACAAGAGGTTTTCTGTTTGTTGTATAAAATTTATTATGCTCATTCTAAAATTTACATGGAAATACAAAGGGCCAAAAATAGATAGGATAATCTTAAAGAAGGAAAACAAGATGGGAAGACTCGCTCTACCAGATATCAAGACAATTTAAAAGCTATAGCAACGAAGGTGGCATTACTACAAGGAAAGACCAATGAACTAGAGAAAAGAATCCAGAAACAGAGCCACACTAGTATGGACATTTGATTTTGACAAAGGTGGCAATAAAGAGTAATGGAGAAACAAGAGGCCTTTCAACAAATTGTGCTGGACAACTGGATATCCATACAGAAAAAGTGAAACCTGACCTCTTCCTCAAACCATACCTAAAAACTATTCTACACAGGTTTTAGATCTAAATGTGGAAGACAAAAAATTAAATGTCCAGATTTTAGACCAGAGGTTCTGAGGTCTTCTGACCCAAGGCACCTGCAGATAGAATTCAAGATATAAAAAATATTTTTGATACCTCAACTGTATCCTCTCATGCCTTAGCATTTTAGTGAGCCAGTTCCCATTGACAGCATCCACATATCTTTGCCTGAGTTTTCCAGGAATTGTTTGTAAGTGCTGAGAATTAATGCTCTGCTCTCACCAGCCTTCAACCCATGTGTGTATGTGTGATGTGTCTGAAGAACAAGTGTGAAGAACATAATGTTGTGAGGACCACTAACTCCCAGAGTTAGCCAGAGATTTAATCTTGTTCATCACCTGCATGATAATACACTCTTTTTCAAGCACCTCCACTTCCCTGCCTCAAATCCAGTATATTTTTTTGTGAGCATTGCCCATATTAATTACTTGAACTCGAATCCTTGTCTGGGGATCTGCTTCTTGAGAAACCAAGAAAACCAAGACCCAGAGTTACAATGAACTTGAGTAGGGAAAAAAATTACTTCTCTATTTTTGTAACTGCTAATTGAAGGAAATGCTAAATTTCAGTTATGAATATAAACATACCAAAATGATGTTAGCAGTACTTGTGACTTTGTCTCTAACAGAAATCACAGGTGTTTTAATATTACATGACAGCTGATGCAGATACCTCCAAATATTTTTTACACTCCTCACTACACTGAAGCCGTTATTTATTAGTTAACTGCTAAACTGCACATGATCGTGGTCTTTCTGCCTATAATGTTATACAGTCTTCCTGTCTATAATGTCATCAACTATTGAGTAACTAACTACCTCTGTGCCAAGTAATTATTCAACCACAAAACAGTTGAGTGTTCTACAACTAAAGATTAACTCAAAAAGCCTTGGGTGAATTCTGATGTTCTTGGAAAACCTATCCTTGCCTTGTGAAGTATAATATGGAAATTTTAATTCATACACAACAACTAAATACAATTAAACTTTAACCTGTAATTTTTAAATGTAATTTTTTCTTACTGAATACATTAACTAAAAAGTACACAATTGATATCATCACAAATTTATTTTTTAATATCCTGAAGGTATATTTCAATAACCATATGGTATCATTTTTATAAGTTCAAAACTATTCAAAAATAAAAATTATATTCTTTAGGAATTTATACCTGTGAAACTATTTTTTTTTTAAAAAGCAATGAAATAAAACATAAAATTCAGGATTCCGGTTGCATAGGTGGGAGGGGAATGAGGAGATGCAAGAGGAAAATAGTAACCCATTAGTTTTATGTCCTTTGTCTCAACTGGGTAGCAGGTACATACATGTGCATTTGTTTAATTATTATCTTATATATAAGTTTTATATATATTCATTTTATACTTAGGAAATATTATGTATTTAAAAAGGAGCATTCATAGAATCAGAAAAAAATTCTTGAAAATCAAAAACGTGATAGCAGGAAAAAATTATTTCTAAGTTAAAGCTGAACACCCCACCCAGAATTTAAACAAAAAAAAAAAAACAAAAAAAAATGAAGAGGGGGAAGAAAAAGAAAATTAGAGGATCAGTATAGAAGGATCCACAACTGAATAGGGGGAGATACAGAAAGAGAGAAAAGAGAATATGAAAGGAAGGAAATAACACAAAAGGAATAATATAAAATAATCCCCCTGAACTGAAGGACATGAGTTTTCAGACTGAACAGGCGCATCAAACTGCCTGCACAAAAAAAGTCTTAAAAAAAAAAAAGAAGTCTTTATCCCTTACAGATACATACTAAAATATTTATAGATGACTGACCCATACCACAATATCTTGAAATTTTAGAACACTGGGATAAGGGGAACATTCTTAAAACCTCTGCAAGCTAGAGCTGGGAGAGCATGGTCAAAATGGCACTATACCTCTCAGACAGCAACACTGGAAGCTGGAAGGCAACAGAAGCATGATTTTTAAAATTCTGAAGGAAAATTAGTTCCAACCCAATGCTATGCCCAATCAAATAAAGCATAACAAAGAAGAAAGAACTGTTCAGACTTGCAAGGCCTCAAAAATGTTTTTTTCCCATTCATCTTTTCTCAGGAACCTACTGGAGGACATCTCCATCAAAACAAGGAAAGAAGATGATAAATGATGTGAAGAAATAGGGAATTTAACAAAGGAGATGGGCAAAGAGAATCTCCCGAGGTTGGTAAAAGAAAATCCTGATATGAGAGCTCTACTATTTTAGACTCAGAGAACAACTAAGCCAGATTGGAGCAAAGAGTACAGACATTTCCAGGATACCTCCTACGTGGGATTATACTGAGAGAAGATCCAAAGAATGTCAGAGGTGTGGGGGATGAATTAGGTATATAGAAAACTAAGCAAACAGTAAAACAAAGTAATTATTAATGCCAAAGTAATTATTCCATGAAAAACCTTTTACACACTCTTAATAATGTGAATAATAAATAGTGATTTTCCCAAATATTATGAGATGCTTATATCAGAAAGACAGGAGGAAGGGAAGTGAATGCGTATGTGCTAAGTGGAGATAAGGTTGGGACATCAGCTAGAGAACTAAAGTCTCAGCCTCCATAGTAGCAAGGCCAGAAATGATACATAAAACCAAAAGGAAAAAAAAATTAAAAAAATTTAAAAATGGGAGCATAATCAAGTTACTAAAGAATATGGAAAGAAATACTAAACTACGCAATTTTATGAATCACTGCCTCTAGGACACAAGAATTAAGAGTGAGAAGAAGGGAGTGCATCTTTTCATTGTAAATCTAGTAGTAATATTTTACTTTTCAAATTCTGTACATATGCTATTTTTTAAACCTAAAAATTAATTTTAAAAACCATAGATTTTCACAAGGGTCAAATAAGAATAAAATAGCCATTATTTCCCAAACACCAACTACCTATGGGAAACATAGCAGATCTTTTACAAAAACTATCACTATTCCTCAGGCCATCTTTGTAATGTAGGATTATCTTAATTTTACAGATTAAAAAACTGAAAATGAGAATGAACAAGGAACACTTTTGCTTTGTTTTTTCTGTTTATGTTTTGTTTGGTACTTTACCTTTCCAGCAGTAGCAAAATATTCACCATCAGGGGACCACTCCATCAAATGTACAGATACTGAGGTTCTAAAAAAAACAAAATTGAACAGTTAGCATTTTTTAAATCTGGAACACTATATATATAAATGGTCAAAATAACATTTTCATAACATCATCAAAACAAGAGTGTTTTCACCTCTCTAAAAAGAAATCTAAATATTTCACCTCCCTAAAAATACAAATTAATTCATTAAAGCTAATCCAAAGCTCACTTTGGGGAGCCAAAGAAGAATGAAATTAACATGCATAAATGATATCGCAACCTACTTGCCCCACCAACACCCTAATGTAACATTTTGAAAACTGAGCTCATCATCTTCCCTGGCTAGTTGGATCCCTTCACATACTCCATATTGTTAATGGATCCCTTCACATAATCCTTCCACTTGAAAGAGTGTCTCACAACCTTCACATCTTCCCTCTCCCTATCCCACCTATATCTCATGCATTAATGAATAATTCCTACATATCAACCTTCTCAACCCAAGTCCTGAGGTTATTAACTATGAAAATATTTTCATCCTTTTTAAAACAATCAATTGTAGCACAGATTAAAGGATGATGTTATAATGGGTTTTGGTTAGAAAAAGTCTATTTTTCTAGGCTTCTAAGAACATATTTCAGGAAGCATTTTTTTAATTAATGAACATAACAGAGTTAGACACTAACTTGCACTGCCAGATGCACTTCCAATCATTTAAAACAGGAGGAATTTTATTATCGATTTCTTCCTCCTCTTCCAGAATGTCACCTCCTGGAGGAGCCCACAACTGAATAGAATCAGTTGCTGTCAACAATCTGTTATCTGAAAATTAAAGAATGTTCAGATGAATAAGCAAGGATTATCTAGAGAAATAAACGCACATGTGGGCTTCTGCTTAGGTCTATAAACTATTCTGTGAAAAATAAGCAATGCTGTCTATGAAAAACACTTGTGGAGTATATCCATTTAAAAGTTAGAATCCACTGACAAGAAAACTTGAGGGAAACTTGAGAACAAAAAAGAAAAGCCTCCTGACGAAGAGCTATTGTCTATCAGGTAAAACTTAAAAAAAAAAAATAACAACAGAAGTCAAATAACAAAACAAACCCCAAAAAACTCTGATATATACAACACAGAATATTCTCAGGATATGACATAACTAAAGATTAATGAAATTTGTTTTTCTACATGGACTATTAAAATTATCCTCACTAGTTGTGAATGTAAAAAGGGACAACAGCCATTATCATTAAAAGTTTCTAAACTTTCAAAATTAAAGACAGTAATTTCTCGAAATACAAATAACAAAATGAGATAGGGTTTTTCTGATCTTGTTTTATTTCTGATTTTATTTCTTAATAAATACAGTAAGAGTAAAGTGCAGCACATTAATTAATGAAAGAAATCATCATTGTTTCTTGGAACAAAACATTCAAAAGTACCGGGGGAAAGCACAGAACTAGCAGTAAATTAAGCACCGTACAAAGAAGTGTATATGAAAAAGAAAAAAGTATACTCATTCACTAGCAAAAAGAGAATACTACTGATCATTTTCTTATTATGGGAGACTATATCACATTGTAATCACACACTTAAAACAAATATTAACTTTTCATAATGTCTAAAGATAATTGCTAAATACCTTGAGGGTCCCATGCTAAATTGTATGTCACGGAACTCAAAAAAAACTGCCCAGTTTTAAGCCATTGACACTTGAGTTGCTGAAACATAGAGAGAGAAAGAAAAAAGAGAAAGATATGTTTTCAAAGTAATATCCACAAGCACTACCACATTATCATTTTCTTCAACTGAAGACTATCATCTGAAACAAAGCTGTAAATATTTCACTATTATTTTCAAAATACTGTTTTTAAAATAATTTCCAATGATTCCACTTACTATTCTACCATATCAGACTGTTTGCCACGCCCAAACAAAGCATGTCTCCCAGGCTTCCTTCCATGTCTATAAACACAATCTTTTTTTTTTTTTTTTGGCTGCACGGGGTCTTCAATGAGTCATATAGGCTTCTTAGTTGTGGCATGCAAACTCTTAGTTGTGGCATGCATGCAGGATCTAGTTCCCCGACCAGGGATGGAACCCGGGCCCCCTGCACTGGGAGCGCAGAGTCTGCCCCACTGGACCACCAGGGGAGTCCCCTATAAACACATTCTTATTCTTAGGGTATCCCTTCCTCTCTTTTCCACCTGCAAACTCCTATGGTTACATCAACATCTAGCTAAATCATCACCTCTGCAGTGAAGCCTCTTCTGACATCCTGGCAGCACTCAGAGCACTTTTTACTTACATTCTACCATTATAACACTGGTTATACCGAATTATTTGTTTATATATCTGACTCTCCTATTACACTGCAACTCTTCAAGGGGAGGAATTATGCCATAATGAGCTTTGTGTATTCAGTGTTGTAATGACTGGTACACAGATGCTCAATAAATGTTTATAAAAACAAAGTAAACGCACATTACAAAGAAGTACAAATTAACACAATCCTATGGAGTCAATGTCTAAAATAAAACTAGATATACCTTCCAAAAAGCCAACAAATTTGAACCATATAATATATAAAACCCACAAACCTGACCTATATTTGAATAATTTCCATTCTATTTTCTTACTGTTTCCATTCTAAAGTGTAGAAAGATTTAAAATTTAAGTCACAGCTCTTTCCCATGAAATACAGTAAGTAAAAAAGTTTAGATATCTCTTTGCAGTGGACAAACATAAAATGTCCTTTTGTGAAAGTATAGTGCAATGTAAAGCCATGTCAAGGCTTTTTATAGGCAAGTTATACATTAATTGCTTGGCAAGTAATAATTTAA
This sequence comes from Physeter macrocephalus, assembly GCF_002837175.3. Lineage (NCBI taxonomy): Eukaryota > Metazoa > Chordata > Mammalia > Artiodactyla > Physeteridae > Physeter > Physeter macrocephalus. The sequence continues at coordinate 44,954,344 of NC_041224.1, forward strand.
TAAATGGCAATGCCCTCTCTTATTATAATACTTTTAAAATATTTAACAATAAAATAATTTATTCAAGATTTCATGACTATCTAGAGGTGGAATTTTAAAATACAAAACCTGAATTTCAGTATCCAAAAGTAATTTTATATTTTTTAATCAGGGAAAAAGTTATTTTTTAAACCCTATCACTGCTGACCCAACAACAGTCACAACAGTATTTTAAATACTGCTCAACAGAACTATTTACAGTAATAACAAAATCATTCCTAAAACTAGAGCTATCCCTAATATTCTTTCCATTAGTGCTTCTCAGCGTGTAATCTGTGGACCAATTACATTGCAGAAATTTGGGGAGTGAGGTCTGGAATCTGATTTTTCTTTTCCATTTTTTTTAAATTTAATTTTTATTTTATACTGGAGTATAGTTATTTACAATGTTGTGTTAGTTTCAGGTGTACAACAAAGTGAATCAGTTATACATATACATACATCTATTCATTTTCAGATTTTTTTCCCATATAGGTTATTACAGAGTATTGAGTAGAGTTCCCTGTGCTATTTGGTAGGTCCTTGTTGATTATCTACTTTATATACAGTAGCGTGTATATGTTAATCCCAAACTCCTCATTTATCCCTCCCACCCACCCCCACCTTTCCCCTTTGGTAACCGTAAGTTTGTTTGCGAAGTCTGTAAATCTGTTGCGTTTTGTAAATAAGTTCATTTGTATCATTTATTTATGGAATCTGAATTTTTTTTCTATAAATTTATTTATTTTATTTATTTAGTTTTGGCTGCATTGGGTCTTCGTTACTGCACATAGGCTTTCTCTATTTGTGGCGAGTCGGGGCTACTCTTCATTGTGGTGTGAGGGCTTCTCATTGCGGTGGCTTCTCTTGTTGCGGAGCATGGGCTCTAGGCACGCAGGCTTCAGTAGTTGTGGCTCGTGGCCTCTAGAGCACAGGCTCAGTAGTTGTGGCACACGGGCTTAGTTGCTCTGCAGCATGTGGGACCTTCCCGGATCAAGGCTCAAACCCATGCCCCCTGCATTGTCAGGTGGATTCTTAACCACTGTGCCTCCAGGGAAGCCCCTGAATTTTTAAATATGTACTCTCAATGACTCTTAAGTACTCTGAAAATTTAATATGCATTTCATAATATTATCAAAGGGAAAAGACTATGATATAATTTGTACTTCGGGGGGGAAATGCAAAAAAAAATATTCATATACATACATTTAATGAAAAATATCAAAACCGCTTATTTACTGCAGTTAAGAATACAATTTTTTTTTAAGTTACTGGTAAATATGTCAAGAGGTGAAATCTTAGCGTTCAGATTTCACACTGGCAGTTTTAACTATTTGTGAGTGATGGTGGAGTTCTAATGCATGTAGTAATTTTAAAATTTAAAAGCTTTTATAACCATATTGGATTTTCTGAATATTAAGTAAGACAAAATATAATTCAGCACCCAGTGAGTTTACCTAAGCTCCTAACTCCTTCATTCAAATGTTTAGAAGTACCTGTTATGTTCCAGATACTGTTCTAAGTACCTGAGATACACCAGTGAACAAAAGAAAGAAAGCTCCCTACCCTCATGGAGCTTACATTCTAAATAGTAATTTATAAATAAATAAACAAGATAAGTGCTCCATTGAAAAAGGTTTAAAAATAGAAGGATAGGCAAGTTAGAAGGAAGGTGGGAGAACCAAGTGGCAATTTTTAAAAGGGTGTTCAAGGGACTTCCCTGGTAGTCCAGAGATAAGAATCGCCTTCCAATGCAGGGGACGCAGATTCCATCCCTGGTTGGGGAACTAACATCCCACATGCCTCGGGGCAACTTAGCCGGCCTGCCTCAAAGAGGGAGCCCACATGCCGCAACCTACAGAGCCCGCCCGCGCACCCCAACTAGAGAGAGAAAACCCGTACACCCCAACCAGAGAGAAGCCCTCAGGCCGCAAATAGAGAGAAACCCGAGCAGACCGCACTCCATAACGAAAAGATCCCGCATGCCCCAACAAAGATCCTGTGTGCAGCAATTAAGACCCGACACAGCCAAAAAACAAAAAAATTAAGGAAAATAATTATTTTTTTAAAAAAAGGGAAGGGCGGTCAAGGCACATCTCACTGAGAAGGTATTACTAAGCAAAAACTTAAAGGATCTGTAGAAACTGGCCCTGGAGCTATCTAGAGAAAGAAGGACATTCCAGACAAAAGAACAACCAATGCAAAGGCTCAAAGATGAGAGGGCAACTATCCAAAGAACAGTGAAAATGCCAGTGTGGCTGGAGTGACCAGAGAGGACAAAAATAGTAGATGAGCTCTGAGAGGTAATAAATGGGTACAGGTGCGGAGGCAAGGCGGGGGTGAAGGAAGAAGGGCTGTAGTCCATTCTAAAGCTTTTTGGCTTTAAATGTGAGAGAAGTATGGAGCCATTAGAGTTTTTAGCAGAGAAGTGTCATGATCTACTCTGCTGAGAACAGAGAAAGGGCAAGGGGATAGATATTAGACAGGAGACTAGTCTAGTAATCTAGATAAGAAACAACAGGCGTTCACCTGGGGTAGATTCCAATTAACAAGGCAAATCTCAATAAGCAATATTCTAGGAAACTGATTGTCTAAAAGGCCTAGGGATATATTCCTAGTGAATGTAAACGATCTTACCATAAAGCACCAGACTAACTTCACACTGATATTCCAACCACCTTCAGCACCAGCTCCTAAGGAGCTCTTTATTGCTGTCAACTGGATTCCAAACTCAATTATAAAACTTTTCTACTACCATTTAATACTTACACAATTTCTCTTATGAGAATTTATGCCCAAGGGCTCAAAAATACAAACAGCATTACCATATGAAGCTGCAACCTAAAAAAGAATGAACAAAGCGTTAATATTTAAGGAAAAGAGAAAATAAAGGTAACTTCCTTTTCATAATAATGAATAAACTGATTACATACAATCCCAATACAGTATTTATGAGTTTATTCCCTTCCATAAATATAAATGGAAAAGTACTGGACTTAAGAATCTCTTCTCTTATCAAAAATTCAGCAGGCTTTATTTTCCATATCAAATACAAGGTTGACCTATTCAAAGAAATCATCCTTTCCTATAAAAATTTCATTTTTAAATACAGAAATAACTTTTATTAATGAAGACACATTTCAATGGTACATCTGTCAGAAACTTTACAATCCAGTGAAAATAATATAAAAACCATGAGAAGTAGAAAAAGACATCAAAGAGCAACAGGTTTTAAAAATATATCAAATAAAATGCCATTAACTATACCATCAAACAAAAAATACCAATTGGGAACACCATGTAGAAGGAGGAATAGAGAAAATGGACTAAGGAGAAACCAGAGAGACATCCACTGCAACTGGAGGAGAAACAGCTGATATAGACATCTCTAGTGGACTTAAGCTAGGGGTTTGGGGGCTAAGAGGACTTTGCTCCAGGTCACATACCTGATGAGAAGAAACACAAATTCCTCTGTTCCTAGGAGCTTACCAGAGCCTGTTTTCCAATAATTCCTTGAAAGCCAGTTCCCAGTTTATCCTCCTCTTGGCAAGAGGGAAATAACTACAGGGAACAGACCAAAAACCATCTCTTCTCACACCTCTAGGTCTATGGGTTAACCTATAAAGCTAAATTAGGTATACATGTTTTTAAGGCAAGCCGAAAAGGTCTACTGTGATTTCAGGGCACTCTAATGCAAAAGAAGTGATTTTATTTATTTATTTATTTATTTTTAGTATCTACAGTCACTCAGAGTGCATTTACTTATTTATTTATTTATAAATATTTATTTATTTACTTAGGCTGTGCCAGGTCTTATTTGCACCACACAGGATCTTCATTGAGGCATATTTAGTTGCAGCATGCAGGATCCTTAGTTGCAGTATGCGGACTTCTTAGTTGCGGCACGCATGTGGGCTCTAGTTCCCCAAACAGGGATCGAACCCGGAACCCCTGCATTGGGAGCGTGGAGTCTTACCCACTGGACCATCAGGGAAGTCCCCAAAAAAGTGATTTTAATTGTTATTTAATATCTAACTTTCTTTCCAAGAAAAAGCTGTTACTCCACAATGGTAGGGGGAGAGCTACGTAAAATGCCTGGCCACGGTAACACTTAGGTAAAAAGTGTTACGGATGATCACATTCAACATGTTCAATGAATGAATGAACAAATGATTATAACTGGTTAATACAAAGTCATAAATTTGAAAGTAATCATCACAAGGACTGGGGATAAATGAAATAAAAGAAGATGGCAATAAAAGACAATGAATCAGAGACGTCACAATTTGGGCTTCTTTACCTTCAACCAGACTAGAAAAAGTAAAAACATGATTATGAAAACCAAGGGCTTCTATATTTAAAGAAAAATAAAAACAAAAACAAAAATATTGCTCCCAGAGTATCTGTTTATTGTGATCATCACCAGCACATAAATAATTTTTTTAAAATGCATCTCTGACAACTATCGTAACAACTCTAAGCAGGTTTAAAGCTACCATGCTTGGAATAGGGAGATGAGCAATGAAAAATTAATGAGAGAAATCTGACACTCTGAGTGTTTTCTAAAGAGTAAGCAATACTTAGGGAGAACAACTGGGGAAAAAATTCAGAAAAGCAAGAAACAAGCATCAGAAAACACCAGAAAATTCAGTGTTTCAATACTATGTCAATTTTATCATTAGACTGTCATATAGTGGCACATTTACCCAAATATTAAAGCTTAATACAAACAGCAGGGTAGGACAGTAGAAATGATATAATATCACAATTTATTATTTGGCATAAAGTTGCATGATTACTATTTATTACCATGAATATTCTATTTAACATATCCTTGATAAAATTTATTATTACTTAGTAAAGAACAATTTTTAGAACACTAAAACTGTTTAAATTATTACAGGAAAAATATCATTCTTATATTCCCATAGAAACATTTAACTCTGCTACACAACATTGGCCTTAATGAATTACTAGAATATACAGCAAATATGCTATATTTACTTTACATATAATCAAAATTTGATGTATATTATGTGTGAAATTTTGGGGGAGAGGAACATATGATGAAACTTGAATTATTTTAAAATAAATCCTCTGTTTAAAGTCTGAGTAATGAACTTTAACATTCTTCAAACAACAAATAAAGTTTCATTAAATTAACAGAAACTTTACAAAGCATCAGTTACATGACAAATATTATATTAGATGCTAACAACTTGCTACATTTCTTGATAAAAATTTGATGTTATTATAATTTGGGAGAGATAAGGTATGCTAGATATAGAAGATAAAAGTTTATTTCCGTGCTGACTTAATAGCTGCCAGAACTATCAACTGGCAGAATATTAGTACACACAGGAATGTGAACCCTACAAATCTTTTAAGACAGTATATACAGGTATAACAATTAATTATCACTTATCAGCTTAATGGCTCTTTAAAATTTGTACACAACCTATCATTTTACCCACTCCTATTAACAGCCATCTAAGCAAGGTATAATACATAATTAGAAACTGTAGGCAAGCCTTGTATAAAAGCATAAGAATACTCTCTGAGATTGTTAAATACATTAAAAGATGACATTTAATAAAGTAAATAAATCCCTTACTCTTCCGTGTTGGTTAGAACACTCCACACAGCTGACTTGGATGTTTCCATGCTTAGCACCAGGAATGATCTGCACACATTCAAAGTCATTTGCCAAAATAACAATATCACAGCCCGATCCATATGCCTAAAAAGAAAAGTTTTACATTATGTAAAATATGTAATTTGTGAATTATTTTAGTTTATCTTAGTTTTTGCTGCTATTGCAAAGGATACTGTGACACATTTTACAAAAATAGTTAATGTAAGAATACTAAAAATGTCAATTTCCAAATCAGAACATTAAAAGTCACACCAAAAACATGGGGTGACAACACACCATGCATTATCATTCAACAACTGCTACTAACAGGAAAAGGGTTCTTCCAGGTCTTAAACACACTATAGGCTCCATCCCTCATAAATCTTTCGGTTTAGAATTTCTCTCTGAAGCTCATCTCAATAAACCCTAAAGAATAAAACCTCCATCTGAGGGCTTCCCTGGTGGCGCAGTGGTTGGGAGTCCGCCTGCCGATGCAGGGGACACGGGTTCGTGCCCCGGTCCGGGAGGATCCCACATGCCGCGAAACGGCTGGGCCCGTGGGCCATGGCCGCT
>NC_041224.1:44960772-45010198 GCF_002837175.3 Physeter macrocephalus
AATTTATTAAAGTTCACTGAATAATAATTACCAAAAAATCATAAATGTAGGATTGAGGTTCACGCGTACCGGCAAAAAAAAAAAAAAAAAAACCCTCCGTCTGAAAGTAATAAGGTATTGAAGGTTGCAATTGCATTCCCAGGGTTCAAACCAGGCTTGAGGAAGATCAAGATAGAAATCAGATGCATTTTCCAACACAATTCCACATGGTTTAAAGAGCTAGTTAAATAGACATGAACCCCTAAGGCAGAATTACATGCACTAAGGCAACACTAAACAAACTCAACTGCCGAAGTGAATCCATGATGAAGCCAGCCTGCCAGCCCCCTCCCCTCAACCTTACCAGGCAGGAGAGAAAGACAGAGAGACAGAGACAGAGAGAGGAAACAAATCCAAAGTGGTTACACACACACACACACACACGCTAAACAAAATAAAAAATAAACTGATTTATATAAAATATGACAAGTATTTGGTCTGGAAAATAAAACACAAAGTTAAGTTCCTGGAAAATTCCCTTGTTCAAAAGAACTATAATGAGCAAAACCACATATTTCTTCCTATTGCCACACTTCTTCTTGGTGTATGCTATTCCTGTTTTGCAACTTTGTGAATTTTATGATGACATAAGGGGCAGAGGGTGGGGACATTTTTCTTTTTCTTCCAAACTCAACTTATGATTAAATATTTAAAACAACCTAACAATGTAATTCTCAAATGAAAAAGCCCCATAAAAAGCAACAAAGTTTATGAGGTGGTATTTTTTTCCCACTATTTCTACAGCCTTAAGCAATATGGTCATGTCCTACAAAATACAGATATCCAGTAGCCAGGGCTGACAAGTGATGACAGCTAAGCCAGTGAGGTCCACATACAGCTGGTAATGAAAGAGGAAACTGAAGATAAAGACCAGAGAGGAAGACAGACACTACTTCTACTGGCTACTGAAACTTCCAGTGTTGCCAAAATCCTGCTCTAGTGGGTGTGAATCATAGATGGTCTCAGGAGGTCTTTGAAATCCTGGAAATTATATTTAAAGCCATGTGAATGTGTGGTTTTCACTGGGTCCACAGATCTCATTAGTTTGTCTTAAAGACTCTCTTCCTTAGACAAAGTGTGTTATCCCAAAATTATTACATGGTAGCTAAAAACCTGAGTATTTGCTATTACCAAGATTCTATGTTTTTAGTTGTGATATCCAAAATATCATTAGGAGACTCCTGTCAATTAGCTGAGGCTGAAAAACAAGTGACCCTCTTCTTTTACCTTATTACACTTGAAAATAATTTAAGTATCATTTTCTAAAGCCATAAAATCCTCTGAATTAACACACTATCGTGACAAAAATAAAAATACTGTTGCCTTCTCTAGAGGGTTCAATGTCATTCTGAACAATGATTAAGTGTAGCTGAATAGGCATAACACACTCAGTCTTCTCTAACCTCAGTTTTATATATACTAATTGCCTTGACTACATTATTTTCAAAAATTCAAATAAGTAATACTCATATCCCAAACACTGTTCTAATTTCTCAGATTTCCCTTAAGTCTTAGATAAATTAAAGTGTAAAGTAAAGAAATTTTTTTCTTTTTGGCCACACCTTGCGGCTTATGGGATCTTAGTTTCCCTACCAGGGACTGAATCCAGGCCCTGAGCAGTGAAAGCACCGAGTCCTAACCACCGGACCACCAGGGAATTCCCAATTTTTTTAAATTTATTTTTCCTATTTTTTTAAACAACTTTATTGGAGTGTAATTGCTTTACAATGGTGTGTTAGTTTCTGCTGTATAACAAAGTTAATCAGCTATACATATATTCCCATATTCCCTCCCTCTTGCGTCTCCCTCGCACCTTCCCTATCCCACCCCCCTAGGGGGTCGTCACAAAGCACCAAGCCGATCTCCCTATGCTATGTAGCTGCTTCCCACTAGCTATCTATTTTACATTTGGTAGTGTATATATTCTACTCTCTCACTTCCTCCCAGCTTACCCTTCCCCTCCCCGTGTCCTAAAGTCCATTCTCTACATGAGTTTTTATTCTTGTCTTGCCCCTAGGTTCATCAGAACCTTTTTTTTTTTAGATTCCATATATATGTCTTAGCATACGGTATGTTTTTCTCTTTCTGACTTACTTCACTCTGTATGATAGACTCTAGGTCCATCTACCTCACTACAAATAACTCAATTTTGTTTCTTTTTATGGCTGAGTAATAAATCTTACACAAACATGACCTTTCCTATAAGAATACAGAGTATGAATACATTATACTGGCATTTTCTATGGAGTAGTTGGATGCTTTAACATCCTGGTAGTTACAGGGTCAAAGTTTGAGATCACTGACAACTGTTGACAGATGTGTCTAAATTTTAAAAAGAATAGCACTGATGAATCAAGAGGTACTAAGCATGTTGAAAGGTTTCACTAATTTAACAAGGTGTTATAGTCTAATTTAACAAGAATACTCTACCAAGAGAGTTACTGTTAAACTCCCACCTCTCCCTGAGAGTTTTGATTCATATAAATATAAGGCACATGTTATTAAAAGCTAGAAAAATAATTACAAGAAAGAGGTGCCATTTATTGAAAGCCTGCTGGGTACAAGTACTGTACCATGCATTCCACATTCCTAGTCTTTCTTTCAAGACTGCAGTAAACCTAGAAGTTGGTTATTAATCCCACTTGAATATAAAGAAATGGAAGTTCATATGATTTAATCAAAGTCCTAAGTCACAAGGCAAACACATACTGGCATGCAAATTTAGATCTTTTTACACTGTTTTATACACTTCAGTAATGACCATCTTCTATCATATTGTTTTCTAGTGCTTAAATTTTTGTTCATCTTATTGGTTAATTATATAAATTCATTTAAATTCTTCATTTCTGCTGTGATTCTGGTCTATAAACAAACAAAAAACTAAAGAGAATACAGGGTTGTCTGGACTTTCATGATTACTTGGTTGTACCAAGTCACCTTCAGGAAAAAGTCTTAAGACGTCAGTGTTGACCTATGAAAAAATTTTACAACCAAGAAAACAACGCAGAGATTAACAAAAATTTCCCAAGAAAACATCTTTTCCCTCTCTTCATTTTAGTCACCTAGTTAAAACCCTAACTGCTTATGATACTCACAGAATTAAAAATTAACTTCTAAAATGGACAAATAGGTTTCCTTATTGAATGCTGAATGGATCCCTTATTAAGCTAGAACTTTCAAATAGTACTTATCCATTAAAGCTAAATAAACCACTTAAAGTGTTTTATTTTACGTTTTCAATGACAAAATATTCTTTTTTATAGAGAATAACACGTACTAAATTTTAAAACTATATAGGAAAATTAAGTCACCTTCTTAGCCTTGACCATTCCCACTCATACCAAGGAGCAATCACTTAAGTTACCTATGAACTCTTCCTGAAATGTTTAGTGTACATACAAGTGTATCTACATATAAATCTTTCTTTTTAACATAAAGGGACTATGCTATACACAATTCTGCAACTTCTTGTCTACTTAATTAACAATATATCTTGAAAACTTTCCAAATCCCACAGAAGGAATTACTTCATTCTTCTTAATAGTTGCATAGTATTCCATTTTGTGGCTTTGCCATAATTAATTTAGGTTTCCAGTCTGTTACTATTGCAAAAAATGTTTCAATGAACATCTTCATGTATATGATACTATGCATATGTATGCAAATATACCCATAAAATAAATTCTAAGACATTACTTGCTGCATCAGTGATTAGAATTAATAACTAAAGCAGACCACCCTTCAAAAAAATCATACTCCCCAGATATAAAAAGCTACCTGTTTGTCCACATCATCACTAATCCTGATCATTATCAAATGTTTTAATCTTTCTAATCCAACAAAACCTGGCATCTACTTGTTTTAATTTGTATTTTTATTAGGAATATCTCTTCATATATTTATCAGCCATTTATATTTCTTTCTCTTCAAACTGACTATTCAGGTTACTGGTCCATTTCTTTTTCTGTTTTTTTTTGCCACACAGTGCAGCTTGTGAGATCTTAGTTCCCCGACCAGGGATGGAACCTGGGCCCCTGAAAGTGGAAGTGGGGAGTCCTAAGCACTGGACTGCCAGGGAACTCCCACTGGTCCATTTCTTAACTGGGTCTTTAGTCCTGTTGTTCTCAGTGATTTATAAGAGCTCTTCACAGAACTTACCCTTGGTCATACGTAGCTAAAAAAAATTTTTTTTAACAAAATGCCTGAGCTGAAGATATATGAAGGTGCAAACATATCAGAGAAAACATTTTCTTAATTGAGAGAGTATATTAATATAATACACAATTCCAATTTTTAAAATTTTATAAATAGATCACAAGAAGCCACTGACTATTTTAAAACCTAATTTATGGCTTACCAGGAAACCATAGATTTATACATAAAAAATACACATTCTGGACTTAATGAGAGTTCTCAAAATGAAATTTAAGTCTACAAAATGAGTACTTTTTTTTTTTGGCTGCACTGGGTCTTGGTTGCAGCATGCGGGATCTTAGTGGTGGCATGCATGTGGGATCCAGTTCACCGACCAGGTATCAAACCCTGGCCCCCTACATTGGGAGCACAGTCTTACCCACTGGATGACCAGGGAAGTCTCTATGAGTACTTATTATCAGCAATATATTCAATCAGCCTCATCTGTCTTCCTATAAGTTTCTACACCTAAAGTCAAACCCTTAACATTATCAATTACTGCCTACCACCACCCCCCAAAATAAATAAGCCTCCTGTCATTCAGATACAAGTCTAAACTACAGTTAGAAAAGGGCGAGAGGGTAGTATTTGAAAAGAAGCTCTTCCTTCCACACAACTAAGAACACATTTTACTGAGATGATTCAATCATTCTAACAGTTTGAAGTTCATTCAAGAATGCTGAATGAGCAAAATAAATGAGAAAGAAACTATATATTAAAATAAACAAAACAGGGCTTCCCTGGTGGCGCAGTCGTTGGGAGTCCGCCTGCCGATGCAGGGGACACGGGTTCGTGCCCCGGTCCGGGAGGATCCCACATGCCGCGGAGCGGCTGGGCCCGTGAGCCATGGCTGCTGAGCCTGCGCATCCGGAGCCTGTGCTCCACAACGGGAGAGGCCACAACAGTGAAAGGCCCGCGTACCGCAAAAAAAAATAAAAATAAAAATAAAAAAGTAAACAAAACAAACAAACAAAAACTAAATATTATGCAAAAAGCTCAGACTAAGCCAATGATGCGTGAAGCAATGTCGGAAATAATCTACTATGACTACTTGTGTGGTAACCAAAGGGACTGTTCCTCTTAGAAACAACCCACACCAGGAAATGCAAAATTAACAGACTACTTATAAGTAACAGTAGAAGAAAGCAAAGCTGCAAGCAGTATGCTAAGTGATACATAAGACAAAGATTAATAGCATGTAAAAACAAAAATTTATGGCCAGAAAAAAGGAAGAGAAGAAAACTGAAGAAAATACTACATGTTTGTGATTAAGGGGTAAGAGACAAAATGATTTTTGTTTTAATTTCTTCCTAACAACCCCAGAGAAGCAACTGATCTGAAAGTAGAGCTTTCTCTAATTAAAATTAAAGCTTTAAATTTAAACAAAAACTATTTTTAATATTAGTCAAAAGCTAGCCAATTTTGATAATTTACTAACAAGATGGACCTATAAAAAAACTGCTAAATATAAGATAAAAAGAAACAGACACCTGTTCTCCAAACTAAGCCTATTTCTATACCCTTGAACCAAGAACAAACATATGTTTTTTTAATTTACTGATACTAGTACCATCCGAAAGGAAAATGAGACCTTGAAAAGAAAAATATGCAATAATTAATTAATTAATTCTAATTAACCATTACAAAACCAGCTCTATCTCCAGCTTGCCTGCATTCTCATTAAAAGGTAGGTCTGGAAATAAAACCCAAAAATTATCTTCTCTTATAAATAACTATTTTATGTCAGTGCTAAGAATAAACCATTAAAAGTATTAATTATCAAAAATGTATAAAGGAAATCATAGTAATACTGGTAACAGTAAGCCCCATGGACTGGCCAGCACGTATAAAAACTTAGAGTCACCTTTCAGCCTCAAATTTGTTCTCTAAAGCTTAGAGTATAAAATAATTTGCCTCATAGAGAATATTGAAGTAAAAGACTACTTTTTAAAATTGCTACATCTAAAGAAATAAAATGAGCTTGTTTGACCATTAAATTATTAGAATTGGAGAACATAAGTACCTAATATCTTGTTCCTTAATTTGTTCTTAATACATTTTCCATCTGAAAGGATTTTAAAGTTAACAGTATATTATGTAGCAATATTAATATGTAATGTTTATGACAACTTTCAATTATTTTGTAACTACTGGCCATTTCCAGAAAATCATTTAATCTAAATGTTGATATTTTGAGGGAGATGGTCCTGACAGTGTTCAAAACAAATTTCCCAAATAATATGATTAAACTATTAAATTATAATTAAACTTCCAATCCTGCAATAGGATGGAAAGAGTACATTCTTGAGAATCTAGAGGTGCTAACGCTGACTATAACAATGGGCAAATCACAGTCTCTCTACAGATAATTCCTCAATCAGTCAAACGAAAGATTGTGACTAGATCACTTCCGAGACCCCTTTCAACTTTTAAACTGTGACTCTGCTAAGTGTATACAAATTTGCTTCAAAAAGTCTTGATAAAAAGATTAAATAATCCAGTGTACACTATTTTACATAGAACCCCAGCTAAATGTTTTATATCTTGTGACTCTTTCCCCTGCTCAAAGCTGACAGGAGGCAAGAATGGGTCCAGAATAATGACCAGTGGCTAATAGCTGAAAAAGATGAGCTATGCTGAAGTCTATTCTGGGGAATTTAAACCAGAAAACCCAGAGTTAGCAGGAAGAGTTGAGCTGAAAAGTCATACATATTCAGGGATAAGGCAGCCATTAAGAACCATGTGCAATTTGAAACTGAAATCACCAGTTTGAGAAGCAAATGGATCAGATATCCGAAAATAAGAAAGAACTCGTAAGAAAACATGTATGCAAAATCTCTAAGAAAACGTGGTTTATTCTACCAGCTTTTTAGTTCTAATCACTCTGAAGTTCAGTTGCCCTTCCTTGATGATTCACTGTGTATACTGAAATAAACCTTGTTTTTACTTCAGTTCATCTGTCCCTTGCCCTGACTGGAACCAAAACTGGTACAAAGACTGGGGATATTCAGAGCAGGGCTTCAAGGAAAATATGGAATTGTCCATGACATTAGAGCAGCAGCAATGAGGACACTACGATAGAAAACTGGCAAAAAAAATATGTATAATAAAGTTACAGTTACTAAAGTAGTCATCTATGATCCCGTGGGACCCAGAATATGTACTAGAGAAAGGCTTTTGGAGCACTAAATAGCCGAATGTACTTTCTTCAGCTTTTTTTTTTTTGTGTGTGTGTGTGTGTGTTATGCGGGCCTCCCTCTGTTGTGGCCTCTCCTGTTGCGGAGCACAGGCTCCGGACGCGCAGGCTCAGCGGCCATGGCTCACGGGCCCAGCCGCTCCGAGGCATGTGGGATCCTCCCAGACCGGGGCGCGAACCCGGTTCCCCTGCATCGGCAGGCGGACGCGCAACCACTGCGCCACCAGGGAAGCCCCTTTCTTCAGCTTTTAAGAATGAAAAGCAAAAAGCAATGAGCAAGAGTATGGTGCACCTGTCACTCTCATACACTACTGCAGTATAAAAATATGTGACTTTTCTGGAAGGCAATTTGGTAATATGAATTAAGAGACTGCAAAGAGATTTAAGTACTTTGATTCATTATGTCTATTTCTAGGACTCTATCCTGAGAAAACATTCAAATGTGCAAACAAACATTACAACTAGTACCAAGATGTTTACTGCAGCATTATTTAAAGTAATTTAAAAAAAATGGAAACAACCTAAACATCCCATAATAGAAAAATTATGGTTTATCACGTCAAGTGTATTGTCCATCAGACTCGCAGACGTTTCTAAGCGAAACTGCCCCACCCACAGCCTGGGCGGACAACATGACCAACACTCACCACATACAACTGATTGGACCAGGGTGACACCTGATTCCAAAGGCCAAGAATTTTTATTTATTTTTTCGCGGTACGCGGGCCTCTCACTGCTGTGGCCTCTCCCGTTGCGGAGCACAGGCTCCGGACGCGCAGGCTCAGCGGCCATGGCTCACGGCCTAGCCGCTCCGCGGCATGTGGGATCTTCCCGGACGGGGGCACGAACCCGTGTCCCCTGCATCAGCAGGCGGACTCTCAACCACTGCGCCACCAGAGAAGCCCTCAAAGGCCAAGAATTTAATACCAAAAGCTACAGGCTGGCCAGCAACCCATGATGTGGCCTGGCTTAAAAAAGGTGAGCTGGGTCAGATTCCACTTTCTGGATATTCAAGGATATACCAAGAAATGTAGCAGGTAGTAATAAGCAGTAAAGCCAAAAGGACTTTATGTAAACAGAGGCCAGGGTGGTCCCTGGGGTCCTCATGCAAGCCAGTTTTAATGGATCCAACACAGGGAGAGGCTGAGATATTATGAGAGCCACACAGTCCAACACAGACAGAGCAACCAGTCCCCTGAGCCGACCAAGTTCCTGATATCTGAGGCCCAGCTGCACTACGTACGACTTGTGTTAGAAGATTCTTGGAAGAGTTGCCTTATCGACTGAAAAAAATTACACAACCTAAATGTTGAGAATTATATTTTATTTGGAGGACTTTCTCAGGACTTCAAGGCCAGGAGGCAGCCTCTCAGGTAGTTCTGAGGGACTGCTCTGAAGAGGTAAGGGAGAAGCCAGGATATATAGGAGTTTTGCAACAAAGACCAGGTAGCTGCAACATGAACAGATTACTGTTAACTAAAGAAAACCAGACATCTCAAGTGAATGAATTTAGCACTTTTCTACAAGAGTCTGGGCTCATTGAAATCATTGCTTTGATATGCACCTTAGCTATCTAGGACCAGTATTCTTCCCCATCCTGAGTCCCCTCAGGGTGCACCTTTGGGGGTGGCTGCAGCGGATGGCTTGACAGCAGGCAGCCCATTCACCTCCGTCCTGTGCTCCTTCAGGGCTCACGGGGGGTGGGGGGGGACAGTTTTCCCTCACACTCTTCTACTCCTCTCCTATATTCTCGTAATTCCCCATTGCTTAAGGTAATTTGTTCCTTGTACCATTTAAGTCTCAACAAATAGTCACAACAGGATGACGGTGGGGATTCAAATCAACAAACGTCTACTGAGCAGTTAGCATGCACCAGGCACACAGGGCAGAATGTGATGGAAAACAGGCAGGGTCTCTACCACATGAAGTTTACATTTCGCCAGAGGACAGGGAGAGGTGGATGGTAAGTTTTTGTTTTTGTATTTTTTAATTTACAAAGAAGGCTTGAGATTCTCATTAAACATAGCAAACAAACAAACAAACAAAATACATCTATATCCACTCCCTCACAAAACTCCATTAAGTCGATTTTTTTAAAAAGCTAGAGGTGTACATAAAACAGACACCACAAAGAATAAACTAAAATGAACGTGTGCATAACCACCACTTAAAAAAGGAAGACACTATTTCCAGGGCTTCCCTGGTGGCACAGTGGTTGAGAGTCTGCCTGCCAATTCAGGGGACACGGGTTCAATCCCCGGTCCGGGAAGATCCCACATGCCGCGGAGCAACTGGTCCCGTGAGCCACAATTACTGAGCCTGCACGTCTGGAGCCTGTGCTCCGCAACAAGAGAGGTCGCGATAGTGAGAGGCCCGTGCACGGCGATGAAGAGTGACCCTCCGCTTGCCACAACTAGAGAAAGCCCTCGCACAGAAACGAAGCCCCAACACAGCCATAAATAAATAAATAAATAAATTTAAAAGGAAAAAGGAAGACACTATTTCCAGCAACCCAAAAGACCGTGTGTCCCTTCAAAAGGACACTTCTCTCCCGCAAGCAAAGTAGCACTGCCCTGACTTTTTTGGAAAATCACTCCCTTGCTTTTCTTTGTAGTTTTTCTACTTCTGCATGCATGCCTAAATAACATGGTTTAGTTTTGCTGGCCCTCTGAACTTTGTGTATGTGAAATCATACTGCATGTATTCTTTTATCTTGCTCTTTTCATGAACATTTGGTCAGAGGTTAATTCATGACACATATTGCTGTGATTCATTCATTTTCATTACTTATTAATATTCCCTTGTAGGTACCACAATGTATCCATTCTAATGTTCTTGGACTGTTTGCATATTATTAAAAACAATGCTGCTCTAAGAAACAAACACAAATGCTGCTCTGAACGTTCTTGTAGAGATATCCTGCATATTATATGTATTTATCTAGAATATATATAGAGAAGAAGAACTGATAGATCACAGAGAATATGTATCTTAAATTTTGGTATATAATGATAAAGCATTTTCCAAAGTAGCTGTATGAATTAATACTCCCACTAGCAGTGTATAAGGATTCCCATTTATGGATATTCTTGCCATCACCAGATATGTCAAATTAATCTTTTGCAAATGTGGTAGGTATGCAATGGTATTTCCTGATTTCAACTTGCATTTCTGATTACTAATAAGGAAGAGCCTCTTTTCATATGTTTGCTAGTCATCTAGACTTTCTCTTTTTGTGAAATGCCTGTTCAAGACTTTCATCCACTTCCTATTAAGTTCTCAGTTCTTTTCTTATTGATTTATAGATATTTTTATATTCTGGATACCAATCCTTTGTCAAATATATGTGATGAAATTATCTTTTCCAAGTCCATGGCCTGCATTTTCACTGTTCCTTATAATTAGATTCCAGTTATGCATTTTGGGCAGGAACATCACAGAAATATAGCCATGTTCTCACTGCATTTTACTAAGAGGCACATTTGTCTACTTGTCCCATCTCTGGTGATGTTAACTTCGATCAGTTGATAAACGTGGTATCTGACAAGTTTCTCCTCTAAATAGCTATTATTTTTCCTTTGTAATTAATAAGCATTTTGTGGGAAGATATTTTGAGGTTATATAAATATCTTGTTACTTATCAAACTTTTACCCACTAATATTAGCATCCATTGGATGATTCTTGCCTAATCAGTTATTACTATGATGGCTGCCAAATGGTAATTTTCTTTCTTTTTTTTTTTTTTTTTTTTTTTTTTTTGGCCTCACCATGCAGATTGTGGGATGTTAGTTCCCTGACCAGGGATCAAACCTGGGCCCTGGGCAGTGAGAGCACAGAGTCCTAAACACTGGACCACAAAGGAAGTCCCCTCATTTTTTTTTAACTGAAGTATAGTTGAAGTGTAGTTGATTTACAATTTGTGTTAGTTTCTAGTGTACAGCAAAGTGATTCAGTTATACATATATATATTCTTTTTCATATTCCCTTCCATTAAAGTTTATTACAAGATATTGACTATAGTTCCCTATGCTATATATAATAGGACCTTGCTATTTATCTGTTTTGTATATAGTAGTGTGTATATACTAATCCCAAACTCCTAATTTATCCCTCCCCCTGAGTTTTCTTATTGATTTTTGTACTTTTTATATTAAAGATCATGAGTTCTTACCTCATTCAAAGGGTGATAATCCACTACTATCACTTATTTTCAAATTCCAACTGTCCCAGACTTGGCCAGTAGGAACCCTTCAAGCTAGCCCTGTCTTCTTTTGACATGTTCTCGTCATTCTTTGAACAATTCCTTACTTTCTGGCATAAGAGATTCCAGGCTTATCTAGGCTTATCATCCAACCTAGAATCAGCTATTTCTCCAAGGAATGCTGTTTCTTTTTAGTGGAGAATGGTATTTAGAAACCAAGATCTTGATGCCAGTTATGTTTCTGCTACTGGAGTACCAACTGTGTCTAGGCCCTCTCAGCTGACCAACTAGGAAACAGACATGTGTCTGCGTGCACCTGAATACACATGCATATGTGTGTGTATGTAGACACCCACATACAGTTTCAACTCTCCACTGAAAGGTTTAAAAGCAACGACATCCAGGATATGCATACATCCCCACCATATCTATACACCTCTATACCTATACATCATTGCTCTCTCCCTTTCTCACTCTCTAAATATATATATACACAGATTCACACATTATAAACACATAACATATACATATATGGATACACACACATACATATGAAGTCACACAGATGCCTCTGGTCTGATTATATCCACCACAGGATTCATCCTAGCCTTCCTACATTCCATATTTTGAACTCCCTTCTTCAATTATGAGAAACCTGGTTCACATCATAAATTATTTATCTATAATTGTGGTATATTTGGTGTTTTGTTTAAGAAATATTTTGCAACCTGAAGGTCATGAATAAATTTTCTATGCTGTCTTCTAAAATCTTTATTGTTCTGTCTTTCACACCTAGATCTGTAATCTACCTGGAGTTAATTTTTGTGTATGGGGTGAGCTAGAGGCCAAGTTTCATTTCTTTCCTATATAAATAAGAAAATGTCCCAGCACTACTGACTGAGAAGATCAACCATTCTATACTATCCTACCACGTCATCTTTGACATAAATCAAGCATCAGGTGGGACTTCCCTGGCAGTCCGGTGGTTAAGACTGCACTTCCACTGCAGGAGGCGTGGGTTTGAGCCTTGATCAGGGAACTGAGATCCCACAGGCCATGCAGTGTGGCCAAAAAAAAATCAGGCATCAATAAATGTGAGTCTGTTTCTGGTGCTCTGTTTTGTTACTTTGGTATATTTGTTCTTAGGCCACCACCACACTACCTTAATGACTACAACTTCTACAAGTCTTCAGCTGGTAGAAGTCCTCTCATCTTAGTGTTCTTCAAGATAGCCTTATCTATTCTTGGCCCTATCTCTTCCCATAAAATTGAGCATCATTCTGTCAAATTTCACAAATCCTCTTTAAGTTTTTGACTGGGAATGCATCAAAGCTATAAATTAGCTTGGAAAGAACTGATATCTTTATACTAGTCCATAAACATGGTATTTATCTCCCTTTATTTAGGTTTCTCAATAAAGTTTTATTAATTCTGCCCACAGAAATCTTCTACATTATTAGACTTATTGCTGGTCCTTGATGTTTTTTGATGATATGAAAAATGGTATCATAGCTTTGATTCCAAGTAAGAACAACAATATCTCTCTCCCACTGAATGCAGCCATAAAACATGGACAGAATGCATGGAACAAAAATATTTTAAAACTCTGAAAAGTAAATGGTAGTAGATGAACGAGGAAAGAACAGAATTTGAAATCCACTGTATTAGCAGAGAGTTTAAACTTAGGATGAAACCAAAACACACACAAAACAAGACCTCCAGGAGAAGCCATTTATTTTTGGTTCAAAAAGTAGGAAAAGAGACTCAATTTTCAAAGAGAGGGAGAGAAAATTCTCCATTTATCCAGTTTTTTTTCTTTTCTTTTCTCCGTTTTCTCATATCCCAGCCCCCAAGCTATCCCAAGAGCTCCAATACAAAGAGCTATGATCCCAAGAGAGTGGGGGAAATCCCAGTTGCTTTTTTTTTCTTTCTCTGTCCTACTGCTGCTTGGCACTGAACACAAATACAGTCACAGGAAGCACAGAGCAGGGTAACTAAAGTCTCAACTTTCCAGCCAGAGAACCACCAAGGGGAGCCCTAGCAAAACAGAAAGTACCACAGAAATCACAAAAAGGGAAGAGTTCGGAAGAACAACCCAATAAACTTTTTTATAAACTCCTGGGCGCATCCGCGGGCAGCACATGCACAGATCATACCTAAAACAGCAGCATAAACACCTTTGGGATCTGAACTACAGGAGATACCACTGCCCAGGTCTTATATTGGCCGCCTGTGGCACGTACAGAGGTTATATCCAACTAGCACTGCAAGGCCTTTGAAGATGGAACTCACACTGAAAGTACAACCTATAGAAGGCTGGTCAGAACTTTTGGCATGAACCCAAATAAGCTGATTGCCTGCTAAAGCAAAATATCAACATCCTCCATAGACTTTACACAAGACTTAGAGTTTCATAACACAATATTTTAAACAGTCCATGTAACAATGGAAAATTACTGAGCATAAAAAGAGCTAAGAAAGGGCTTCCCTGGTGGCGCAGTGGTTGAGAGTCCACCTGCCGATGCAAGGGACGCGGGTTCGTGCCCCGGTCCAGGAGGATCCCACGTGCCGCGGAGCGGCTAGGCCCGTGAGCCATGGCCGCTGAGCCTGCGAGTCCGGAGCCTGTGCTCCACAACGGGAGAGGCCACAACAGTGAGAGGCCCGCGTACCGCCAAAAAAAAAAAAAAAAAAAGAGCTAAGAAAATCTCAACTCACATGGGAAAAGACAATCAACAGACACAGATTTTGAAATTAACACACAAACATGTTAAAGTGACTACTATAAAAATGCCACAGAAGTATGAATACTCTCAGATCAGTAACCTAAGCTTCCATATTAATCAATTAGAAAAACAAGAGCAAAACAAATTCAAAGCATGCAGAAGTCATGAAATAATAAAGATAAAAGGAGAAATCAAAGTGACAACAGGAAAACAATATATAATGTGAACAAAATAAAAATCTGGTTCTTTGAAAAAGTTCAATAAAACTTATAAACCTCTAGAAAGACACACAGAAAGAGAGAAGACATAAATTACGAACACCAAAGAAAAAAGAAAAATTGGGACTTCCCTGGTGGCGCAGTGGTTAAGAATCCATCTGCCAATGCAGGGGACATGGATCCAAGCCCTGGTTCAGGAAGATCCCACATGCCGCGGAGCAACTAAGCCCGTGCGCCACAACTGAGCCTGTGCTCTAGAGCCTGCGAGCCACAACTACTGAGCATGTGCACCACAACTACTGAAGCCCACATGCCCTAGAGCCTGCAAGCCACAACTACTGAGCCCGTGTGCTGCAACTACTGAAGCCCACGCGCCTAGAGCCTGAGCTCCGCAACAAGAGAAGCCACGGCAATGAGAAGCCCGTGTGCTACAACAAAGAGTAGTCCCCACTCACCGCAACTAGAGAAAGCCTGCGTGCAGCAACAAAGACCCAACGCAGCCAAAAATAAACTAATTAATTAATGAAAAATTAAAAGATAACTTAAAAGAAATTTTTTATTTTAAAAAATAAAAAAAGAATAAAAGAAAAAACCAGTACTAATCTTGCAAACATTAAAAAGATAATAAAATACTATAAACAACTCTATACACATAAATATGACAGTGAAATAGAAAACAAGACTAATTCCTCCAAAACCAGAAACTACAAAAACACACCCAAAATGAAATACATTACCTTAACAGTCCTTTAATTGTTAAAGAAATTGAATGCGTAGATAAAACCCTAAAATTCTGTACAACTGAAACTAATATTGTAAATCAACTACAGTTCAATTTTTTTAAAAAAAGACCTTCTGAAACAGAAAAGTCAACACCCAGATGATTTCACTGGAAAATCCTACTAAAATTTACAGAATGACACCAATTCTACCTGATCCATGACAGAAAATAGAAAAGGAAGGAATAGTTACAAACTCATTTTATGAAACCAGCATTACAATAATACCAAAACCAAACAAAAACAATACGAGGGGAAAAGACTATGGATCAAGAATGAACATAGATGCAAAAACACTCAACAGAATATTAGCAAATCAAATCTAGCCCTATATAAAAAGGATAATACACACCAAAACCAAGTGGGGCTTATACCAATAATACAAGGCTGATTTTATTTGCAAAAAATCAATCAATGTAATCTACCACACTAACAGTTTAAAGAAGAAAAAAAAATCACATGACCATATCAATTAAAAAAAAATTTGACAATATTCAAGATGACTTCATGATAAAAACTTCCAGCAAAAAAGGAATATAAGGACATTTTTTCAATCTTATACAGGGCATACACAAAACAAAACAAAATCTAGGACTAGTCAGTGCAGTAAGTACAATAGAGCAAATTAGACATGACTTAATAGGATTAGAAGGACTTCCCTGGTGGTCTAGTGGTAAAGAATCTGCCTTCCAATGCAGGGAATGTGGGTTCAATCCCTGGTTGGGGAACTAAGATCCCACATGCCTCGGGGCAACTAAGCACCAGCGCCACAACTACTGAGCCTCAACTAGAGAGCCTGCATGCTGCAAACTACAGAGCCTACACACTCTGGAGCCCACGTGCCACAACTAAAGAGAGAAAACTCACACGCCACAACTAGAGAGAAGCCCTGAGCCGCAACGAAAGATCCCGCATGCCTCAACAAAGATCCTGAGTGCTGCAACTAAGACCCGAAGCAGCCAAACAAACAAAACAAAAAAAAGGATTAGCAAATGGATTAGAAAAAAACAATTAGAATTCTGAAAAGGAGGAAAAGAAAATACAGTAGAGAGGGTTTTAGACATAGAACTAAAGGGAGAAGGTCTAATATATATATTTTTTTTCTTTTTTGGTTGCATTGGGTCTTCGTTGCTGCAAGCAAGGGCTACTCTTCGTTGTGGTGCGCGGGCTTCTCATTGCAGTGCTTCTCTTGTTGTAGAGCATGGGCTCTAGGCCCGCAGGCTTCAGTAGTTGCAGCATGCGGGCTCTAGGGTATGCGGGCTTCAGTAATTGTGGTGCGGGGGCTCAGTAGTTGTGGTGCATGGGCTTAGTTGTTCTTAGTTGTTCCGTAGCAATGTGGGATCTTCCCAGACCAGGGCTCGAACCCGTGTCCCCTGCATTGGCAGGTGGATTCTCAACCACTGCACCACCAGGGAAGTCCTAATATATTTAATATATTAGTCTCATGAGGTCAGTGGGGCAGAAACAATATTTGAAGAGCTATTAGCTGAAAATGTTCCAGATTTGATGAAATACATCAACTCACAGATTCAAAAATTTCAAAAGTCCCAAACAGGATTAAAAAGAAAAAAAAAAAAGGACACCTAGACACAACACAGTAAAACACCAGAAAGACAAGAAAAACCTTACAAGCAGCTAGAGGGAAAAAAATTAAAATACAACTTCTAAAGAAGGAACAAGCTGGCAGCTGACTTCTCAACACAAACAGTGGAGGCAAGAAGATAAAGGAGTGATATCTTCAAGATGCTGAAAAGAAAATACTGCCATCCTCAACCTATCCAACCTAAGCAAAAATGTCTTTCAAGAATGAAACACAAAAGGGACTTCCCTGGTGGCCCAGTGGTTAAGAGTCCGCCTTCCGGTGCAGGGGACGCTGGTTCTATCCCTGGTCAGGGAACTAAGATCCCACATGCCATGGGGCAACTAAGCCTGCACGCTCTAGAGCCCGCACACCACAATTAAAGAGCAGACACACACACAATGGAATATTACTCAGCCATAAAAAAGAATGAAATAATGCCATTTACAGCAACATGAATGGACCTAGAGATTATCATACTAAGTGATGTAAGTCAGAGAGAGAAACACAAATATCATATTGTATCACTTATATGTGGAATCTAAAAAAAAAAAGATACAAATGAACTTATTAACAAAACAGAAATAGACTCACAGACACAGAAAACAAACTTATGGTTACCAAAGGGGGAAGGGGAGGCAGGGATGAAGTAGGAATTTTGAATTAACAGATAAAATAAACAACAAGGACCTACTCTATAGCATAGGGAACTATATTCAATATCTTGTAATAACCTATAATGGAAAAGAATCTGAAAAAGAATATACATATATGTATATATATAGCTGAATCACTTTGCTGTATACCTGAAACACTATAAATCAACTGTACCTCAATTTTAAAAAATTTTTTTAATAAATAAAAATAAATTTAAAATAGCTTTGTGGTATGCAGGTAATGTAAGTCTTAAGAATATAATACTTACATCCTTAAATGTATATATTAGAAAAAGAGGCTGCAATGTTTAGCTCAATAAATTAAGAAGAAAACAGCAAAACTAATCCAAATAAAGCAGAAAGAAGGAAATAATAAATCAAGAATAAGAGTTAATGAAATAGAAAATAAATATATAACAGAAAGAACTAGTAAAGTTAGAAGTGGGTTATTTTAAAAGATTAATTAGATTGATAAACCTCTACTGAAGGAAAAGAGGAGCCACAAATAACAAATGATAGTAAAGAGAAAAGAAGCAATATAACAGATGCTGCAAACCTTAAAAAGATAGTAAGAGGTCGCTGTGAACAATTTTAAATTAATAAATTTGAATATCTACACAAAAGAATAAATTCTTACAAAAATAACTACCCAAAACTCATTCAGGAAAAAAATACAGATAAGCATCCTGAAATCAAATAAGCCTCCTCCATGAGGCCTCTGTCCACTTTACCAAAATGGTAAGAGGGGTTATCTCGGGATTGTACAATTACAAATGATTTTATCTTTCTTCTACATTTTTCAAACTATCTACAAGGCATGTGTTACTTTTTAAATTTTAAGGGGAGAAAAAAGAACTTGGAGCCTTAGGTTCCAGTCTTTTTTTTTTTTTTTCTCTCTCATTGAAGTATAGTTGATTTACAATATTATGTTAGTTTCAGGTGTAGAGCACTGAGATTCAGTATTTTAATGGAGTATAATCTATAATTATAGATTATACTCCATTAAAAGTTATTACAAGATAATAGCTATAATTCCCTGTGTTTTACAATATATCCTTGTTGCTTACCTATTTTAAATATAGTACTTTGTATCTCTTAATCCCATTCTTCTAATTTGCCCCTCCCTCATTCCCTCTCCCCTCTGGTACCCACTAGTTTGTTTTCTATATCTGAGTCTGTTTCTGTTTTGCATATCATTTGTTTACATTAATTTTTGGATTCCACATATAAGTGATATACAGTATTTGTCTTTTTCTGACTTATTTCACTAAGCATAGTATTCTCTAGGTCCATCCACATTGCTACAAATGGCAGAATTTCATTCTTTTTTATGGTTGAGTACTATTCCATTGTGTATATATGTATCACATCTTCTTTATCCATTCATATGTTGATGGACACCTGGGTTGCTTCCGTATCTTAGCTATTATAAATAGTGCTGCTATAAACATTGGGGTGCAGGTGTCTTTTCGACTTAGTGTTTTCATTTTTTCTGGATATATACTCAGAAGTGGAACTACTGGATCATATGGTAGTTCTATTTTTAGTTTTCTGAGGAACCTCCATACTGTTTTCCATAGTGGCTGCATCACCATTTACATTCCTACCAACAGTGTACAAGGGTTCCCTTTTTTCTATATACGCTCCAACATGTATTTGTAGACTTTTTGATGATAGCCATTCTGACAGGTGTGAGGTGATATCTTGTTGTTTTGATGTGCATTTCTCTGATAATTATCAATGTTGAGCATTTTTTTTTATGTGCCTGTTAGCCAACTGTATGTCTTCTTTGGAAAAAACTGTCTATTCAGGTCTTCTGCCCATTTTTTAAATTGGGTTGGTTGTTTTTTTGATATTTTTTTTACCTATATATTTTGGAAATTATCCCCTTGTCAGTCATATCATTTGCAAATATTTTCCATTCCATAGGATGTCTTTTCGTTTTGTTGATGATTTCCTTTGCTGTGCAAAAGCTTTTAAGCTTAATTAGGTCCCATTTGTTTATTGGTTCCAGTCCTAATTCTGCCACAGGGTCTGCTGTGTAGCTTTGATTAAATCCTTTAATTCCTAGATCTAAAATTCCTATACTAGATCTAAATTGTAAAACATTTCATTTCATATACCAATTTAACATACAAGATGGATATTAATTCTTCCATTTCAAAAAAAATTGTGTAACTGGCACTATTAAATACTACCAGAAAGAAGGGCTATTATTCAACTACTTTACCAATTTAACTAGTTTATAACTTAAAACAGCATACACCAACAGTGTACAACAGTGCATATTTAATAGCTGGTTTGCCTTAGAGGGTATGCACAATGCCTAGGTGCTCAAATATTTTTTGAATCAAGGATGACCAGGAAGTTAGGCTAAACAAAATTCTACTAGGAAAAGGAAACTTCCCTTTTTACTTTCTATATTTCAACATTGTTTGAATTATGAGTTTTTCACAACATAGATATTATACTAATAATGTTAAAACAAAAAATTGAGTTCTTTATGGTTTTTGTTTGCTTTTTGGTTTTAATGGCCAAATTGGGCTTTTGATTATATAAAATTTTTCCAGCATAAAATGATAGCCATGTTCAAATGTTCCATTTGTCTATGTATTAGCACATTCTTCTTTTTTCTTTGGCTGTGCCCCACAGCTTTCCCCGACCAGGGATTGCACCCTCATCCTCGGCAATGAAAGCACGGAGTCCTAACCACTGGACCACCGGGGAATTCCCAACATTCTTAAAATTACTTTCTAAAGAAAATCTTGCTTCTAATCAAGAATACTCCTTTGGCTGAGTTCAGTTTACCACCAGGTGGGGAAACCACCTCAATCATGTCTTTGTCAGGCTCCTCAATTTTCAATTCCAGGCCCAGATGAGCTATTTTTTTAAAACCTGTAACTCTTAAAAAATCTCTACAGGGCTTCCCTGGTGGTGCAGTAGTTGAGAATCTGCCTGTCAATGCAGGGGACACGGGTTCGAGCCCTGGTCTGGGAAGATCCCACGTGCTGCGGAGCAACTAGGCCTGTGAGCCACAACTACCAAGCCTGCGCGTCTGGAGCCTGTGCTCCACAACAAGAGAGGCCGCAACAGTGAGAGGCCCGCGCACCGCAATGAAGAGTGGCCCCCGCTCGCCGCAACTAGAGAAAGCCCTCGCACATAAACGAAGACCCAACACAGCCAAAAATAAATAAATAAATAAAAATTGAAAAAAAAAATCGCTACAGTCCAGGTATTAGGTTAATCTCTGATTTTTTACGTATTAAAGTCTTTCAAAAGCAAAATTGTGAAAATTTTAGAACTGCTTAATAGGCACATAATCTGTCAGTTCCTCTCAATACATTAATATGCATCCTTAGATTAAACCAGACCAGCAAAGCTTTATACCTGGATTGTATTCTCTTAGCTCTCCCTGTCCCCATCCTATAAAATTCATTTATCTAAATATGGCCTAATGCCATTGACCTATATCAAAAAGTATTGTAAAAAATAGCCTTATAAAAGTGGTCACCATATTTACTCTAAGGATGTTGTATATTACACTAAGTGCCTTTTCCATTTATTAATTTATTGGGTGTTATTTTGTACCCAATAAATTTTTGTTCTAGGTGCTAATGAAATAGCAGTAAAGGGTATTGAAGGCACTCAGGTCTTTTCTCTGAGTGAAAAAGGAAGTCATTTGAAAGTTTTGAACGGAGACTAATAAGATCCGATTTATACAGTAACAGGATCATTCCACTATTATGCTGAAAATAAACTGAAGAAGTATAAGACTAAAGGCAGACAAGGCAAGGAGACCTGTTAAGAGCCTATTGCCATAATCTTGGAAAGAGATGATGGTGCCCTGGACCAGGGTGGTAGCAGCACAGGTGATAAGTGGACAGATTCTGGATACATTTTGAAGGTATAGCCAACAGAAGTCGCCAACATTAGATCTGGCGTGTAAATGAAAGAAAACAGTGAAAGATTCCAAGGAAACTGGAAAAAAAAAAAAAAAAGGTAAAAGGTAAGGTAGCCATTTACTGATTTAGAGAAGGCCGGAGGAAGAGAATGTTATGAAACAGCTATTAGACATTCAAAAGGGAGATGTCAAAGAAAAGCTGGATACAGAAATCTGAAATCAGGCTGAGAAGGAGTACTTAAGGGAAGTAAAGGACAACCAGGAGAGCTAAGTAAAGAAACTATTTCAATGAGGAAGAAAAAGCTATTTTACAGGACAGAAAGGGAGAAACTGTTAGAGCAATGCCCTTGAGTAGATAAGAGGGAATGGGACCTGGGATATTAATTGGGGTTTCTCACAACTGCAGCAGTATTGACATTTTAGGCTGAGTAATTCTTCATTGTGGGGAGCTGTCTTGCACATAATAGGACGTTTATCAAGCTCTCTGGCCTCTGCCCACTAGATGCTAGTCTTTCCCTACAACCTTGTCAACAATCAAAAATGTCTCCAGACACTGCCAAACGTCCCAGGGGGCAAAATCACTCCCAATTTAAGATCATCGGTACCAATGGAGGAACTGGCCTTTCCTGGAAACACTGACAATTCATCCATATAAAAGATGCTGTGGTTATTAGAGTACATGATAATAATTTGAATATCTCCTGCTGATTAGATCCTCCTAAGTACAGATATAGTCAAGGCCAGAGAAGACATGAGGAAGGTGCCAGCATATAACAAAACCGAAGTCATTACTCATAAGAAAATGTCAGCATTTTGTTATTGAAATGCAGAGACCATATAAGCTATGTGTGTCTTTGAACTTAGTCTAAGCCAAAACTTTTATGTTTTGGGGGAGGGGGGTCCAATCTATGCCCCCTTGCATAATGCCCATATAGTTTCAGGTTTCCTGGGTTTCTTCTAAAATCACAAGAGGAAAACGTCATGACTTAGTATGAATTAAATTAAATATCATTCCTGAGAGGGCTCAACTTTTAGAGGACTAGCCCTAAAGGAACACATCTCCAATGATAATCTAGGAGGATGATATTTATGCCTTTCAAATCACCCCACCAAATTATCATGTAGTGTTTAAAGGAGTCTGGTTCTATTCAGTGACCCCTCTATACCTCGTGACTTCTCCATCAAAGAGATATAAGCTAACCATATTTTTAGGTGTTTAGGACAGAGGGAAAGGAGAGCATTAAAGGAGCCTTTAGCGATCATGAAATGAGAAAGTTTGAGAATAAAAGCACAGTCAATTGGTTTCACATATTATACGTCAAGGGCCAGGGTTACATGAGCTATCTCTAAGAGCAAGAAAATACAGTCACACCACCTGTGAAAGTTGCACCTGCTTCCCTGCTTCCTCAATAACAAGTCGTATCCTGTTATATCACAAATTAGGGATCCAGAGCAAAAATAAAACGAAAAAGGATTCTACAAACTCAAAAATATTGAAAGCCCTAAAACTTCTATGAAAATATTTGGTTTCCAAACTTGTTTAAAAAATAAGCCACAAGCTAGAAGAGCCTTACTTGAATCTGAATTACAGATATTCTCTATTATTATCCCCTTTTAAACACTGCTTTGCTTTCTATCACAGAAGGAAATTAAATTGGTCAGGCATGACTTGTTTTTCCACTGCGCCATTACGGTTGTAACCCAACATCCTATACTCTTTTTGATGATTAAATACTGAGACTCTGATTTGTTCTAAAAGTTTCTCAAGGGGCTTCCCTGGTGGCACAGTGGTTGAGAGCCCGCCTGCCGATGCAGGGGACGCGGATTCGTGCCCCGGTCTGGGAGGATCCCACATGCCGCGGAGCGGCTGGTCCCGTGAGCCATGGCCGCTGAGCCTGTGCGTCCGGAGCCTGTGCTCCGCAACGGGAGAGGCCACAACAGTGAGAGGCCCGCATACTGCACAAAAAAAAAAAAAAAAAAAAAAGTTTCTCAAGATCCAAATTAAGATCTGATTATAATTTCTTCTTTTAATTGAAGTATTTACATATTTACAATGTTGTGTTAGTTTCAAGTGTACAGCAAAGTGATTCAGTTGTACATATGTATGTATATATTCTTTTTCAGATTCTTTTCCATTATAGGTTATTACACGATATTGAGTATACTTCCCTGTGCTCTACAGTAGGTCCTTGTTGTTTACTTATTTTATATATAGTCGTGTGTATGTTAATCCCAAACTCCTCATTTTTCTCCCCCCATCCCCACTATCCCCTTTGATAACCATAAGTTTGTTTTCTGTCTGTGAGTCTGTATCTGTTTTGCAAATAAGTTCGTTTGTATCAATTTTTCAGATAATTTCTAAAGTCATCCTTCAAATACTCAAAAAGCTAAGAACAGAAAGTAAAGGAGTAAATCTATTTAGTGGGTGGCTGAACACCATCACCCTGGTCCATCTCCCACTCCGCACTGTACTCTGACAGTAGCATCTACCAGATACTGAGGATACAATCATAAACAAGAGCCTCCTTCTCGACTGTGAGCCCGAAGAAGAACCACTACTTCACAAAGGCTCTGCATGGCTTAATCCCTGAGCCAGAAAGGAAGTCAGGCTCCCTGACTGTAAAGTCTGACCAACAGTCTTGTACATACATACAAGTGGCAGGGCACAGAGACGCTAGACCTATACCCTCACCACAGTCACTTTATGTTTCTGGTCCATTTTCTCTTTTGCCCCTCGGAAATCTCTAGAGAGGTCTCTATAAATGCCATCCAAGGTCTGAATAGTTAAAGAGAACCTAATTTAAGAACCTCATTTTACAGATGAAAAACCTAAAAAGTTTCAGCAATTTGGCCAATGTCATATAAGTAGCTGGTCTCTGACTTCCCATTTCTGAG
This sequence comes from Physeter macrocephalus, assembly GCF_002837175.3. Lineage (NCBI taxonomy): Eukaryota > Metazoa > Chordata > Mammalia > Artiodactyla > Physeteridae > Physeter > Physeter macrocephalus. Next base: position 44,985,155 of record NC_041224.1, read on the forward strand.
GAGGCATTATTTGGGTTTATACCAGAGTTTCAGGGTAGCTGCTAGGAGTCTTCTCACTCTAGAAGGCAGGCTAATTAACAATCTAGCTAGGGACATAAGTAAAAACTTATAGAACCTCATATTCACCAAAGGCTGACACCAAACACAAGGCCACAAACTCTAAAAGATATCAATTTAAATAAAGAAGAAGCTACTCTCCAAGAATAAATGGGCTAATTTCTCTTGGGAACCAAGCCCGTTCTAAATTCTTGACTTCTGTCTTTCCCTTTATTCTCAGCATAGGCTGTCAATAGGTAAAGTCATTATACCTATTGATAACCAGCCAGTACAAAAGCATTTTTCTGTCCAACTCTCCAATTCCCCTGGCCAAAAGTGATCTCTTAATCCTTCTGAATTCCCACAAGAATTTAAGTGCCTCACAATACCACACAGCTGACCTGCTGTGGTTAAGTATATGTCTTAACTCCCCTAGTAGATAGATGACCAGTTTCCTAAACTTTTTTAATAAACTCCCTGAAATCCAGACTACTTTTTTTGTTCTTTTTTATTATTTTTTTTAATCTCCACAGAGCCACACACATCCATGTGTTCAACAAACACTTGTAAATGTATAAACAAGCTGATTATTTTCAAAGTTCAGTGTTGCCATAATTCTAGGACTAGAATGTTATTATGCTACAATAGAATTAAAATATATCTAAATGCCCAAAAAAGAGGTCATATATGACATATATAACATGTAACATAACATTATCTTCTAACTTTTAAATAAATGTTTTTTCATTCATTTCATTCACTACTAGAAAAAACAAAAACAACAAAAGTCAAGAATGTCAGAATACAAATATATTTTCCTAAAAAGCTAAGGGTAATGTTTGCAAATCATATTTTTCAAAATTCTAACAGTATTTGCTACTTAATAAAGAAGTCCTGTGGGGTTTAAGTCCTGAGTTTTGTTTTGTTTTGTTTAATCACTTTTGTGAAGGAATAGTCACCCACTAATGTACCCTTTATATCACACCACTCCTTGGCTTTTGTTGTTCTTACCATCTAGAAATGCCTAATACTACTCTGTCTTTCCAAGTCTCAATCTTTCATGAAATCTTTTATCTTCCCAACTACATGTGATCTCTTTCATCTGACTTACATTGTAATTATGTACATCATTTTTTATCTCTGCCAGTATATTATAAGCCCCCTGAAAGTGGAAATGACTTACTAATTTTTATAAACTTTTTTCATCAATGTGTTGAATTCATATCAGAATGGAGTAACATCAACTGCCCCTATATGTCTGAAAATATAGTCTGTACCCCTTAGGTGAAAAGAATATTTTAATTATATTAATAATCATCATGTACCATCACTATTTTAATTAATATTCTAATGCTTACAGAAAAGTAAAATTTAAAAAAACTAAGGACTATTTTCAGAAAGTAATAAACAACATAAATAAGGAGAAATTTAAACTATTTGTTGCATTAAGCCTTAAAACATCCACTTACCTGTAAGAAGGTAGGTGGAAATGTACTGATGGCAAAATAAACTACAACAAAGCTCATACATCAACCTTTGCACTACCTGGGACCTGACTTATTACAGGATAACAATATTTCCCAGGACTTAGATCTTACACTGAAAAGAACAGAATGATCAAAAGGTGATATTTATACAAGTGTATTTATAAAATTACAATCGAGTGTTTTAAAAAACTCCTAACTGCCAAAACACAAGTGAAAACCATCACAGCCCACATGCTAGCACTAAAAGTACTCATCATTGGGTTTGTCCACTACCAACTGCATCACCATGTCAACACAGTAGAGATCATGCCCTGACAACATAACCAAGCAGACATTCACTGCCCAGCCGATCACACCACCACCACCCACCACCTCCTATGCACAGTGCAATATAGATATAACAGACTGTTTTTCAATTACAATGTCATGAACACTTCAAAATTCTTTTAGAACAATTCCTTTTCAAAAACTTTGCTTATAGACTCTGAAATAAATGATCTGCCGTATTTTGAAAAGGTCCTCAGGTTACCACTGGCTAGCTCCAAGCCAGTCTTACCTTCTACACTGGCCATGTCTAGACCTTCCCCACATATACACACCCTTCAGAGCAAGAACTCTGACAGGAAAGAAACATACTACAGAGAAAAGCCCACCAGATGAGAAGTCACAAGACCTCCATTCCAGTCCCGGCTGGTCCCCTTGTTAGTCATCTGACCCAGAACTAAAGTTTTTTCATCTGATTGCTATACAAATCAAATGGCATGCTTTACATAAAGGAGTTTTACCTTTTTTTTTAATTTCATTTTTACTATACTAACACAGGCATTGAAATAATTGTTAGCTGATTCCTGAGTACTTGAAAACAGCTTGTTCTCATTTTTTTCAAGCAACTCTGTTCTTCATAGAGTCCAAAAGGTCATTTCTAGTTCAAGGCAAAATTATAACTGGATCAGTGTATTCTAAACTAAGATATTGGGACTTCCCTGGTGGTCCAGTGGGTAACACTCCATGCTCCCGATACAGGGGGGCAGGGTTCAATCCCCGGTCGGGGAACTAGATCCCACATGCATGCCACAACTAAGAGTTCACATGCCGCATCCAAGAAGCCCACATGCCGCAACTAAAGATCCCACATGACGCAACTAAGACCAGGCACAACCAAAATAAATAAATAAATATTTTTTTAAAAAACCTAAGATATTAAAATGAGATGGTGTGCAACATGGGTGTGTAAATGCCAAAGGGCCAAAATAATCAGTGTCACAGGCAGGCATTCTAAACCAGGTAAATTGAGTCATTATTTGGGAAAACAAAAAGGAAGGATTCTCTTGTTGCAACATAAAAATGCAGGCTAGAGTGAGAAGATTGGTACGTCTACAGCAGAGGGGCCAAGATGAGGAGTATATATAATCAAATGTAAAGTCAAAGACAGCAGAAGAATATCTGACAAATTTAAATTTCACACCACAGCTCTTAGAAACACCTACATATTCTTGAGCCAAGAATGATATGGTGAAAAGCTATTTGAAGATTATTATACCAGCAGCTGTGTGAAGGATGAATTGAAGTGATCAGAGATGTCAGGAAACCAGTTTGGAAGTTTTTAATATTAAGTAATACAAATAAGGTTCTACAATAAGCTGGTAACTAAGGACATGAAAAAGGGGTAAATCTGGTAGTCACTGCAGAGAGCTAGATTTGGTGACAGGTTGAAAGAGTGAGGTGGAAAAAGATTTGAAAATGATTCCAACGACCTGGTCATGGGCGGCCTACAGCATAACCACACCTGTGCAGCACTAATGGTTCTGGCACTGGCTTTTCCAGACTGCACCTGAACCTGTTTAGCCCTATATACCAGCCTCACAATGAGATACCACTCTACCTTAGATGGAAACAGAAAACTACCACGACCATAATAGTGTGGAGACAGCCCATAAGCCAAGATTCCAGATTCATTTCTTGATGGAGAAAGCCTGTTCTTCTAACCCTGGGGAACTTCCGCCCCACATACACAACTAAGGGAGAGGGAAATGTCTTCTCTCTATGCCCCCCAAATTGTCTACACACTTGAAGCCCAAGCTCAACACTATATGGATATTTTAGGTCACAAGTACACCAAACACAGATGACACCATTGATAGGGATAGGTGTAACAATATAAGTCAGGCAAATTATATTTTTTAAGGGTTCATTCTAAACTGGTACAAAGCCAAGTTGATTACATTTAAAATTAAAATGGCCAAAAAGCAATCTTATGGGGTTATTTCTAATGTATCACAATGATAGATAAATTCTGTTCCTGAATGCACTGTGCTACATAATGATTCTGCAGTTTTGCAGGAGCTTTTATTTCTGCAGCTTTAAAAACATGCTACTGGAAAGCAGACATCAGATCAGAGTGTTTCCCTTGTCTAAAAAGCATACCATTATGCTATTTCCAATTTCATCAAGGAGAATGGTTATTAATAACAATGTGTATTTAATCGAGGTCTAATTGTCTACAGTTCCTTCCGAGGAGGACCATGTCTAAATTTAACACAAAAAAGAAACTCATGTTAATCCATGGGAGTCTCTCTGTGGGTAAATGAAGCTCTAGAGCTTGGTTTGAATTGGCTATACTAACAACATTCCATTCTCAAAAGGATTAATCCATCCAAGCTCCTTGAGAAACATGTCTATTTCATCCAGATTTTTAAGAGGTTCTAACACATTATCGTTTACATACACTTTAATCTCACAAACAGGAAAAACACTGTCATAAAATTTTCACATTGCCCTATCTTTAAAACAAACCAACCAACCTACCTTGCAAACGGATTAAAATATTATCTAGGGAGGTTACCAAACCGTGATCTCGTGATAAATAAGAGCTCTCCAGGCCACTGTCACTCTAATTATTCCATTCTAAATTTCTCGGAGGCAGAGAATGAATTTTTCCATTTTCTTGTTGGAATTAAGATTCTGCATATCAGGAGGTACGGAGGGTTGGGCTTAAAGCCACCGGCTCCAGCGGCTCCTCAATGTCCTAACACAACGGCCAGGGGGAGCCAGGCGCAGCATCGCCTCCACGCTCCGCGGCGAGGCAAGACCGAGTATCTGCGCCTTCAAGCCGAGAGCAGGTGCGAAACAGACGCAGGTGCAAAACGGACGCTCTGGGCTTTCAGCGGTTTCACCTTCCTCCACCGCAGACCCGGGGCCATCCTAGGAGAGGAACCGTCTGGTGCAGTCACCCCCGGGGCCCGTCTGCTGAGGGCGGACAGGGCGGTGAATTCCTAAACCTTTCCCCTGACTGGCAATTTCCTACAGCAGCCGCAGGAATCACAGTCCCACAGCCCGCCCCGCTAAATTGGGGTGCAAAGGGGACTCGGGTGGGGCCTACCAACACCTCGCAGCCTCCCGGGGAGGCGTGGGCCGGGGACAGGGGGTCTCTCCCCCTCGGGCTCCCGGACACCGCTCACCGTGAAAGGGACATCCTCGACGCTGCCCACGGAATAGCAGTTGTCTCCAGGGTTGACAGCTCCGGTGAGGACCTGATGCAGATGCATCTCCGGAGCCCCGGCTGGCCAGGCGAACGCACTAGAGACTCAACGAGCCCCGCTCCCGGCCCTCCTCCTCCGCCCGCGAGAGCGCTTCCCGCTCCGCCTCCCTCGGGACCCACCCCGCAGCGGCTCGGGCTTAAGGCCTCGCCCCCCTTTTGCCTTCCCCCTGCCTGGTCCCAGCCATGGGAGCTCCTCGACCGCCGCCGCCGCCGCTGCTGCCGCCGCCCGGATCGCCGCTCGGCTGCGGAAGTGCCCGGATGCTCCCACTGCCTGCTGCACCGGCGCACAAATGCGGGAGGAGGGCAAGGGTGCTTGTGAAAGGGTGGGGGGGGGGGGGGGCGGAGGGGGAGGGGCTGGGGAGAGCGCGGCCGGGCGCGTGCTGGAAGGGACGCTCCACCCGAGGAAGATGGGCGGCGCGCACGCCCACCCTCCGGGCAGCGCCGGTCGACTGGAAGGGTAAACCCCTCCTTCCGCTGCTAAACCCCTAGCTCAGTCCTCCCCCGCCCCGCGTTTGCGCGTGCGCGCGCAGAGGTTTCCAGGGCAATTGCGCGCGCCGCGCGGATCCTTGTCCCGGGATTGCGCGCGCAGAGGTGCGGGAATTCCCTTGGAGCCTCCAGGCTGCGGCCGCTGGGGGCGGTCGCGGGGGTGGCCGCAGGACGGAGCGGAGGTCGCTCCGGGCCAAGCCGCAGTCCCACTCCGGAGACGCACCGTGAGTATGCTTCGATGAGTCCTTAATCCATTACCAAGTACACTGCATGATGGTCAGTGCAGTTGACTTCAGGAGGACACCCGTCAGCGGAAAATTCACCTCGGGAAATCTTAGATCCCTTAGGGCTTTTTTCAAGTACAGTGCATAAGATATTTTACTTTATGTAAACAATAAAAACATCTTGCAACTGCGTAGAGAAGCCATACTCCCCTAACAGCAAATTATTTTGTTCCCACCTTTTGTAACGGTTGTTCTAGACAGCGAAAGGGCCCCCTGGAATGAGTGACTCCTCTAGGCTCTTTTTTCATGCGCGATGTCATGGATTCTCGCAGAATCGCCTGACTTTTCCAGACTGCTAACCTTTGATACAGGGATCAGATCCCTGCTCCAGTTCAATTTGTCACAAGGCTTTGAGCCTATACTGTGTGTGATTAAGTCACTGGGGCAAGGAAGTAGAAGGGACTAAGTTACAACTATCTATAAAAACAGGCAGAACGCGAAAAGTGTTAGGATTGAGACACAAAAGTCTATGCACCACAGAAGAGGAAGAATACTTTTGACTAACGGGATGGGTAAAGTGTTATGGAGAGACTGACATAAACACTGCATTCAAATAGAGAAAATAGCCTGAGCTAAGGCTTAGAAGTGTAAAATGACAGGATGTGTTAGAGGAACAATGATTAGATTAATGTTTAAGGCTGAAGATACATAGGGTGAGAAAAGGAATGGTAGTTAACAAGAGATGGATACATCCAAGAGGTAGCTTGTGGCCAGCCTGAACATGTAGAGGCTTGAATGCTCCACTAAGAAGCTTAGATTTCATTCCCGTGCAGTGGGGGGGCGGGGGGGGCGGGCGGGGTAGGGGTGGGTTCCATCAAAGGCTTCTGAGCAGAAATGTATACACTCAACTGCTTTAGGAAGGTGACTTCGTATCAGTGTGAAGGATACTTCGAAGAGTGGTGAAGATTGCAGGCAAAGACCTGGCAGAAGTTGGTAATCTGTTGAGTGGAAGAATGAATCAAAGATAATTCCCAATGACCTAGGTTATTTTCATTTTCATTTAGTGGCATAACTGTTCCCCCAGTCACCCAAACTAGAAACTGCAGAGCCAATTTCAGCCCCATTCTCTCTGTTGTCCATATCCAAGGATCCCTTTTCGAGGTTCCTAGTTCATGCCCTTCATCATACCTACTGCCCTTTACCTTCATTTAGACCTCATCATTTCTCATGTAATTACCCTAAAAGCCTCCTAACTGGTTTGACTGCCTTCCAACTCTGTGCTCTCCAATCCATCCACAGCTCTGCGGCCTGAGAAACCTTTTTATGGGAAAAATTTCCCTGCTTAAAACCTCCACTCCCTACAGCTGCTGCCTAACCTTCCAGTTTTATCTCAGGCTGTTCCCTCACACCCACTATGCTCCAGCCCCACAGTTATTTGCTGTCTCCAGGGCATACTGTGTTCTCTTAATCTTCCCAGTCTTTGCTCTTTGCTCTGTCTGAAATGCCCTCCTTGCCCTTGTTGATCTGACAAAACACAATTTAGTTTAAAAGTCACTTACTCAGTAAAACCTTTCTTGCCTAGCCCCGAACACCTTGAGGCTTCTTCCTCTTGAAACACACATATCACATAGCAATCTAAGTGTTGGTCTATGTCTGTTTCTTCTACTAGAGTTGTAGATATTTCAAGTCAGGATCAGTATCTTATTTTCTCTGTGTCCCGGGTGCCTGAATCATAGTACTTTACTTGTACTGACATACAAGATTTTAAAGTGAATAAGATCACCCAATTTTTCATGAAAAATTTATGGGGTAAAAAAGAACCTGTTTGTATACATGTATTTATTTGTGTGTGTGAAAGTGTTTAAATGATTTTCAGTGGTTTCGTGGAAGGAAGTGGTACATACTCATGTTAATGGAGTATACTATGTACAGTATATTGGGTTCTAGGAAATCACAAGTTCTGTATATTTAATTGTATAGTACTAACCATGAATAAAGGTACTAAGCCACATTTTTTTTTAAATAGTGAAAATATTGCAGACAACAAAATGCACACACAAAAAATGAAGCCCCACACTATGCGTGAAGTACCATAAAGGCAAATACTGGTGCTGCATCTTGGTACTAGCAACTAAACAGCATGCCACAGCATCAAATAAATTTGGGGTAATTCCTATATATACAGCATATATCAGTAAGAATTGGTATAAAGCAAGCAGTTAGATACAATAAGTTTAAATAAATTCCTTTATAAGAAGGAACAGGGACTTCCCTTGTGGCACAGTGGTTAAGAATCTGCCTGGCAATGCAGGGGACACGGGTTCGATCCCTGGGCCAGGAAGATCCCACATGCCGCGAAGCTACTGAACCCTCCCGCCTAGAGCCCATGCTCCACAACAAGAGAAGCCACTGCAATGAGAAGACCACCCACCGCAGCAAAGAGTAGCCTCTGCTCACCACAACTAGAGAAAACCCACGCACAGCAACGAAGACCCAACACAGCCAAAAATAAATTTAAAAAAAAAATTTTTTAAGGAACAAAACATAAAACAAATTAATAGATTTGAAGAAATTCCAACATCATGTTCATATATAAAGGCAGATATTTTACTAAACAGTAATACATGTTGAATAACAGGAAAAATGAATATGATATAGAAGCTACTGTTTTAGTGAATAATAGCTGTATACTAAGAAATGAACACTGGGTACTTCCCTGGTTGCACAGTGGTTAAGAATCCGCCTGCCAATACAGCGGACACTGGTTCGATCCCTGGTCCGGGAAGATCCCACATGCTGCGGAGCAGCTAAGCCTGTGCGCCACGGCTGCTGAGCCTGCATTCTAGAGCCCTCACTCTAGAGCCCGCAAGCCACAACAACTGAGCCCATATGCTGCAACTATTGAAGCCTGAGCACCTAGAGCCCATGTTCCACAACAAGAGAAGCCACCGCAAGGAGAAGCCTGAGCACCGCGACGGAGAGTAGACCCCACTCGCTGCAGCTACAGAGGGCCCGCGCGCAGCAATGAAGACCAACGCAGACATAAATAAATAAATAAATAGATAGATAGATAGTTCCCTTAAAAAAAAAAAAAAGAAATGAACACTGTCTCTAAGTGTCATAAAGACTTTAATCTTCATCCTCAAAACTTAAAACCCATATTTTCAAAGCTTGAAACCCATTGCTACTACTGGATTTTAGATGAGTTTCTTAATCTTCAACTTTTGCTGCATTAGAAACTGAGTCAGGGACTTCCCTGCCCGTCCAGTGGTGGTTAAGACTCTGTGCTTCCACTGCAGGGGCACGGCTTCAATCCCTGGTGAGACAACTAAGATCCCGATTGTTGCGCGGGGCATCCAAAAAAAATAGGACCAGAGTCACAGAATTCCCTGGTGGTCCAGTGGTTAGGATTCTGTGCTTTCACTGCTGAGGGCCTGAGTTCAATCCCTGGTTGGGGAACTAAGATCCCACAAGCCACATGGCAGTGCAGCCAAAAAAAAAGAAAACTGAGTCAAAACCATTACCAAACAAAAACTTATACTCAGATTGTCAATAGGATTTTTAATTTCACATTAGTTGAACCATTTTACAATTGGCTCTCATCTTACAACATTCCATGAAGTTTTGGCCCATTCACACAGTTGTGAAATTGGAGGCCTCTTCCTTTTGGTATCAACTCAAAATCTGAAGCCTCCAAGCACCTATACCTCTCTTCCCTCATGTCCTTTCAATAACTTCTTGATAGCAACATCTCAAAGTTGCAACTGGCTGGTTAAGTCTCCTGGAATTACAGCCAAGCCTTTGTTGTCCAACCTGATCAACCAAAACTCATTCCAGACTAATATGGCAAGTTTCCTTAGTAGCCCACCCACTAGGACACCTTTACCACATTTTAACTGTCCACAGTCATTTCTTCCTTGTTCATCAACATTTTGCATGGACCTAAAAATAAAGTGGGGATTCTTTCTTCTGATCTGGAAATGACTTTCTTTTAAAAATTAGAAACAGTATCAGGTTTATATCATTAACAAAATATTCCAACACAACTGTAAGGTATGGCTTCTCATGTCCACAACTTTTTGTTTTTGATTGAGGTATAATTGATATATATTAGTTTAGGGTATATCGCTATTTGTATATATTGCAAAATGATCACCGCAGTGAGTCTAGCTAACATCCATGACTTCACACAGTTATGAAAATTTTTTTTCTTTTGATGAGAACTTTTAAGATCTCTTCCCTTAGCAACTTCAAATATGCAATATAGTACTATTAACTATAGTCACCATGCTGTACATTGCATCTCCATGACTTATTTATTTTATAACTAGAAGTCTACAAGTTTTAATAGTAACAAATATTGTACCTTTGGGGTTGGGTTTAATGGAACACTGGATGTCTGAGGTACTTAGTTTCCCAGCAGTAATCACATACTCATGTGCACTAGTTATCTATCATGTGTAACAAATTACCCCAAAACTTAGTGTCTAAAATCAACAATAAACACAAAGTTTCTGTGCCTCAAGGATTCAGTAGTGGCTTAGTTGGGAGGTTCTGGTTCTGAGTGTCTCAAAATGTCAGCTAGATAATAAAAGAAGCTAGACACAAAAGACCACATATGGCATGATTCCATTTCAATTAAGTTTTCTGAAAAGGCAAATCTATAGACATAGAAAATAGATTAGTGGTTGCCTGGGGCTAGTAGTGGAATGGGAAGTAAATGCTAATGGGCATGGGGTTTCTTTTGGCATGATGAAAACATCCTAAAAATAGATTGTGGTCATGGTTGCGCAACTCTGTAAATTTACTAGAAATCATTGAATTATGCACTTAAAATTAGTGAATTTTATCATAAATAAACTGTAACCTCAATAAAGCTATCTAAAAAAGAAGTGTCAGCCAGGGCTGCAGTCATCTGAAGGCTTGACTGAGACTAAAGGACCCTCATCCAAGATAGCAGACTCTCTGGCTGGCAAGCTGATCCTGGTAGCTGGAGGGAGTAAGGGGAGGGGAGTCCTCAGTTCCTCCCTATGTGGTCCTCTCCATACCGCTACAATACATAGCAGCTGGCTTTTCCAAGAGCAAGTGATCCAAGAGAGAGACCAAAGTGGAAACTGCAATGTCTTTTATAACCTGGCCTCAGAAGTCACACACCGTCACTTCTACCATATTTTATTAGATACACAGGTCAGCCATGATTTAGTGTGGGAGAATATTTCCCCGAAGAGTGAATACCAGGAAATGAGAATCACTTGGTGCCACCTTGGAGGCTGACTACCACACCCAGAACTCAGGATTTTATCTTCAAGCGTTAAGGGGCATCATTAATGTCATTCTTCTTACCTTCAGAGGTAATTGGAAGTTCTACTCGTAAATCTAGAATGCTGTAACGCTGACCTTTGATATGTCTGTTATCAGTTCTTTATTGGTGAACTATCTGTATGTTTTAAATATTGAATTTCCCAAGTGAGTCCATTTGTTTGATGGGTCTAATACCCATATTTTTAAATGTTTACTCTACTTGTGGAGACCTTACAGTTTTCTTACAGATGTCTCACACTTTTAAGAAGCTATTTTCTTTGATTGATAGCAATGAAAGCCCTGACTCCCTATACCAGTTCCTTTTGCAAAGTCTAATCACTAAGTCTGAAATTGACGTAGTAGTAATGCCTTCATTGCTTTTGAGTCATAAGCTATAGTGGTAACATATTTTAATCTAAAATATCAAGGGAATGACCCTATTTAAGTTATCTATTGCTGTGTAACAAACCACTCTGAAACTTAGTGGCTTAAAACAATGATTTATTATTTCCTTTTTTTTCTTTCTATTTTTTTTTTTTTTTTTTTTTTTTTTTGCGGTACGCGGGCCTCTCACTGTTGTGTCCTCTCCCGTTGCGGAGCACAGGCTCCGGATGCGCAGGCTCAGCGGCCATGGCTCACGGGCCCAGCCGCTCCGCGTCATGTGGGATCTTCCCGGACCAGGGCACAAACCCGCGTCCCCTGCATCGGCAGGCGGACTCTCAACCACTGCGCCACCAGGGAAGCCCTCATGTTTATTTCCTCCTCTCTGTGGATTGAGTGGGGAGTTCCTCTGCTGGTTTCACTTGGACTCACTCATGCAGCTGCATCCAGCTGGAGGGGTCACCTGGGGTAGAAAGTCCAAGATGGATTCAAGGCTGGCAGTTGATGTAATTTGTTGGTTGGTATGCCTTGATTTCCCCTCCATGTAGCCTTATCATCCTCCATAGGCTAGACTGACTGCCACAGCAGTCTCCGGTCCAGTCGTGAAGGTTACACGCAGAGTCACTTCTGCTACATTACTTGGTCCAAACAAGTCACAATGTCAGCACAGATTCAAGGGCTAGTGAAATAAATTCCACCTTTTGATGGGAGGAACAAAAAAGTCACATTGCAAAGGGTTATAGGAGGCATCGTTGTAGCCATCTTTGCAAACAATCTTTGTCATAGACCCAAACTTAAACTCTGATCATCTCTATGGCCTCTGATTTGTTATTTGTGCTTTGTTTTAATTAAATCCTTTTAATTAAGGATTTAATTTTCCATCCACTTATAGGATGGAAAAACGTATATATTTGCTATGATGTCTTTCTCTGCTACAGGCAGCATCAAATTACTGTCTTCTTGGTGACTATACCTCAGAATATTAGCTATTTAATTCACACCTTATGCCTTTAGCTTTTGATCTCTAATATGGTTACATTGAACACAGGGCAATTTTTTTTATCTTTGGCTGCATTGGGTCTTCGTTGCTGCATTCTAATCCTATCTCATATTTTTAGCATTTTTTAAAAATTCCTAAAGCCTGGCAAAGTGCCTGAACACAGTAGGAACTCAAGAAATGTTTATTAAGCTAAGTAGTTATTAAATATATTGGGGGTACATTATGTAAACTGAGTTAGTAAAAATGTGACAAATATTTTAGAACTCACATATCTTTCCAAGACCTCAGAAAACAAACGACTCCATCCTGTGGGGAGGGGCAGATTGTAGTTGTGGGGACAGAGGCTACTGGCATTGAGATAAGGAGTAAGGACTGAACAATAGTTGAAATTAGTTACCAAAGCTTAGGTATGGCCTGCTGAGTAGTACACAGACCATTCTGTGTCTCTGGAGAAATGAATTCATTTTGCAGGCATGGGGTCCTGAGAAAATAAACCCTTACATAGGGAGTAATAAGTTAATCTGGTCCTAGAGTTAGAGAATGAAATGAACTTAGGTTCTTCTGGTTGCTGGAGAAAAGTCAATCATGCAAATATCCAGGCACTATGGTATTGAGATCACCAAGTACTGTACATTACTCTTAAGGATGGGCCAAGACAGTTGGAGGACTGGGCCCCTTAACACTATACCCCTAAAGAGAGGTGAGAGGGGACAGGAATCAGCACTTCCTCACAGTGTCCCCTCCTGCAAGAAAGAATTCATATCTGAAGGCAGAAACAAGAAAGAAAGCTCAGGAGGGTCTAGCTCCAATGGTGATGGTAATCACAGTATGTATGTGCCAATGCGGGGGTGTGCTGACATGCATTAGGTACTAACCCAAAAACTGAAGTTCTAACTTAACTCTTCTTTTAATCTGGTTCTAAATGTTGCAAGCACATTTGTGCTTGACAGGCATATTCCTGTCACCACGTGTGGAGCAAGACTATAAAACCTGTTCAAGGACGAATGTACAGGATATATTAAGGATTTATTATGTATTTTATTTTATTATTTTATTTGTACCATAAATGCCACTTTTTACTGCTTTTTGAAGAAGGAGCCTGATATCTTCTTTTTTTGAATTTCATTTTATTATTTTTTTTTAGAAAGATATTCTCCATGTATTTCTTCTTTAGGTCTTTTTTTAAAAATTAATTTATTTATTTTTATATTTGTTTTTGGCTGTGCTGGGTCTTCGTTTCTGTGTGAGGGCTTTCTCTAGTTGCGGCAAGCGGGACGGGAGCCACTCTTCATCGCGGTGCGCGGGCCTCTCACTATCGTGGCCTCTCTTGTTGCGGAGCACAGGCTACAGACACGCAGGCTCAGTAGCTGTGGCTCACAGGCCCAGCTGCTCCGTGGCACATGGGATCCTCCCGGACCAGGGCTTGAACCCATGTCCCCTGAATTGGCAGGCAGATTCTCAACCACTGCACCACCAGGGAAGCCCTTATTTTATTTTTTTATACAGCAGGTTCTTATTGGTTTTCCATTTTATACATATTAGTGTCTACATGTCAATCCGAATCTCCCAATTCATCACACCACCACTGCCACCACCCCCGCCACTTTCCCCCCTCTGTGTCCATACATTTGTTCTCTACATCTGTGTCTCAATTTCTGCCCTGTAAACCAGTTCATCTGTACCATTTTTCTAGGTTCCACATACATGCATTAATATATGATATTTGTTTTTCTCTTTCTGACTTACTTCACTCTGTATGACAGTCTCTAGATCCATCCACGTCTCTACAAATGACCCAGCTTTGTTCCTTTTTATGGCTGAGTAATATTCCATTATATAGATGCACCACATCTTCTTTATCCATTCGTCTGTCGATGGGCATTTAGGTTGCTTCCATGACCTGGCTATTGTAAATAGTGCTGCAATGAACACTGGGGTGCATGTGTCTTTTTGAATTATGGTTTTCTCTGGGTATATGCCCAGTAGTGGGATTGCTGTGTCATATGGTAATTCTATTTATAATTAATGATGTTGAGCAGCTTTTCATGTGCTTCTTGGCCATCTCTATGTCTTCTTTGGAGAAATGTCTATTTAGGTCTTCTGCCCATTTTTGGATTGGGTTGTTTTTTTTTTTAATATTGAGCTGCATGCGCTGTTTATATATTTTGGAGATTAATCCTTTGCCTGTTGATTCATTTGCTAATATTTTCTCCCATTCTGTGGTTGTCTTTTCGTCTTATTTGTAGTTTCCTCTGCTGTGCAAAAGCTTTTAAGTTTCATTAGGTCCCATTTGTTTATTTTTTGTTTTATTTCCATTACTCTAGGAGGTGGATCAAAAAGGATCTTGCTGTGATTTATGTCAAAGACTGATCTTCCTATGTTTTCCTCTAAGAGTTTTATAGTGTCTGGTCTTACATTTAGGTCTCTAATCAATTTTGAGTTTATTTTTGTGTATGGTGTTAGGGAGTGTTCTGATTTCATCCTTTTATATGTAGCTGTCCAGTTTTTCCAGCACCACTTATGAAGAGACTGTCTTTTCTCCATTGTATATCCTTGCCTCCTTTGTCATAGACTAGTTGGCCATAGGTGCATGGGTTTATCTCTGGGCTTTCTATCCTGTTCCATTAATCTGTATTTCTGCTTTTGTGCAAGTACCATATTGTCTTGATTACTGTAGCTTTGTAGTATAGTCTGAAGTCAGGAAGTCTGAATCCTCCAGGTCCATTTTTTTTCCCTCAAGACTGCTTTGGCTATTCGGGGCCTTTTGTGTCTCCATACAAATTTTAAGATTTTTTGTTCTAGTTCTATAAAAAATGCCACTGGTAATTTGATAGGGATTGCATTGAATTTGTACATTGCTTTGGTAGTATAGTCATCTTCAAAATATTGATTCTTCCAATCCAAGAACATGGTATATCTCTCCATCTCTTTGTGTCATCTTTGGTTTCTTTCATCAGTGTCTTATAGTCTTCTGAGTACAGGTCTTTTACCTCCTTAGGTAGGTTTATTCCTAGATATTTTATTCTTTTTGTAGCAATGGTGAATGGGATTGTTTCCTTAATTTCTCTTTCTGGTCTTTCATTGTTAATGTATAGGAATGCAATAGATTTCTGTGTATTAATTTTGTATCCTGCAACTTTACCAAATTCATTAAATAGCTGTAGTAATTTTCTGGTGGCATCTTTAGGATTCTCTATATATAGTATCATGTCATCTGCAACAGTGACAGTTTTACTTCTTCTTTTCCAATTTCTATTCATTTTATTTCTTTTCCTTCTCTGATTGCTGTGGCTAGGACTTCCAAAACTCTGTTGAATAATAGTGGCAAGAGTGGACATCCTTGTCTTGTTCCTGATCTTAGAGGAAATGCTTTCAGTTTTTCACCATTGAGAATGATGTTTGCTGTGGGTTTGTCATATAAGACCTTTATTATATTGAGGTAGTTTCCCTGTATGCCCACTTTCTGGAGAGTTTTTATCATAAGTGGGTGTTGACTTTTGTCAAAAGCTTTTTCTGCATCTATTGAGATGATCATATGGGTTTTATCTTCAATTTGTTAATATGATGTATCACACTGATTGATTTGTGTATATTGAAGAATCCTTGCATCCCTGGGATAAATCTTGATCATGGTGTATGATCCTTTTAATGTGTTGTTGGATTCTGTTTGCTAGTATTTCATTGAGGATTTTTGCATCTATATTCATCAGTGATATTGGTCTGTAATTTTCTTTTTTTGTATTATCTTTGTCTGGTTTTGTTCACCTGTGAAACCATCTGGTCCTGGACTTTTGTTTCTTGGAAGATTTTTAATCACAGTTTCAATTTCATTACTTGTGATTGGTCTGTTCATATTTCTATTTCTTCCTGGTTCAGTCTTGGAAGGTTATACCTTTCTAAGAATTTGTCAGTTTCTTCCAGGTCGTCCATTTTATTGGCATACAGTTGCTTGTAGTAGTCTCTTTGGATGCTTTGTATTTCTGTGCTGTCCACTGTAACTTCTCCTTTTTCATTTCTAATTTCATTGATTTGAGTCCTCTCCCTGTTTTTCTTGATGAGTCTGGCTAAAGGTTTATCAATTTTGTTTATCTTCTCAAAGAACCAGCTTTTAGTTTTATTGATCTTTGCCATTGTATTCTTTGTTTCTATTTCATTTATTTTGCTCTGATCTTTATGATTTCTTTCCCTCAACTAACTTTGGATTTTGTTTGTTCTTCTTTATCTAGTTCCTTTAGGTGTAAGATTAGATATATTATTTGAGATTTTTCTTGTTTCTTGAGGTAGGCTTGTATTGCTATAAACTTCTCTCTTAGAACTGCTTTTGCTGCATCCCATAGGTTTTGGATCATTGTGTTTTCATTGTCATTTGTCTCTAGGTATTTTGTGATTTCCTCTTTGATTTCTTCAGTGATCTCTTGGTTACTTAGTAATGTATTGTTTAGCCTCCATGTGTTTGTGTTTTTTATGTTTTTTTCCCTGTAACTGATTTCTAATCTCATAGCGTTGTGGTCAGAAAAGATGCTTGATATGATTTCAATTTTCTTAAATTTACCGAGGCTTGATTTGTGACACAACATGTGATCTATCCTGGAGATTGTTCTGTGTGCACTTGAGAAGAAAGTGTAATCTGCAGTTTTTGGATGGAATGTCCTTTAAATATCTATTAAATCTATCTGGTCTATTGTGTCATTTAAAGCTGTGTTTCCTTATTAATTTTCTGTCTGGATGATCTGTCCATTAGTGTAAGTGAGGTGTTAAAGTCCCCCACTCTTATTGTGTTACTGTTGATTTCCTCTTTTATAGCTGTTAGCAGTTGCCTTATGTATGGAGGTGCTCCTATGTTGGGTGCATATATATTTATAATTGTTATATCTTCTTCTTGGATTGATCCCTTGATCATTATGCAGTTTCCTTCCTTGTCTCTTGTAACATTCTTTATTTTAAAGTCCATTTTATCTGATATGAGTATTGCTCCTCCAGCTTTCTTTTGATTTCCATTTGCAAGGAATATCTTTTTCCATCCCCTCACTTTCAGTCTGTACGTGTCCATAGGTCTGAAGTACGACTCTAGTAACCAGCATATATATGGGTCTTGTTTTTGTATCCATTCAGCAAGGCTGTGTCTTTTGTTTGGAGCATTTAATCCTTTCATGTTTAAGGTAATTATTGATATGTATATTCCTATTTCCATTTTCTCAATTGTTTTGGATTTGTTTTTGTAGGTCCTTTTCTTCTCTTGTGTTTCCCACTTAGAAGAGTTCCTTTAAAATTTGTTGTAGAGCTGGTTTGGTGGTACTGAATTCTCTTAGCTTTTGCTTGTCTGTAAAGCTCTTGATTTCTCTGTTGAATCTGAATGAGATCCTTGCTGGGTACAGTAATCTTGGTTACAGGTTCTTCCCTTTCATCTCTTTAAATATATCGTGCCACTCTCTTCTGGCTTGTAGGTTCTGCTGAGAAATCAGCTGTTAACCTTATGGGTGTTCCCTTGTATGTTATTTGTCATTTTTCCCTTGTTGCTTTCAATAATTTTTCTTTGTCTTCAATTTTTTCCAGTTTGATTGCTATGTGTCTCGGCATGTTTCTCCTTGGGTTTATCCTGTATGGGACTCTCTGTGCTTCCTGGACTTGGGTGGCTATTTCCTTTCCCATGTTAGGGAACTTTTCGACTATAATCTCTTCAAATATTTTCTCTTGTCCTTTCCCTCACTCTTCTCCTCTGGGATCCGTATAATGTGAATGTTGTTGTGTTTAATGTTGTCCCAGAGGTGTCTTAGGCTGTCTTCATTTCTTTTCATTCTTTATAATTTATTCTGTTCCATGGCAGTGACTTCCACCATTCTCTCTTCCAGGTCACTTATCCGTTCTCCTGGCTCAGTTATTCTGCTATTGATTCCTTCTAGTGTACTTTTCATTTCAGTTATTGTATTGTTAATCTCTGTTCGTTTGTTCTTTAATTCTTCTAGGTCTTTGTTAAACATTTCTTGCATCTTCTTGATCTTTGCCTCCACTGTTTTCCCGAGTTCCTGGATCATCTTCACTATCATTATTCTGAATTCTTTTTCTGGAAGGTTGCCTATCTCCACTCATTTAGTTGTTTTTCTGGGGTTTTATCTTGTTCCTTCATCTGGTACAAAGTCCTCTGCCTTTTCATTTTGTCTATTTTTCTGTCAATGTGGTTTTCCTTCCACAGGCTGCAGAATTTTAGTTCTTCTTGCTTCTGTTATCTGCCCTCTGGTGGGTCGGCTTATGCCTCTTAAACAATGGGAGCCAAAGGGAATCCCTCGACAGACACACCACAACTAGTTTCTTCTGCCTGCAGTTTTTTCTTCCCTCCCTCTTCTCCCCCAGCTATAATTTCACCTCAGTTCAACTCTTTTTTTCAAACCCCAGCTTAAAAATCACCTCCTAGGTGAAATCTTCCCTCCCCAGAGATGGCAAATAAGTTGATCCCACCTGTGTTCACAAAAATCTTCATGCCTCCATTATAGGACTTATCACATTATTTCTATTAAAGTATACTTTTTCAAAGAGCCAAAAGCACCACTATCATGCAAATATAAAATGAAATTGTGCCAAATATTTTATTCAGCTCACTAGTTAATGAGGAAACCAGTAAGATGTTAAACAAGTTCATCTTCACTTACAGAGATTTATATGCTCTGCCTGGCAACATTCATTTGCATTGCTATTGAACATGAATTATTTGTATTGCTATTAGCTT
Organism: Physeter macrocephalus; assembly: GCF_002837175.3. Classification (NCBI taxonomy): domain Eukaryota; kingdom Metazoa; phylum Chordata; class Mammalia; order Artiodactyla; family Physeteridae; genus Physeter; species Physeter macrocephalus. The sequence goes on from NC_041224.1 coordinate 45,004,329, forward strand.
CCTAAAATTTAAGTTCTACTCACAGAGTTTTAAAGTAGCCTAGTCAATAGAAAATCAATCAAAAAGAATAAGATAATCGCTAAAGTTCCCCCCAACACTCTACTGAAAGGACATCCAATCATTTCTTTTGCCCATTTCCAAGTCTTGGACAATGTTTCTTGATACTTTATCACTTGGATATCTGTCTACAGTCCTGCTAGAAGATGAACTCAAAGCTAGATCTTCAGATACTGGGTCATTACTGAGCTCCTGCTTCTTTCTCTCCCTCCTCCTCTTTCTCCTCCTCCTCCTTCTCACTTCCCTCTTTTTCCCTGCCCTTCCCCTCTCCCCTTCATTCCTCCTCCTCTCCCTCCTCCTCCCCTTCCTTCCTCCCCCCTCCTTTTCCCTCCCTCCCCCTGTTCTCCTCCCCCGCCCTCAGTTTCCTTAGCTCCTCCTCTTCCTGCCCTCTGGATCGTCCTCTTCCTTCCCAAGTGAGTCAGGTGTCTTAGAGCATGGGGCAGAGAACCGAGGCTAGCACTGTGCTGAGAGAGACTAGGTTTAGCCAGAGTCTCTTGGAAACATGTTGCCAATGAGAAGGGAAACTCATCTCTAGGCCCTGCTTGGTACCAGGATTCAGTGATCTTCTGAGGAGGAAAACAACGTTATTTAGCAGAAGATGAGAAGACAACATCAGAACTTCTATATCTCCTATTTAAAAAGAAAAAAAAAAAACAAGTGAAATCAGCCTTCACAAAAAGGACAAGTGGCTGAAGAAGATTTCCACAAAGAAACCAAGATTAAAGTTAACAATGATGATGCCAGTAGAAGAAAAGAAGAACTGGGCCATTCTGTCATGTCCTCTCCTCACACAGCCTTTTGACCAGCCACCTTAGGAGATGAAAACAATGGTTATCTAACAAGATCTGAAATAAAATCCAATTGTTTGGCCAAAACCAATTGAAATTATCAAAAAGATTTACATCCCTATTGTTGATACCAACCTATCCCTAAGGGGATATTGTGCTGTGAGATATTAGCTAATGAGAGTGTGTCGCCCTCACAATTAGAAAAACATTTTTTTTATTTTTTTGCTTTGGTAACCTTGGAGAATTTATTATTCCTTGTTCACACTCTAATATTTGCTTTATTTCCTTTCCCTGCACTCTTTCTTTTTTTTTTTAAACATCTTTATTGAAGTATAATTGCTTTACAATGGTGTGTTAGTTTCTGCTGTATCACAAAGTGAATGAGCTATACATATACATATATCCCCATATCCCCTCTCCCTTGTGTCTCCCTCCCACCCTCCCTATCCCACCCCTCTCGGTGGACACAAAGCACGGAGCTGATCTCCTTGTGCTATGAGGCTGCTTCCCACTAGCTATCTATTTTACATTTGGTAGTGTATATATGTCCATGCCACTGTCTCACTTCATCCCAGCTTACCCTTCCCCCTCCCCGTGTCTTCAAGTCCATTCTCTATGTCTGGGTTTTTATTCCTGTCCTGCCCCTAGGTTCTTCAGAACCATTTTTTTTAGAAAAATATTTTAAAATACTGCTCATTTCACTAACTCATCATTTGAAAAATTTATGTTTTGTGTATGGGCATGCTTTACAATGTGCATGCATTCATCCCTTCACTCAACAAAGCATTGATCTGGAGACCCTGGGGATATAGTAATAAAGCAATCATGTGGCTCTCATGGAGCTTATATTCTCATGGGGAGAGGCCAACAATAAAGAAAAAGCATAGAGAATATAGTGTCCACTATAGATTTTAAAAATTTGGTAACCACACACCTAGATATTTAAATATGTTCCTTTGTCGTGGATGTTATTTTGAAGGAAAAGTTTGAGAGGTACTAGGATTAAACCTAACTCCAAAATAATGATGGCTTAACACTCACCATCCTCCCAACCCCTGCCAATGCTCACTTCTGTTCACCCTTCTTCTCTTGTATTATCTTGAATAAAATAAAATTCCAAGAAAAAAAAATACTGAGCTCCTTTGTGCCAAGCTCCAACCAAGGTTCTAGCAGACACAAATGTGACACAAAGGCAGGAAAATATCTTCCCGGATCTCAGCAACCTATTTAGTGTATGTTAAATGTATGTAAGCAAATAATTTATAGACCATATATAAGAACTATATGGTTGAGAAAGATTAATCTGTGACATCAACAAAATGGAGCAGTGAGAGAACTGGGAAACAAAGGACACAGGGTTATTCTTAAGAACGAAGTGGTCCCACGCAACCCTAAGTCAAAACCCACCCATGATTTACCAACTGAGAATTCAGTTCAACCTCACACACACACGCATTTTTGAATGCCACTCGCTATTGGTATGTTGAGAACAGGGAAACTGAAGAAGCTACAAAGAAGAGGAGATAATATTGATAGGTAATATTTACTGAGCACATTATCTTTAATGCTTGCAAGCACCTCATGACCTAGGTACATTTATGAATCTGTGAGTGAGGGTAGATTTTCCACGCTACCTCTCTTGAGTTCCTGTGGCTAGACTAAGAATAAAATTGACCCAAGACAGATTAACAGGAGAAAAAGAAACAAATTTAATTTGTGTGTGCAGAGGTCTCATAGAAATAGGACCTAAGAACTGTTCAAAGCAGGCAGCTTTTATACTTTTTAGACAAGGAAACAATAAGTTTGTGAGGAATTGACAGGATAAATAAACTGGCTTTGGGTGCTTAATTAGTGAAGAATCTAAACAGAGTTTGGGCTCCAGGTAGTAAATTAAAGAAGTAACAAGGTTTCTTTATATCCAGGCTTGCCTGCCATTTCAGTAAACAAAGGATGTTGTGGCTCCTAAAGCCATCAGCCACTGCAGCCAAGTGCCCCTGAGGCGAATTCAGAATGGAGAAAAATAGGATACTGGCTCTAGACAGTTAAGATGCATATCAAAGGGATGATTTCAATTAAGTCCAGACTCTTGCATCTTCCTGTACATACAAAAGCACTAAAATCTTTAACTTGAGATGTCTGTTTTTGGTAATTAGCAGTAATCTTTTGATGTTTGACTACATGGGGTTTTTTTGGTTTGTTCTTGTTGTTGTTTTTAAGCAAAAACTCCTATTCTGGCTCCTTCCTTGCCTCTTTACAAAAGTTCCTCAGAGCTACCCGAGAGGCTGCCATCCTGGGCTATAGTTCTCAGTAAGGCCATGGAATAAAATATAATTCCCATCCTTTAGGTTGTACATTTTTTTCAGTCAACACTCCAGATGTGGGAAGTGCACCTTCCATATGAGAGATTTATTTCCTGCTTTCAGGAGACAGAAAGGAGGATCAAAGTCCCTCTTGCACTGACCACTTCTTAAGTAATTTTAATTCAAAAATAATCAACTTGCCGTAGAGGCATATTTGGGTGCAGCCTGTCTGCCAACAAATCCCTTTTCATAGATGAGGAAACACTGAGGTCATACAATGCCAGATCTTGCCTTCTAGGAGCTGAGAGTCTAATGAAGTAAGAAAAATACAAAAACCACACAGTGACACAAAAATGACAATGGTATTAGGAACTACATAGTAATAATTAATTGTGCCAAATATAACAGACATATTTTGGGATGCCAATCTAAACCATGCTCCTTCTTTGAAATTGCCTCCATCTACCTTCTCTGCTAAAAGGGAAAACTAACTGACCATGCTTGTCCCATCTGACTGCCACAAAGGCTTGCATCAGCTAGCTGGATTGGGGCTCCACACCTATTCAAGTGAGAAGCAGCATATAGGCCTGCTGGACCAATCAGTCTCTGAGCTGGGAATGTGAAATTGAGACATGGAGATCCTGAGTTGAATCGTGATGCGTATAGGACTTGAAAAGTTTTGTAAAGATAGGACTGAAGTGAGCATAAGAACAGGCCAAAGTATGGAGAAGAACCCTAAATGAGCAGAAAAGTCTGGGCTACAGAGAGAAGCAGGAAACAAAGTACAGCACAATAGGAAGCAGAGATCAGAGCCATTAGCAATGGAATGCAGAGACTCTGGCCTTGCATTTCCAAGCGCAGATTCTGCGTGGCCCAGTTGCCTTTTCTTTTCTGGATGTCCATGAGATGCGTGCTGCATCCTTTTTATAAACCCTCTCCTTGCCCTTCTGTTTTAGGTGAACAGTCCTAACTTGTCAGGCTCATGAAGTATTCACCAGACAAAGAAGTGTGAAGAGCATGTGCAAAAACAGAGGCAGCAGGTCCATGGGATGCTCAAATAAGGCTAATCACCTCAGAGAGACTGAAGAGCGGGCTCCATCGTTATCTCTGTAGGCTTCTAGACTGAGGTTCTGCTCAATTAGTCTTTGTTTACTTGAGTTGGCTCCTTTTCCCACTGTACTATCCCTTACCTAGAGGTTTCTTCCCATCTCTCTACCCACTACCGTGTGAGCGTGTTTCGGCACTCCTGTACTCCTTTATTTCCAGCTGGCTGAATGACTTTCTCACTGATTTGAGTTGAAGGTGTGAGGAGTACCAAGTCCAAAGCTAGCAGGCCACACAATTTTATTTTAGACAGTCATATGAACTGTAATTTTACTAAACATTTTTTTTGTAATAAAAATAGGATAGTTTTTAATTTTAAATAGCTGGCTACTTGCAGGGAGAATGCTAAATTAAGAAAGCCATAATTCCCTAAAACTCTTTCAGCTAAAGAATAAAAACACATTACCTTTATGTAACTGAAACAGAATTATTAGAGCTTTAGCCATTGGCCTGTTGCCAGTCATTCCTATGGGACACTTTCTGCCCATTTTCAAGCTACAAATCAAACTTGGCTTCAGATTCTCCACACTTTTAACTTCTAATAAGATGTTTCCTCTGCATCATCAGCCTCTAATAGATTTTTACATTTTGTCGTCATTTTAATTTTTGAGTGAGTTTGTGTGGTAATTGACTGGCTAGCTTTATAACCCTTTTCTTGCTTTTGTTTTGCTTTGTTTTTCAATAGTTTTCTCTTAGAGTCTGGTCAATATGTCGGCAGGGGTTCATGAATTAATTGTGCATAAAAGAGCAAAGTAATGTTAATTTGAGATTATCTCACTACATAGAACTTGATGATATTAATGTGATGGGATCCTGCCTGAACCCTAAGAGGAGTCAGCCTGGTGAACTGAACACCCTGGGACAATCACACAGGCCTTACAATAAATTATCTACACCTGTGGTACATAAACCTTCAGCTCAATCAGTTATTATTCCTGCCTTCATCATCCTCCATCCCACCCGAATCTCAAACATCTCAACCAAATTGGAATTACGTGAAAGAAAGGGGTGAAGATGAGGATTATTCTGGACTCTACCATCTATTCCTCTGGGTTCACAACATTTCTTTTCACTTTGTAATTTAAGTTCTGGTTTCTTTCCATATGAGAATCTGAGTCTGCTAAGAAGGTATTTACACATCTCATTCACTTATCAGGAACAAAAGGATAATTCTGAAAGATTAAAGAAACATCACTTGTATTTCATCTACTCTAAAACACCACCAACTCTAAGACTACCGTTATTTCATAGACCAAAGGAAAGAACAAAAACTGCCAGTTAAACCATTGACTGATGCTGGGCTAATTGCAGAAGCACCACCTGGAAAGCCTGTTAAGATCCAATATCATGGGTCCTACTCCTAGAGATTCTGATTGAGTAGGGGTTGTAGTTTTCCCCTGGTGTTTCTAATGAACAAAATTCCAAGGGGGAGGCAATGTAGCACGAAGAATAGTGAAATATGCTAGGTTCATATCCTAGATCTACCACTTGCTAATTATGTGATCTTTTTTTTTTTTTTTTTTTTTTTTTTGCGGTACGCGGGCCTCTCACTGTTGTGGCCTCTCCCGTTGCGGAGCACAGGCTCCGGACGCGCAGGCTCAGCGGCCATGGCTCACGGGCC
>NC_041224.1:45010218-45040780 GCF_002837175.3 Physeter macrocephalus
GAACCCACGTCCCCTGCATCGGCAGGCGGACTCTCAACCACTGCGCCACCAGGGAAGCCCTAATTATGTGATCTTGAGCACGTTAACCATGCCACACCCTAGTTTTTCTAATCTGTAAAACAGGGGTGATAGTAGTGCCTGTCTCATGGGTTGTTGCAAGAATTAAGTAAATTAACACTTAGGAATTAAATTTTTTAAAAACTACATATATGTATTTAAATGTGAAACACCTCAGATACCGCCTAGCACAGAATAAGTGCTATGTGTTTCAGGTCAAATTTAATAATAATAACAAAAAATTATTATTATTAAATTTCACCTAACAAATACATCTGTATCACTGAGACACTGTAAAGCCTAGGGACAGTACTGGTGAAAGTAATCAAAAGACTATTTATTGAACAGTTACTACAAACCAAGTGCTCAAAAAATGGTATCTCTCTTTTGCCTTGTATGTTTGGAGAATTCAATAGAAATTTATGATAAAGCTATTATCTGGTTCCTGTTTCCTAACTAAATCATCAAAAAAAGGTGTCCCTATTACTGAGTCCTCTCAGGCAAACACTACATATCTTTTACAATGATAAAACTTCACTTAATAAAGCATGTGATAGGAATGCATAACTTCACTTTTCTTAAATAAGTTCACTCCCTCTACTGGATTCAGTGCTGCTGGAGAGCAGGGACTGTCTTTGGCTTTGGGTTGGGATTGTTTTTGTTTAATTTAATGTTGTTTTTGTTTAATTCTATGTTGTTTTATTTTCATTTTATCTTGTGGTATTTCCTTTATTTCTTCTAAATGTACCTCATAAACATCCAGGGGTATCCCTTGATTCTAATTGCCATGTTTGGGTAAATAAGCCTCCAGTCAATTTGTCTTTGTCTGTTGTGATTTTATGTGTCTTTTATTTATTCACCCATTCATTCCACAGACTTTATTTGAGCTCCTTGCTTGGCCCAGGACCTCTGTTAGCAGCGGGGTTATGCACAGTCTCTGCCCTTGTTGGGCTTGGAGTCTAGGGACACCATAAACTATATTATTATGTTTATGCCTGACACTAAAATAAGCGCTTAATAAACATTTTTGGCTGAAACACTGAAGCTTCCTTGTTTTTTCTCTCTCAAGATTTGCAAATGGAGAATTTCCTTCTGGTTCTTGAGTCACCCCTGGCTCAGGCTAACATCCAGATACCAGTGAATGGGGCTTAGCGAACTTAAAGATGAGTTACCACTTTAAACAAATGATTAACGGAATATAATTTTATGCTTCACACTGCAAATTTGTTATAAATATTGATACCAGCAATGGAAATGACACTCAGCTACACTTTTCTGTGACTTAAGATGTACTCATTGAAGAACCAATGATCTTAAAAATAGGGCAGTACTTATTTGATTGATATAATGTGGAGGTAAGAGCACAGGCTTTATTGTACATCAACTATACATCAATTGAAAATAAATAAATAGGGACTGCCCTGGTGGCACAGTGGTTATGAATCTGCCTACCAATGCAGGGGACACAGGTTCAATCCCTGGTCCGGGAAGATCCCACATGCCGCAGAGCACCTAAGCCCAGGAGCCATAACTACTGAGCCCCCACACCTAGAGCCCCGTGCTTCACCACAAGAGAAACCACCGCAATGAGAAGCCCATGCACCACAAAGAAGAGTAGCCCCGCTCGCCGCAACTAGAGAGAGCCCATGTGCAGCAACAAAGACCCAGTGCAAAGGAGGAGTTTCAAGATGGCGGAAGAGGAAGACACGGAGATCACCTTCCTCCCCACAAATACATCAGAAATACATCTACATGTGGAACAACTCCTAAAGAACACCTACTGAACGCTGGCAGAAGACCTCAGACCTCCCAAAAGGCAAGAAACTCCCCCACGTACCTGGGTGGGGCAAAAGAAAAAACAGAGACAAAGAATAGGGGCAGGACCTGCACCAGTGGGAGGGAGCTGTGAAGGAGGAAAGGTTTCCACACACTAGAGGTGTCCCTATTACTGAGTCCTCTCAGGCAAACACTACATATCTTTTACAATGATAAAACTTCACTTAATAAAGCATGTGATAGGAATGCATAACTTCACTTTTCTTAAATAAGTTCACTCCCTCTACTGGATTCAGTGCTGCTGGAGAGCAGGGACTGTCTTTGGCTTTGGGTTGGGATTGTTTTTGTTTAATTTAATGTTGTTTTTGTTTAATTCTATGTTGTTTTATTTTCATTTTATCTTGTGGTATTTCCTTTATTTCTTCTAAATGTACCTCATAAACATCCAGGGGTATCCCTTGATTCTAATTGCCATGTTTGGGTAAATAAGCCTCCAGTCAATTTGTCTTTGTCTGTTGTGATTTTATGTGTCTTTTATTTATTCACCCATTCATTCCACAGACTTTATTTGAGCTCCTTGCTTGGCCCAGGACCTCTGTTAGCAGCGGGGTTATGCACAGTCTCTGCCCTTGTTGGGCTTGGAGTCTAGGGACACCATAAACTATATTATTATGTTTATGCCTGACACTAAAATAAGCGCTTAATAAACATTTTTGGCTGAAACACTGAAGCTTCCTTGTTTTTTCTCTCTCAAGATTTGCAAATGGAGAATTTCCTTCTGGTTCTTGAGTCACCCCTGGCTCAGGCTAACATCCAGATACCAGTGAATGGGGCTTAGCGAACTTAAAGATGAGTTACCACTTTAAACAAATGATTAACGGAATATAATTTTATGCTTCACACTGCAAATTTGTTATAAATATTGATACCAGCAATGGAAATGACACTCAGCTACACTTTTCTGTGACTTAAGATGTACTCATTGAAGAACCAATGATCTTAAAAATAGGGCAGTACTTATTTGATTGATATAATGTGGAGGTAAGAGCACAGGCTTTATTGTACATCAACTATACATCAATTGAAAATAAATAAATAGGGACTGCCCTGGTGGCACAGTGGTTATGAATCTGCCTACCAATGCAGGGGACACAGGTTCAATCCCTGGTCCGGGAAGATCCCACATGCCGCAGAGCACCTAAGCCCAGGAGCCATAACTACTGAGCCCCCACACCTAGAGCCCCGTGCTTCACCACAAGAGAAACCACTGCAATGAGAAGCCCATGCACCACAAAGAAGAGTAGCCCCGCTCGCCGCAACTAGAGAGAGCCCATGTGCAGCAACAAAGACCCAGTGCAAAGGAGGAGTTTCAAGATGGCGGAAGAGGAAGACACGGAGATCACCTTCCTCCCCACAAATACATCAGAAATACATCTACATGTGGAACAACTCCTAAAGAACACCTACTGAACGCTGGCAGAAGACCTCAGACCTCCCAAAAGGCAAGAAACTCCCCCACGTACCTGGGTGGGGCAAAAGAAAAAACAGAGACAAAGAATAGGGGCAGGACCTGCACCAGTGGGAGGGAGCTGTGAAGGAGGAAAGGTTTCCACACACTAGAAGCCCCTTCGCGGGCGGAGACTGTGGGTGGCGGAGGGGGGACCTTTGGAGCCACGGAGGAGAGCGCAGCCACAGGGGTGCGGAGGGCAAAGCAGAGAGATTCCCGCACGGAGGATCGGTGCCGACCAGCACTCACCAGCCCGAGAGGCTTGTCTGCTCACCCGCCGAGGCGGGCAGGGGCTGGGAGCTGAGGCTCGGACTTCGGTCAGATTGCAGGGAAAGGACTGGGGTTGGCTGTGTGAACACAGCCTGAAGGGGTTGGTGCACCACGGCAAGCCGGGAGGGAGTCCGGGAGAAGTCTGGAGCTGCCGAAGACGCAAGAGACCTTTTCTTCCCTCTTTGCTTCCTGGTGCGCGAGGGAAGGGGATTAAGAGCACCGCTTAAAGGAGCTCCAGAGACGGGCGCAAGCCGTGGCTATCAGCGCGGACCCCAGAGACGGGCATGAGACACTAAGGCTGCTACTGCAGCCACCAAGAAGCCTATGTGCGAGCACAGGTCACTCTCCACACCACCCCTCCCGGGAGCCAAAAACCTATGGGATGCAGCAAAAGCAGCTGTAAGAGGAAAGTTTATAGCTATACAAGGCTACCTTAAGAAACATGAAACATCTCAAATAAACAACCTAACTTTACACCTAAAGCAATTAGAGAAAGAAGAACCAAAAAACCCCAAAGTTAGCAGAAGGAAAGAAATCATAAAGATCAGATCAGAAATAAATGAAAACGAAATGAAGGAAACGATAGCAAAGATCAATAAAACTAAAAGCTGGTTCGTTGAGAAGATAAACAAAAGTGATAAACTATTAGCCAGACGCATCAAGAAAAAAAGGGAGAAGACTCAAATCAATAGAATTAGAAATGGAAAAGGAGAAGTAAGAACGGACACTGCAGAAATACAAAAGATCTTGAGAGATTACTACAGGCAACTCTATGCCAATAAAATGGACAACCTGGAAGAAATGGACAAATTCTTAGAAATGCACAATCTGCCAAGACTGAACCAGGTGGGGAAACTGAGGCCCAGAGAGGGCTGAGGCCTGGTCCTGGGGCTCCGTGAAGTAATGACAGAGCTGTGATCAGAGTTCTGGTAGTGCTGGGGCAGTCAGTCTTTTAACCCTGGATAATAGTAACACCCAGTTTTCAAAGGGCTTTCATGTGGATGTCATCTTGTTAGCACTTAACACTGTCCTCTGAGCTGTACTTTCCGTCTGTGGAATGGGGATGTTGACACCAGGCCCCAGGAGGGGAAGTGACTTGCCCAGTGTCCCACAGTGAGTCCATGGCTGGTTTCTAGACTGTAAACTGGAATCTGAACTGTAAAAGAATCTGAAACAGTGAAAAGAACCTGGCTTCTGACTTGCCATGTGACCTTGGCCTCCTCTCCGGGGGCCTGGCTTTCCCCAGCTACAGTATGGGAAAGTCAGCCTCTCAGCTTTGCTGTGGATGCTTTAACAGTGTAACTCTGCTCACAAGCCTCTCTATACAAGCACTGCATGAAGTGAGGGAGGGCCTGCTTTCACTCTTGCTGGCTCCAGGACACCTGTCCAGGGACCTGGGCTGCCAGAAACACAGCTTGAAATCCACTGGGTCAGATGATGCCAGACTGTCTTCCAGCTCTATAATGCCACCAGAATATTTGCTCCAAAGAGGAGGGGGACACTTCTGAACCAAAAGACAAAACCCGGAGTGCAGCCAGGATACATTGCCCTCTCCCTGGTATCCATTAGGTACAGAGTCAAAGGGTAGGACTAAATCCCGTGCCGTGTGCTTCTTCAGGCCCCTTCACTGGTGCCTGAGGATCTGCCTTTGAGCTTGGGCAGGTATCTCTCCCTCTTTCACTACTATCCCCACTTGGGGTGGCCTCTTAAGAAGGGTCAGAAGGGTTTTCTGAGTTAGTCGGGGCCACAGATGAGCAGTGCTGGGCCTGAGGAATCACAGACCAGTGGCATACTTGAACTGGAGAGCCCACAGGGGCTGGCTGACCCCAACTCCTTCATGTACCGATGGGGAACCTGAGGCCTGTGATGGGCAGGACCCAGCCAGTCAGTGGTGAAGCCAGGCCTGGGATTCTCCCTCTGTTGTTTCAAGAAGACCTATTTGTACCTATTCCCCTATGCCACCGAGGGGCTTCAACTGGGCACAGCCCTTTCGGAGGGCAGTTTTGCAAAATCTGTGAACATTTAAAGTGTGCTAGGCCCCTGTGCTCAATAGCCCGCGAGACTTTGCAGAGGCCTTCCTCTTTTATCTCGGCCGCCAACATGCCATCCAGACTAAGGAAGACCCGGAAACTTAGGGGCCACCTGAGCCACGGCCACGGCTGCATCAGCAAACACTGGAAGCACCCGGGAGGCCGCGGTAATGCTGGGGGCATGCATCACCACAGGATCAACTTTGACAAATATCACCCAGGATGCTTTGGGAAAGTTGGTATTAGGCATTACCCCTCAAAGAGGAGCTAGAGCTTCTGCCCAGCCGTCAACCTTGATAAATTGTGGACCTTGGTCAGCGAGCAGACACGGGTAAATGCTGCCAAGAACAAGACTGGAGCTGCTTCTGTCATTGATGTGGTGCGATCGGGTTACTGCAGAGTTCTGGGGGAGGGGAAGCTCCCAAAGCAGGCTGTCATCGGGAAGTCCAAATTCTTCAGCAGGAGAGCTGAGGAGAAGATTAAGGGTGTGGGTGGGGCTTGTGTCCTGGCAGCTTGAAGCTACATGGTGGGAGATTCATGAAAGCAGGGGTCCCTGACACCACCCGCTCCCCAGCCCAGCCCACAGAGCAGGAGGTCAGCAGCGGGCGAGTGAGCGAAGCTTCATCTGCCGTTCCCCATCGCCCGAAAAACTGTCTTGCATAAAACCGGCCCCTGATACAGCCACTATGGAGAACAGTATGGAGGTTCCTCAAAACACTACAAATAGAACTACCATATGACCCAGCAATCCAACTACTGGGCATATATCCTGAGAAAACCATAATTCAAAAAGAGTCATGTACCAAAATGTTCACTGTAGCTCTATTTGCAATAGCCAGGACATGGAAGCAACCTAAGTGTCCATTAACATATGAATGGATAAAGAAGATGTGGCACATACATGCAATGGATATTATTCAGCCATAAAAAGCAACGAAACTGAGTTATTTGTAGTGAGGTGGATGGACCTAGAGACTGTCATACCGAGTGAAGTAAGTCAGAAAGATAAAAACAAATACTGTATGCTAACACATATATATGGAATCTAAAAAAAAAGAAAAAAAGAAAATGGTCAGAAGAACCTAGGGGCAAGACGGGAATAAAGATGCAGACCTACTAGAGAATGGACTTGAGGATACGGGGAGGGGGAAGGGTAAGCTGGGACAAAGTGAGAGAGTGGCATGGACATGTATACACTACCAGACGTAAAATAGATAGCTAGTGGGGAGCAGCCTCATAGCACAGGGAGATCAGCTCGGTGCTTTGTGACCACCTAGGGGGTGGGATAGGGAAGGTGGGAGGGAGGGAGATGCAAGAGAGAAGAGATACGGGGACATATGTATATGTATAACTGATTCACTTTGTTATAAAGCAGAAACTGACACACAATTATAAAGCAATTATACTCTAATAAAGATGTTTAAAAAAAAAAGACCCAATGCAGCCAAAAAAATAAACGAATAAATAAAATAAAAGTCCCATGAGGGAGAAAGTTAAAAAAAAAAAGAATAAAACTACACCTCTAAAAATATGATTGTAAGTATTAAATATAAAAATATATGTGTTGGGCTTCCCTGGTGGCGCAGTGGTTGAGACTCCGCCTGCCAATGCAAGGGACATGGGTTCGTGCCCCGGTCTGGGAAGATCCCACATGCCGTGGAGTGGCTGGGCCCGTGAGCCATGGCCACTGAGCTTGTGCGTCCGGAGCCTGTGCTCCGCAACGCGAGAGGCCACAACAGTGAGAGGCCCGCGTACCGCAAAAAATATATATGTGTGTGTGTGTGTGTGTGTGTGTGTGTGTGTAGGATCTAGCACACACTAGACACTCAGTAAAAGTAGCCACATTACCTGTTTACTCACACTACCTCTATAAAGTAGTTGGAACTTTTTTGATGTCTTTTTTCATTATATAAACACACAAAGAGGGACTTCCCTCGTGGCGCAGTGGTTAAGAATCCGCCTGCAAATTCAGGGGACCTGGGTTCAAGCCCTGGTCCGGGAAGATCCCACATGCTGCGAAGCAACTAAGCCCGTGTGCCACAACTACTGAGCATGCGCTCTAGAGCCTGTGAGCCACAACTACTGAGCCCACATGCTGCAACTACTGAAGCCCGCGCGCCTAGAGCCTGTGCTCCACAACAAGAGAAGCCCCCTCAAAGAGAAGCCCGCGCACCACAACAAAGAGTAGCCCCCGCTCGCCGCAACTAGAGAAAGCCTGCACACAGCAACAAAGACCCAACGCAGAGAAAAATAAATAAATAAATAAATAAATTTTTAAAAATGTTTTAAAAAAACCACAAAGACATTTTGAACAGAAAAGCTACAGTTATATCCTTCTACTTCCACCTCTCACCCCTCACCACCTTCGTGGTTTTTAAAATTTATTTATTTAGTTTTGGTTGCATTGGGTCTTTGTTGCTGCGCGTGGGCTTTCTCTAGTTGCAGCGAGTGGGGGCTACTCTTCATTGCGGTGCACAGGCTTCTCACTGCGGTGGCTTCTCTTGTTGTGGAGCACAGGCTTTAGGCACACGGGCTTCAGTAGTTGTGGCTCACGGGCTCAGTAGTTGTGGCTTGCAGGCTTAGTTGTTCCACGGCACGTGGGATCTTCCCGGACCAGGGCTCGAACCCGTGTCTACTGCATTGGCAGGTGGATTCCCAACCACTGTGCCGCCAGGGAAGCCCCTCACCATCTTCTTATTCAAGTACAGAGCACGGTATTTCAAGGCTAGTCTTCAGGTAAGAAATCATTAAAAGCAGTTAAAGAAAGTATGAACAAGAACTACCACATGATCCAGCAATTTCACTTTTGGGTATTTATCAAAACAAAACAAAACAAAAAACAAACAAAAACAAAAAAAAAAACACCAAAAACACTAACTAGAAAAGATATCTGCACTGCTATGTTCATTACAGCATTATTTTGAACAGCCAAGATATGGAAAAAACCTAAGTGTCCATCAATGGATGACTGGATAAAGGAAATGTGATATCACACACACACACACACACACACACACACACACACACAAAATGGACTATTACTCAGCCGCCATAAAAAAGAAAGAAATCTTGCCATTATCAACAATATGGATGGAACATGAGGGCATTATGCTAAGTGAAATAAGTCAGACAGAGAAACACAAACGCCATATGATCTCTCTTATATGTGGAATCTAAAAATCAAAAACCCAAGTTCATAGATACAGAGAATAGATTGATGGTTCCTGGGAGAAGAAGGAGAAGGAGAAAGGAAGAAGGAGAGGGAAAGGGAGAAGGGGAAGAAGGGGGAAGAATGGGAAAAAGAAGAGGAGGAGGAGGAGAAGTGTTGGATGTGTTTGAAGCAACCCGGAGATTCCCACGTGGAGCTGTTGAGAAGAGATCGGGAAGTGTGAAGAAATGAAGGTTGCTTGGTGTCCAGGGTAAAATAAGGGATGGATCTTAGCACCATAGCAGCAAAGTGTAGCGGCAAATACGTAACAGAAAACCAGAAGAGAGACGTTTCCATCTGGATTTATTCAGAAAAGGCGGTTGGAGAACTCTAACAATGAAAGCAAACAAATCACCATTGGTTATGTTGGATCAAAATGCAGGACAAATTTAAAAGGGACTCTTCACATACATATTCTTATTTTGAGACACTCTATACCCTATAAATTATTTTGTAGATAAGGACCTATTGTAGCCTTATATATTTAGTTTAATTTTTTAAAAAACCCAAACACTTCTTTCCGCAGAATATCATATCATTTACTGTTAGGAATAAATATTCCTAGTTGATTTTTGGAATGAAATATAGGTACTCTGTTCTTAACATTGCTTCCCAAATTTAGTTTTAGAGATAATACAGCAGAAACAATCATGTTGTTCTCTACATATATTGTATAGTTTGAGAAAAAAAATTTTATTTATTTTGGCTGCATCGGGTCTTCATTGCTGTGCGCGGGCTTTCTCTAGCTGCAGCGAGCGGGGGCTACTCTTTGTTGCGGTGCGCGGGCTTCTCATTGCAGTGGCTTTTCTTGTTGCGGAGCACAGGCTCTATGTGCACGGGCTTTAGTAGTTGTGGCTCGAGGGCATAGTAGTTGTGGCTCGCGGGCTCTAGAGTGCAGGCTCAGTAGTTGTGGCGCACGGGCTTCGTTGCTCCGCGGCACGTGGGATCTTCCCGGACCAGGGCTCGAACCCGTGTCCCCTGCATTGGCAGGCAGATTCTTAACCACTGCGCCACCAGGGAAGTCCCTAGTTTGAGAAATGTTGAGATAATTCATTAACCTTTTGTAGAGTAGTGATGAAATTCAAGACTGGAGGGGGATTTATAGGTCAGTAGAAATATGTTGCTGCTTATTTCTGAATGTCAAGTCCCAGTCACCTCCTTTTTTTTTTTTTTTTTTGCGTATCTTTTTCATGATTTAAGATTTTCAGGCATAAAAGAGAGGCAGAAGTGTCAGAGCCCAGAAAGAAGCTAAAATAGAAGCAGGAGTCAGAGGGATCCAAGGAATGTGGGCAGCCTCTAGAATACAAAAAAGTCTGGGAACAGATTCTCCCCTAGAGCCCCTAGAGGTATACAGTCTTTGATTTTAGCCTCACAAGAAGTTCAAAGCTTAGACCCTCAGAACTTAAAAAAAATAAAGTATGAACAATGAAAGACAATGATGTGCCTCCACAGCCTAAAGATAAAGTTTCCTCTAAAAATGAAATTATAAAAATGTACCTGCAATAGCTGAGATCAACGATCTGTGGAGATCATTCACACGAAGCACTAAGGTCTAAATGGGTGACCAGTGGTCTCCAGTGAGTGCAGCTCTACTGGTATATCTAAAGCCTTAACCTAGTTAGGTGCCTACAGGGGAAGGGGTGTTTCCAGTGGAAGGAACAATGATTCCATACCCAGTAAACCACCTTCATAGATAATTTGACTTCCCAATTGTATTATATAGAAGGAAAGAATACTGATGCAGCTGTTTTTACGTGTGTGTGATTATAAATGAATACATAAATAGGCAGTTTCTTGTGAATCTTGTCTTTGTGTGAGTTCTTCCTTCTGAACTCAATCACAAAGTTGACAGAAAAAAAATCAAGCTTTTGGCCTGTGAAGCACCCTATAGTGGTTCACAAGATTTTTTTTTTTTTTTGGTGTGCTGCACTGCTTGCAGGCTCTCAGTTCTCCGACCAGGGATCGAACCCACACCCCCTGCATTGGAAATGCAGAGTCTTAACCACTGGACTGCCAGGGAAGTCCAGTTCAGAGGATATTGATTGCCCTGGGAAACCAATTCATGAGGGGCTAGCTAGTATTTCCATTAACAATGATGACGACGATGATGATGATGGTAATGATGGTGATAGCTACTATGCCAGGTGTTATATTAAGCACTTTACAAGAATCTCTTCATGTAGATAACCAACAAGGACCTACCATATAGCACAGGGAACTCTACTCGATATTCTGTAATAACCTAAATGGGAAAATAATTTGAAAAAGAATAGATATATGTGTATGTATGCCTGAATCACTTTGCTGTACACCTGAAACTAACACAACATTGTAAAATCAACTATACTCCAATATAAAGTTAAAAAAAAAAACCTCTTCATGTAATCACCATAGCAATTCCCTTTTACAGATTAGGAAATGGGGCTTAGAGAGGTTATGGCTGCCTAAGAGGTTATGGCTACCTGTGGCTGTAATCACCATAGCAATTCCCTTTTGCAGATTAGGAAATGGGGCTTAGAGAGGTTATGGCTGCCTAAGCTCATATATGAGCTATGAGTCAAACCAGATCTGTCTATCTTGGAAACAAATACCTGATCATTGTTCTTGATTGCATCCGTCAAAAAACAAACAACAACAACAAACAAATAAATATGTGTGTGTGTCTGTTATATATATATAGTTATCTAGATAGATATAGGTATAGATATTGATATAGATATATAGAGATATAGATATCTTCTTTGGATCCTTAATAAACTTCTCTAGGACACTTCTAATTCCATAAAAAGGCAAA
This sequence comes from Physeter macrocephalus, assembly GCF_002837175.3. NCBI lineage: Eukaryota > Metazoa > Chordata > Mammalia > Artiodactyla > Physeteridae > Physeter > Physeter macrocephalus. The sequence continues at coordinate 45,021,861 of NC_041224.1, forward strand.
TGCATTTTATGACTCAAACTTGCTTCTTAGTGAGAGATGCCAGAAGGTTTAATGCAGGCAAATGCTATCTTAATTTTCTAAAGAGGATAGTGGGGATACCAAAAACTACAAACTAGTAAACCTAGAAAAGTCTTTAATAGATAATGAAACATATCTTGTGGCAATTCTTTGAAGGAATATATTTATCAGGAACCAGCAGGGGCTCAGTAAGAACAAATCATGTCAAATTTACTTAATGTCTACTTTTCAGTAGCATAACTAATGCCATAAATAACTTATTTTGTTTCAGAGAGAAATTTGACAAAACCTTTACTGGCTTATCATGCCAAAATACACATGCTGATCAAGGTTCCACTTGGTCTCTGCAAAATGGCAGATCCCTTGGTAAATTCACCATTGTTGAGATTCTGACCTTCAGCCTGGCCTGCTCAGAAACTCCATCTCTTCATGCTTACAAAATCCATGAGAAACTGATGATTAAAACCAAACTCTTTTTATTATTTTAACAGTGCTATACTGAAATGTATTACACATAGAAAAAAAGCCCAGACAGTGGGGTCAATCATAGCAACCTATTCTCTCCCTGTGGATTTATTACACAGGAAGCTGAATCTTCAGAAAGTATCTGTATAAGACTGGAATCAGATAAAACAAAGGGAGTTTGTTAGGTGATCCAAATATCCAACTCTGAACAGAGATATTCTATCAGGAGGCTTGACAAAAGTCTGGATGGGTAAGGCTGATATTGGCCTCAGGGATTCTCCTCTATTTCTCCACAGCTGATGCCACACCCTTATGATTGACACAACCTCTCTTTAGACATACTGGTAATCTTAGGCATTTCCCTCTTTAAGAATATGCTTTGAATATCTCAGCTGTTGATTTTCAGTTGAATTATCTGAAGTCCCTCCTTCCCTCCACTCCTAGTTCTTGTGTGGAGGACTTCCCTGTAACCCTGGCCTAAAGGATAACCTACAAGATATATCCTGCAAGTGTGGGTTGATGGCACTACAGCCACCTGGAAGAGTCATGTGGAGTCAGTACCCCTCTCTTCCTTACTCTGAAAGGTTTGAAGGAAGATATTAAATGTTGTCAAATTGGAAGCTGGCCAGGATAGCTGGTGCAGGGGCTATCAAAGTACAAAATAATTTAAACAGACTAAAGTACAAAACTAAACCAATAATATAAGTATAGAGAATCAGATAGAGTTTCAAAAAACATCAATTACAAGTACAGTTTTGGAGAAATCTGATTTGCCAAAATTCCCATTTGAATATAGTTTTACAGAAAACCACTGTATTAATAGAAGCATCATTTTATTTTACTCTGCATTGATTCAGACTGTATCTAGGGAATAATTTCCAATTCTGGCTACCACAGTTTAAAAGAAATTCTAATTCTAGTAAGTAACATCATAGAGAGATGACCGGCTAAGAGGTTCTGCCCTCAAATCTGGTGTGTGTGTGTGTGTGTGTGTCCTACAATTCAACTTAGTTTTGACACTATCCACCTGAGATAGCATCAAACCCCACAGATTAAGTGCTCAGTTCTACAAGAGTGCACTTCCTCGCTTCTTCAGAGGCCAATCAGAAGTCCAGGTTGTAATCAGCGGTTCCCATGACCACCTCCCTGGGTTCTATTAATTTGCTGAAACAGCTCACAGAATTTAGGAAACCAGTTTACTCACTAGATTACCAGTTTACCATAAAAGATATAACTCAGGAACAGCCAGATAAAAGAAACATAGAGCAAGGTATGGGAAAAGGGTATAGAGTTTCCATGCTCCCTTTGAGAATCACCACTCTGCAATCTCCATGTATGTGCCAAACCAGAAGCTATCAAAACCGTCCTTTTGGGGGGTTTATGGAGGCTTCATTACATTAACATGATTGAGTAAATCATTGGCCATTGATGTTTATTCAAACTCCAGCCCCTTTCCCACCCCCGTACCCTCCTACCCCCAGGTCAGGGGGATGGGACTGAAAGTTTCAACCTTCTAATGATGTGGTTCTCTTGGCAACCAACTCCCATATTTAGTTGTGTCCTAAAGCCACTTCATTAACATAATAAAAGACACTTTTGGTAATTCCCTGGCAGTCCAGTGGTTAGGACTCCGTGCTTCCACTGCAGAGGGCACAGGTTCCATCACCGGTCAGAGAACTAAGATCCTGCATGCCACATGGCATGGCCAAAAAAAAAAAGAGAGAGAGACACTTTTGTCACTCTTATTACTTAACAAATTTCAAAGGTTTTAGGAGCTCTGTGCCAGAAACAGGAAATAAAGACTAAATTTTTATTTCTTGTTATAAATCACAATATCACACCAGCACTAAATTATTCATTCAAGAAGTATTTGAGTATTTTATTTTGTGCCAGTTTCTGTCATACTGACAGGGGTACAGCACTGAAAAAAAAGACCAAGGTCCTACCTTATGGTCCTTATATTCTAGAAGGAAGATAGGAAATAAGCAAATAAAAATATATGTTGGTTCTGGAGAAGTTCAATGAATAAAAATAAAGCAAAGCAAAGGAATAGAGAGAGAAGGGGAAGGCTGTTTGGGATTAAGTGGCCAGAGAAAACCTCTCCAAAGAAGCGACATATGAACAGAGACCTGGCAGATATAAGTAAGGCAGCAGTCGGCAAACTGTGGACTGTGGCTAAATTTGACTAGCTAGCTGCCTGTTTTTGTACAGCTCAAGAGCTAAGAATGCTTTTTATATTTTTAAATGATTTTAAATTTTTCGAAAGAAAAACATTACATATATGAAAATCATATGCAATTCAAATTTGTGTCCAAAAATAAAGATTTATTGGAACACATCCACACCCATGCATTTATGTATTGTCTATGATCGCTTTTGTACTATCACAGCAGAGTTGAGTAGTTGCAACAGAGATGATATGGACTACAAAGCCTAAAAATATTGACTCTCTGGCCCTTTATGGAAAATGTCGACCCCTGATCTAAGGGAGCAGGTCCTGCAAATATGTAAGGGAAGAATGTTTTGGCAGAGAGAACAGCAAAAGCAAAGGCTAGGACTATGCTTGGCTTGTATTCAAAGAACTGCACAGATGACAGTATGGCTGGAGGGCAGGGAAGGAGAAGGGGACTGGTAGGAAATGGCAGGAAATGATAGCAGAAAGGAAACCGCGGGCCACATATTCTTAGGGTAAAGATTTTAAATGAGATGGGAAGCCACTTAGGGGGTTTGAAAACGAACTGACATGTTCTGACAGCTGGCTAGATAACAGACTGGAGGGCCCAGAGTTCTTAACCTACACCCCATAGATAGGAAAAAGAAACTGTCTTTATTGTCACTAGGTTTTAGCTGCAATTTAACATTTCTTTCAGTTATGAATATAGCCAACAAAACACAATGACTTTGTCACCAACAGAAATCACAAATATTTTCATATCAAATCACAGTTGTTTTAATTATCTTGAAATATCACATTAATATTTCCACTTAGAAATTATTACTATACCTTCTACTACATCTTGTTTAGTGTACTGATAAAGAAATAGATATAATATAGATATATTATTTAATATATAATATATATTACATAAACATGTCACTATATCACAAATTTGTTCTTTAGATACTTTAATAATTGTATTTCAAAGTAACTTGTTTCCTGTTTAATGCAATCTGTTTTATTTTATGCATTTAAAAACATTCTTTTGGAGTCCATATGCTTCATCAGGCTGCCAAAGAGGTCTAGGGCCCAAGAAAGGATAGGAATGGAATCAGAGGGAAGCATTAGAAGGATTAAGTTAGAGAAGGAAAGACTAGGTGGGTCCAAGGTAGCTTTTTTTTTTTTTTTTGCGGTACGCGGGCCTCTCACTGTTGTGGCTTCTCCCGTTGCGGAGCACAGGCTCCGGACGCGCAGGCTCAGCGGCCATGGCTCACGGGCCCAGCCGCTCCGCGGCATGTAGGATCCTCCCAGACCGGGGCACGAACCCCTGTCCCCTGCATCGGCAGGCGGACTCTCAACCACTGCGCCACCAGGGAAGCCCCCAAGGTAGCTATTTTAATCTACCTGTCACCTAATAAGCACTGAATATATGTTAATTATTATTGTCATTATTAAAATGTTGATGTATTTGTGGTCTTTTAGCTGTGTGTGATATATGCTGCTTTTGATCTGCATTTTTCACTAAAAAAATAGATCTTAAACATCTTCCTGTCACTACACATTTTTAATATCACTTTAATGGTCAAAGCATAGTTAATTGCAGAGGTGTATTATTATTCAATTAATCCTCAATTATGGGACATATACATTCTTGTCTTTCTTGTTATTAAAAACCGCAATAAACATCAACGTTAAATCTTTGCACATCGGGGCTTCCCTGGTGGCACAGTGGTTTAGAATCCGCTTGCCAATGCAGGGGACACGTGTTCAAACCCTGGTCCTGGAAGATCCCACATGCCGCGGAGCAACTAAGCCGGTGGGCCACGGCTACTGAGCCTGTTCTCTAGAGCCCAGGAGCCACAACTACTGAAGCCTGCCCGCCTAGAGCCCGTGCTCCGCAGCAAGAGAAGCCACCGCAATGAGAAGCCCACGCACCGCAACGAAGAGTAGCCACCGCTCTCTGCAACTAGAGAAAGCCCGCATTTAAAAATAAATTAAAAAAAAAAAAGACACACACACACAAAACGACACACACACACACAAAATCTTTGCATATCCATGATTATTTCCTTAGGATAGATTCTAACATTGGAATCAGGATGCGTTACTCAGCATACTAGATGTACAATTCAGTCTCTTGAAGATTTCCACTTCAGCCTCCCTCCTAGTTGGGATTTCATCTTTCCTCCTTGGCACACAAATACATGAGCAGCTGTCTGAGTTAACCCTCCTGGTTCAACCAAAGCCCCCAAAGTTTCCCCAGAAACACACACCCTTTGCCTGGTCTATTGACTTTTATACAGAATTAAAGCAACAGGAACCAAAACTAAGTTCCTACCATCCACAGGGTGGCAGTATTTCCTAAATGTTGGGTAGAATATCTGGGAGGAAATAAATACCTTCTGTTATTTCAAGAGTACTTTCCATGTAAACCCAATCCTATAAAGTGATGTCCAGTGTCACATGAATGGAAAGAGGTAGGATTGTTTCAGCAAATGCTAACTAGGTCAGTACATTGGTATGGTATTTCTAGAAGTTTATTTTGAGGATTGCTTCAACAAATAGCTTCTTTTTAAAAGCTTATAATGTTAATTTTTCTCATTAAAAATATCAGATTGCAAAATTTTTTAATAGAGAAAAAAATCACATATATTTTTATTAACATAACCTGTTAGCATACTATATTCCTTTCTGGTCCTTTTTTCTCTAAGTATATTTTTACAGTTGGAATCAAACTGTACATAAAATTTACTCCTACTTTTCTCCTAGGATTAATCATACTGAAAATTAATATATTAAAATATTAATAATATTTATTTCTAGGAGAGGTGATTGTTATTTACTGCTTTAAAATTTTTGTATTTTCTACGTTTAAAATCAGAACGAATTTAATCCTAAAAAATTCTCTTTGGTTCCATTTGCATCCTATATAATCCACCATTTCTACCCCTAGATGTATCCACAACAGACAGGCAAAGAAATGTGTTTCCAAAGGCACATACTAAATTGTTTATAGCAACATTATTTCAACTCTCAGTTGATGACCTTGCTTCCTATCCACTGCGAAAACTTAAGCAATCACAAGATGACTTTCACAAGCCACCTACCATTTCCCATCTCCTAGCACCCATACTCAGACACTGGGCCTTCCTCCTGTTACTATGGAGGATGAAGAGATCATGCTACGGCCAGCCTGTCTGCTTGTGCCCTAGCTAGATCTGAACCCTCTCACCTATTCAAGAGCACAGCTCCAGCAATTTTTACCTCTCTGTCCTACATCAATTTTTTTTTTTTTTTTTTTTTTTTTTTGCTTTCTACCAGGTTGTTCCCATCAACCTACAAATAAATATGCTGTATTTCCCTCATCTTTAAAAAAACCACTCTGGACCCCAATTCCCTCTTCAGCTCCTACTCCTTTCCCTCTTTCCCTTTACAAGAAAACTCAGTGGAAGATATGTCACTATTCATTGCTTCCCATTTCTCTCCCCGCATTCCACCTTGAACCTGTCAAGTCAGGTTTGACTCCAGTGTTCAAACTGAGACTGTTCTCAAGGTCACCAGAGCCCTCCGTGTTACTAATTCCTAGGTTAACTTCTCATCTTATCTGACCTAGCAACATTTATTAAGTTGATCACTCTCTCTTCCTTGGAATACTTTCTTCACTTGGTGTCCACTTGCTTGGCTTTCTTCCTATCATTTTGGCTGCTCCTACTGAATCTCTTTTTCTGGTTCTTCTTTATCTCACTTTTAAGTGTTTAAGAGCCTCGGAGCTTAGTTAGGTCTTGTCGCATTTCAATCTACACTCACTGAGATGATGATTTCATTCCACTTCATGGCTTTAAATACCATCCATATGCAATCAGCTTCCAAATTGACATCCCCAGCCTAGATTTCTCCTCTGAACTCAAGACCCATATGTCCAGCAGCTTGCTGGACACCTCCATTTGGATACCTAGCAAGGCATCTCAAGCTTTTTTTTTTTTTTTAATATTTATTTATTTGGCTGCATCGGGTCTTAGTTGCGGCAATGTGGGCTCTTCTTGGCAGCATGTGGGGTCTTTCGTTGTGGCGGGCTTCTCTCTAGTTGTGGTGTGTGGGCTCCAGAGTGCGCGGGCTCAGTAGTTGTGGCACACAGGCTCTCTAGTTGTGGCGTGCAGGCTCTAGAGCACACAGGGTTAGTTGCCCCGCAGCATGTGGGATCTTAGTTCCCCGATCAGGACTCGAACCTGCGTCCCTTTCATTGGAAGGCAGATTCTTAACCAGTGGACCACCAGGGAAGTCCCCATCTCAAGCTTATCATGTCTAAAACTGAGTTTCTGAGAGTCACTCACCACCACCACCAAACACACACACACACACACACACACACACACACACACACACACCTGTTTCTCTTGCAGTTTTCCCGTCTCAACTGACAATTCCATCCTTCCAGTTGCTCAAGTAATCTTTGACTTCTCTCTCACACCTCACATTGTGTTAGTCACCAAATTCTGTTGGCTCTACCTTCAAAATACATCCAGAATGTGATCATTTCTCATAACTTCCACTGCTACCACCCTGGTCCAGGCCACCATAGGCTCTCTACTAGGTTCTACAACAGCCTCACTTCTCTTCCTCTTTCTATGCTTTCGAAGTCCCCATCTCAAGCTTATCATGTCTAAAACTGAGTTTCTGAGAGTCACTCACCACCACCAACACACACACACACACACACACACACACACACACACACACACACCTGTTTCTCTTGCAGTTTTCCCGTCTCAACTGACAATTCCATCCTTCCAGTTGCTCAAGTAATCTTTGACTTCTCTCTCACACCTCACATTGTGTTAGTCACCAAATTCTGTTGGCTCTACCTTCAAAATACATCCAGAATGTGATCATTTCTCATAACTTCCACTGCTACCACCCTGGTCCAGGCCACCATAGGCTCTCTACTAGGTTCTACAACAGCCTCACTTCTCTTCCTCTTTCTATGCTTTCCTCACTTCAGTCTGTTCTCAAAATGGCAGCCAAAGTGATCCTTTTATTTTAAAATAGTGAGTCAGATTCTGTCATTTCTCTGCTCAAAACTTTGTGATGGTTCTCCTATCATTTGCAACAAAACCCCAACTCCTTACTATGACCTGCAGGATCTTGTCTTTACTAACTCTCTAACTTCATTCCATTCCCTTCTACTCCTCTCTCACTTCCTCACTCTACTGTGGCCACACTGGCTTCTTTGCCATCCTGGAGCAGGCTGGGCACCATCCCATCCCAGACCCTTTTCATGTACTTTTTCCTCTGGAGGTGCCCCCTGTATCCCCAGGGCTAGCTTCCTCATTTCCTTCTCAAATGTTTACTCAAAAGTTACTTGTCAGGACTTCCCTGGTGGCGCAGTGGATAAGACTCCATGCTCCCAATGCAGGGGGCCCGGGTTCGATCCCTGGTCAGGGAACTAGATCCCACACACGTGCTGCAACTAAGAGTTTGCATGCCACAACTAAGAAGCCTGCATGCCACAACTAAGGAGCCCACATGCTGCAACTAAGGAGACCGCCTGCCACAACTAAGACCTGGTGCAACCAAATAATAAATAAATAAACAAATAAATAATTTTTTAAGTTGCCTTCTCATTGGGGCCTTTCAATCCCACCCCAAACATCATATCCCTCTACCTGCTTTATTTTTTTTCCTAAGCACCTGTTACTTTCTAACAATATATATTTTGCTTATCTGTTTTATTTATTTTCTCTTTCCACTTGAATGTAAGCTACAGGAAGGCAGGATATTTGTCAGTTTTGTTCACTGATGTTCACTGACTGTTTTGTTTACTAAGACTTTGTTTCAAAGCCTAGAACATGAATGGCACATGAATGATGTATGTTCAAAAAATACTGAATTAATCTATGTATGAATGATGGTGGCCTGAATTAGGGCAGTGCGGGAGATGGAGAGGAGGGAGATAGATTGGACAAACAGAATGAAAATGATTGGTGAGCTGTGGGGTGTTAAGATGGAGTCAAGTATGACCCTCAGTGTCTCAGTGGACAGTTGGCTAACATCCTCTGAGATACAGGAGGAATGAGGGTGGAAGAGGATTGAGTAGTTCCATCTGGTACTCGAGATGCTTATAGGTCATTCAGGTGCAAGTAGGCATCCAGAAATGAGGTCAGAGGATTGGTCAGGGATGGAGAGACAGAAGATGGCCTTACAGTCTAGAAATATAAATAAGATTATACCAATGTATTGTAATATCGATAAACAGTATGTTACATATTTACCCATGTTTCCATTGTAGAACCTTAATAATATTTGGCAAAGGAAATGAGTTTCTCCTGTGAGATTTCTCAGGATGGCTAATCTTATCTTTGTATGTAGCTGTCAATAAAAACTTTCCAAGAATTTACCAAATGTAAGCCTATCTTTGCTACTTTGTCTTCTTTAATGATGATATAAAGTTTTGAAGTATAAAGAATAGCCTCAGAGACTGTAAAGCCATTCCAGGCAGCCCCCACAAAAACATACAACATATAGAGTTCTGCATACCAACCACAGGCTATAAAACTCCTTTAATTAAACTTTTCCCTATGGAATTAAAGATAATGTCCAGGAGTACTCTTCAAGGTTAGATCTTAATTTTGTAATCCGAGTTATACTGTTATTACTGCCTCAGGACTACCTTATGTACCTGACCTGGTGTTCTGAAGGTCATAAAACCCCATGAAAGCCCAAATCATCCCTTTTTCATGCCTTGGATATACCCACCCCCAACTCCCTTATTTCTTGAATTTTTCCTGCCTCCTTGCCTTAGCTACTCTTCTCTCCACTAGAACAGCTAGTCCCCCCATGACGCTAAGCTCCATCAGGGCAGGAACCATATTTTCTTCACCACCATAAACTCAATACCAGCACATAGTAGGTACTCAATAAATATTCAGGTATACAATGAGGAGAGAAGTTCTATCTGAAACATAATCCAAGCTATTACACTGTGGCAGACACTGTTGCTTGCCTTCTGGCAGCCATTCTTCAACCAACTTCTTTGCTGGCAAATCCAATTTTTTTCACTCCAGGAGCTCTAATTGTGAATATTATTGGTCTAAACTGTTAGTTCTCATCTTTAATCACACATTAGAATTACTTAAGGAGCTTTTAAACAAGACAGATGCCTGGAGCCCACCCCCAAAGATTATTTTCAGTTGGCTAAAATGGGGGCCCAGGCATCAGGTTTCTTTTCACTTTTAGAAAATTGATATATAATTCATATACCATAAGATTCATTCTTTTAAAATGTACAGCTCAGTGTTTTAGTATGTTCACAAAATTGTACCACCATCAGCACTATCTAACTCCAGAACATTTTCATCACCACAAAGGAAACCTGTAGCTATTAGCAATCACTCCAAATATCCCCCTCTTCCAAGTCCCTGGAAACCATGAATCTACCTTCTTTCTCTATGGATTTACCTATTCTGGACAATTCATATCAATGGAATTGTACAATATGTGGTCTTTTGGGTCTACATCTTTCACTTAGCATAACATTTTCAAGGTTCATCCATGTTTTATGTCAGTACTTCACTCCTTCTTATGACTGAATAATATACTCTTTGTAAGTTACTGTGTGCAGCCCGTATCTAAGGCGTAAGGAGTGATGCTCCCTCTCCTTGAGGGTGGAGTATCTACATAAATTATATTGAATTCTTCTCCAAGGGAGAACTTGTCTCCTCTCACGTTTATTTAGTTATTCAATCAATCATTTATTTATATCAGTATAAACTCTTGGATATTTATTTTATACTTTGGATTATAACACAATACTACCTTTTTTTTTCTCAAATTGTTTCAGTTTTGGCCATTGGGAGCTCTTTCAGTTGACTCCCATGTCCCTTTGGTGTATCCCATCAATGTAAAGTTTTTTGTTTATTTGTTTTGAGCATTTTCTTACTTCCTAGTGCTATGAGGTTGTCCAGGCTTGTCTTGTATATTTCCTGCCCCAGTTTTAGAATCCCTACTTCTCTAGGGTGCCCTGGATCCTTTTATTAAAGAGTGGTATTAGAAACCAAGATTTGAGCATTAGGTGTGCTCATTGCGAACAGGGTGTCTTTGCTTCTAGACTCCATATATGTAATTTTAAATGTCCTAAGAGTCTCCTTTTTTTTTTAAGGTAAAACAAAACAAGTGAAGTTCGTTTTAATAATATTTCTTACACAACCTATGTAATCAATACAAAATTTGATTGTGATTTTTACTTTTTTTTCATGTAGAGTCATTGAAATCTAGTATGTATTTTACATTTACAGCACATTTCATTTTGGACTAACCACATTTTGAGTACTCAATAGTCACATGTAGCTAGTGGCTGCTGTATTGAACAGTGCAGTTCTAAAAGCTTTATAGTTCCAGTTATTACCATGTGGTCTATTATTCATTTTGAATTAATTTTTTATGTATGAAGTGAGATAAGAGTTAAGATCTAATTTTTTTTGATACTCATATCCAGTTGTTCCAGTGCCAGTTTTTAAAAAAGACTTTCATTTTTCTATTGAATTGACTTGGCACCTTGGGTCTTTTGCTGGATTCTCTATTCTGTTCCATTGATATGTATCTATTTTTAAGTCACTATCACACTGTCTTGATTATATAACTTTATAGTAAGTCTCAAACTCAGGTAGTGTAAGAACTCTGACTTTGCTTTTTCTTCAAGATGGTTTTGATGATTCAATTCGTTTGCATTTCCAAATAAATTTTAAACTAAGCTTACTGATTTCTTCAAAAGAGCCTGCTGGGGTTCTGATTAGGACTGCATTGAATCTATTGGTCAATTTGGGGAGAATGGATACTTCAACAGTACTAATACTAATACATGAACATGGCCTTTCTCATTTATTTAGGTCATTTAAAATTTCTCTCTGCAATGTATTGCAGTTCCAGCAGAGGGATCTTGTACATTTCACTAGATATATTCCTAGACATTTGATTTTTTTTGGATGCTGTTATAAATTGTATTTAATTTTTTTCAATTTTAAGAAGAATAAAGCTAGAGGCACGATGTTCCCTGATTTCAAACTATAGCAACGAAAACAGTATGGTATTGGCATAAAAACAGACACATATCAATAGATCAGTGGAACAGAATTAAGAGCCTAGAAAAAAATGTACACATATATGGTCAATTAATTTTGACAATTGAGCCAATAATTAATATACAATGGGGAAAGAATATTCTCTTCAATAAATGGTGCTGGGAAAACTGGACAGCAGCATGCAAAAGAATGAAACAGAGCCACAATATTATGCCACATACAAAAATTAACTCAAAATGGATTAAAGACTTGAATGTAAGACCTGAAACCATAAAACTCCGAGAAGAAAAGATAGGCAGTAAGCTCCTTGACAGCAGTCTTGGCAATGATCTTTTGGATTTGACACCAAAAGCACAGGCAACAAAAGTAAAAATTTTTAAATTTTAAATTTAAAAACTAAAAAGCTCTGTACAGCAAAAGGAACAACCTACTGAATAGAAGAAAATATTTGCAAATCATATGTCTGATAAGGGGTTAATATTCAAAATATGTGAAGAACTCATACAACTCAATAGCAAAGAAACAAATAATCTGATTAAAAAATGGGCAGAGGATCTGAAGACATTTTTCCAAAGAAGACAAACAGATGGCCAACAGGCACATGAAAAATGCTCAACATTACTAATCATGAGGGAAATTCAAGTCAAAACAGAAATGAGATATCACCTTACACTTGTTAGAATGGCTATTATTATAAAGCAAGTATTGGTGAGGATGTGGAGCCAAGGGAACCCTTGTGCACTGTTGGTGGAAATGCAAACTGGTGCAGCCACTATGGAAAACAGTATGGAGGTTCCTTAAAAAATTAAAAATAGAACTATCATATGATCCAGCATTCCACTTCTGAGTATTTCTCTGAAGAAAACAGAAACACTAACTTGATAAGATGTATGCATTCCTTGCAGCGCTGCTTACTACAGCCAAGATAATGGAAACCACCTAAGTGTCCATCCACAGATGAATGGATAAAGAAGATGTAGTAATATATATACACTGGAATATTATTCAGCCATAAAAGAAGAATTAAATCTTGCCATTTGTGGTAACATGGATGGACCTTGAGGGCATTATGCTAAGGGAAGTAAGTCAGACAGAGAAAGACAAATATGGTGTGATCTCACTTATATGTGGGATCACATATAAAACAACAACACCAACCTCAACCAAGCTCATAGATACAGAGAACAGAATGGTAGTTGCCAGAGGCAGGGGGTGCGGTGGGTAAAATGGGTGAAGGGAGTCAAAAGGTACAAACTTCCAGTTACAAAATAAATAACTCATGGGGATGTAATGTACAACATGGTGACTATAATTCATAATACTGTATTGCATATTTGAAAGTTGCTAAGATAGTGAATCTTAAAAGTTCTCATTACAAGAAAAAAAAGTTCTGTAATTATGTATGGTGATGAATGTTAACTAGTCTTATTGTGGTAATCATTTTGCCATGTATACAAATATTGAATCATTATATTGTACACCTGAAACTAATATAATGTTACATGTCAATTATATCATAAATAAATAAATAAAACCAAACAAATCCTGCTGGGAGGTTACAGCTCTACTTTGAGCCAACAACCGGATATGGATTTTACTGTTTAGAATGGTGTAGGCCATTTACTACAACAACAAAAGACCTTTAATTGCTCATTTCTAGTTCCTCTGAAGAAAGCCTTTTGCAGAATAACCACCTTTTGCGGAATTATTGTAACTAAAATTGCAGCAGTGTCTGGCGAGGAACACACACACATTCAGTGCTGACTTGGGTAAATGCACCCTGTCACTTCATACTGTGAGAAAGGATGAAAGACACAGGCTTTGGTGCTTGAAAGGTCCACCTCTATATCACAGAAGTCCATGTGCAGCTGAACCCACTGTACCAGCTTCAAGCACAATAGGCTCCTCTTCCTCTAAAATGATCTTTTGGTGTGTAAAAGATGTCTCAGTGTTTAAAAGACCATCTCCAAAGCTAAGAATAATATTTGGATGACTTAAATGACTTGAATAAAGGGTATGTACAAGTATGAGAATGGTCAAAAAAAAATCATTTTCTAGTTGTTGCAAGTATGTAGAAATACAATAGAGTTTTAACTATCTTAACTATTGACCTTGTATTCTACAACCTTGCTAAGTTCACTTATTCCATTTTTAAAAGGTAGAATCCTTTGGTTTTTCTATATAAGCAATCATGTTATTTATGAAAAATATGGTACTATTTGCTTTCCCTTTAAATCAGAAATGTTAGTCTAAATTAATTTGCATTTTTTGTCAAGACAGTGTACAGGTTGTCTGATGCAAACTCTTTGGGAAGAAATTTGGCAATATAAACAGGAGCCATAAAAATATCCATATTCTTTGATTCAGTAAATTCCCTTCTAGAAATCTACCAAGGAAACTAATCCTTAAAAAAAAGATATACCCACCGTATGTCTACTCAATTAGTAGACATTAAAAATGAGGTTATAGGAGTTTCTGGTTTGGTGAACACATGGAGATTTGGGGACAGTGGTGCACTCAGAGAGCACGGAAGCTTCACACCCTTTCCCCATATCTTGCCCTATGCATCTCTTCCATCTGGCTGTTCCTGAGTTATATCCTTTTATGACAAACCGGTAATCTACTCTTGCTCTCTGATGTTTAGCAGTGAATATTAATGTTACTAATGGAAGCTACAGCTGAAAATAACCTTGGAGGGCACCTGCTCCGACTCCTTCATTTTACAGAATTCATCACCCTGATGATTAAAAGCAGCTGAGAGATGTTGTAGCCAGGTCCTCTCTGCACCTAGAATAAAACAGTCACACGAAGCCTGAAGAAGCCCTGTGCCTCTCACAGCATGGAGTTGGAGCTGCAAAATTACTCTGAAGCTGAGCATCTCAAAGTTGAAGCCATCCTAGTGGTCATCTCCTGTAATTTTCCATTTTGTTACAATATTCCTCATAGCAAGACAACCATCTGCTGTTTGAACACCTCAAGGACAGGAAGTTCTCTCTCTCACAAGAGCTCTTATCATTCAACAGCTCTAATCATTAAAATGCCTGCAGTTATATGGTCTCAAATTATGCCTCTGTATGACTTGGGTCATTTTGTCTTCTAGAATCTAGACAAAGTAAGTCTATGTGGCAATGCTTCCAATATTTAAATTTAGTTATTAAAGAGTAGCCTTAAGTTAAAAAAAAAAGTCTTCCTCCAATCTGAAATTTCCACTTAAGTTCTTCACTATCCTTACATGCGTTCTTGTTTATCCATGTCCATTTTAAGAAGTAAGGCCAAAACTGGAATAATTTAGATGTGGTATGACCAAGAAAAGTAGAACTAACCTGGATACCACACTAGTATTGAAAGAGTCTGAAACAGTGTTTCCTTATTTTTAGCAGCCCCATCACACTTAGGGTTCATTTACGGTTTTTGTCTGTTTGCAAATTTTTTAAATCTGCTTTTAAGTTTTTTAAAAATGGGATTATAAAAGTACAACTGTTAAGATACTTTCAGATGAATGTATCAGTACACCCAACTAAATGTGGCTTAAACTTTAAATAACATATTTTTTTCACATGACTGAAAGACCAGAGGTAAGACAATTTGAGACCTACTAAATCTTTTTTTTTTTAAGTAACTAGGTGATTTGTATGTACATTAAAATTTGAGAAACACTGCAACCTGAGATACTTCCCCTTAAATCACATTAACCAGAGTTGTTATCAGGAATGGAATTACTGATGGTTCTCAATCCTGCCTGCATATTAGAATCACCATGGGAAATCCTTGCCAATTCCAAGGCCACCAAAAATTTCACCTATGTTTTCTTCTCAAATTTTTATAGTTTTAGCTTTTACATTTAGGTCTGTGATCCATTTTGAGTTAATTTTTTAAACTGTGTGAGATTCAAGGGTTTTTATTTTGTCTTGTTTTTTAGGGTTTTTTTTGTCTGTTTGTTTGCCCATGGCTATATAAATACAACTCCAAAATCACAAACTATAAAAGAAAAAAAAACATAAATTGGACTTTAACAAAATTAAAATTTTTTGCCTTTCAAGAGACACTGTTAAGAAAAAAGCAAGCCACTAACTGGAAAAATATGTTGAGAAAATAATCAGACAAACCAGAAAGGAGAAGGGGTACCATTTTGCAAGGGGGAGGATTTTTTTTTTTTGGATTTTTCCCTTTTTTCAATGACATGAAAAAAGAAGGGGGAGAACAGGATGCTCTAGATTATAAGAGACTTAAGAGACATAATAATCAAATGGTTTGAACAAACCAACCATAAAAAACATACTGGGAACAACTGGGAAATTTTAAATACAGGCTGGGTATTAATCAGTGTTTCTTCAAGTGAAAAAGTTTTTTTTTTTTAATTTCTAGAAGCTTATTTTTGCCATTTTTTTTAGTTTTAGAGTTATATGGCTATCTCAAATATTTTCATAATCTACATAAAGTACATATTTAATGCTGTGAATATTTATTTGAGTACTGCTTTAGCCATGTCCCTTAGATTGTATCATATACTGTTTTCCTCAGGTTTTCTTAGAAAATTTGTCATTTTGCTTTCACGTATCCTATTATTCAAGAATTACATAATATAAAATTTATCCATGTGAATTTTTTTAAATTTTTCTATCAATTTTTTAAACATCTTTTTTTAAAAAACATACTGGGAACAACTGGGAAAATTTAAATATAGGCTGGGTATTAATCAGTGTTTCTTCAAGTGAAAAAGGTTTTTTTGCCCAACTTATTGCAGACCATTACATTTGTAAAATAAAATAATTTAATTACTTGAAAAATGAAGTGAAAGAAAGATGTACAACAAATAAGGTCTTTACGTATTTCTTCAGACAGGTAGCAGTTTATGGGCCAGCATAATGATCCATGCATCACGTTTTGTGCAGCACTGTATTGGATGACATTAAGGAATTATCGATATTATTTCTTACTGAACATTCATCAGACTTCCAGAAATACCGATGACCATTGACCCAGCATCCAACCTCAGGGGAAGTTTGGTGGGAAGTTGGAGTACAAAGACAAAGGTCTAAATCAATTGTGTTTTAAAACTTATTTAAATTTTACAAAAATATATGGCTATATGAACAAAAGCTAGGGCTTTTCCCTGGGACTTGGAAGGGGCTTGTACAAGCTTAAGCATGCTTCATTAGCTTCACAGTGAATCTGTCCTTGAGTGCAGCTAACAATGGCTTGACTAGAAGTAGGATAAAATAGCTATTCGTTTATGATTTGCCATTGACCCTACTGAGAGAATCTATGTACCTCTTCCTCCCCAGATCACCTGAATGATAAGAAATAGCAGAGGGCTTCCCTGGTGGCGCAGTGGTTGAGAGTCCGCCTGCCGATGCAGGGGACACGGGTTCGTGCCCCGGTCCGGGAAGATCCCGCACGCCACGGAGCGGCTAGGCCCGCGAGCCATGGCCACTGAGCCTGCGCGTCCGGAGCCTGTGCTCCAGCGGCTAGGCCCGTGAGCCATGGCCACTGAGCCTGCGCGTCCGGAGCCTGTGCTCCGCAACAGGAAAGACCACAGCAGTGAGAGGCCCGCGTACTGAAAAAAAAGAAAAAAAAAAAAAAAGAAATAGCAGAAATGGGGAATTCCTAAGCGGTCCAGTAGTTAGGACTTGGTGCTTTCACTAACAGGATTTGGGTTCAATCCCTGGTGAGGGAACTAAGATCCCACAAGCCACTGTGCAACGTGGCCAAAAATAAAAAATAAATTAAAAAAAAAAGAAATACCAGAAATGAGACAGAAATCTTCGGGTGGACAGCACAGGGGAGGCAACTGGACTATGGAACGCTAGATCAGCATGTCAGGAAATTAACAAGTTTTTCTTACTGTTGTCTGTTGACTTCTATTGGAATTTCAAGAATACAATGCTTCTAACTTTTAACATATGGTTAAAATTGCTGTTTTTGTGATCCCAATGTAGGGATCAAAATATGATAAAGGATTTTTCCTGGTTTGTGAATTTATGTGCATGAAAGTTTTACATAGGTATAAAAATTAAATAATTATATATATTTTAAATTCTCTTTACTTAAAAAAGAACAGAATTTTATGAAATACAATACAAAATTCAAAAATATTTGGGTTGTTATTTTGTCATGCACATGTCTACTGCAGAAGTTGGTACAGCACCTGTACTTTAACACAGAACTCAGAATTGCTAAAAATTATTTATACTTCTTAATTTATTCAAACATCTCTTGGAAAAATCTTTTTCTTTCCCCTTTTTGCCATTTAATAGCTGTCCCCAAAACTACATAAACATCATTTACTACTTCACTATACAACCTATCAAATAGTAATAAGCATTATTTTCTTTGGCTGTCTCTCTTGTCTGTTGATTTTGAGCAATATATGAAACTGTGTGATGAGGTCATCTTTTCCATTCAGATTAGACAAGTTTCTGAACTACAACCAACTGCACACTGTTTTATAATCCATAAAGTCATAAATCCAGAATGCCTTTCAAAATTCTTATATTTGTTCATTTATGTAATTTTAAAAAGGTCTTTGCTGTTTTGAAAGGTGGTGGTATAGTGCCACCATGTGGCCTTATTTTTATTAGATACATAGTTGAAAAGCTACTTTTGCGCTCTTTTGTTTTACTAATAATTCATTTCTCAACATTATTATTCAAAAGGCATTTTTAAACAAAGAATGTCTTCACTGTTTCCACCATTGATGTGACGTCACTTAGCTGTTTAAAGATGTTTAGATTGAAGACATATTTCCTAATTTTATCCTCTTAGATTAACTTTGTTAGAAGTATCAGAATTCCGTTGCATTAATGATACATACTTGCATATTTCTTTTTTTTAAAAATAAATTAATTTACTTATTTTCGGCTGCGTTGGGTCTTCGTTGCTGCGTGCAGACTTTCTCTAGTTGCGGTGAGCGGGGGCTACTCTTCGTTGCGGTGCGCAGGCTTCTCATTGCAGTGGCTTCTCTTGTTGTGGAGCACGGGCTCTAGGCGCGCGGGCTTCAGTAGCTGTGGCACGTGGGCTCAGTAGTTGTGCCTCGCGGGCTCTAGAGCTTAGGCTCAGTAGTTGTGGCACACGGGCTTAGTTGCTCCGCGTCATGTGGGATTTTCCCGGACCAGGGCTTGAACACGTGTCCCCTGAACTGGCAGGTGGATTTTTTTTTTTTTTTTTTTTTTTTTTTTGCGGTACTCGGGCCTCTCACTGTTGTG
>NC_041224.1:45040823-45076143 GCF_002837175.3 Physeter macrocephalus
CCGGACGTGCAGGTTCAGCGGCCATGGCTCACGGGCCCAGCCGCTCCGCAGCATGTGGGATCTTCCCGGACCGGGGCACGAACCCGTGTCCTCTGCATCGGCAGGCGGACCCTCAACCACTGCACCACCAGGGAAGCCCTGGCAGGTGGATTCTTAACCACTGCGCAAACAGGAAGTCCCTTTTCTGATTTTTAAAAAAAATAAATTACAGACATCATGACATTTCACTCCCTAAATATTACAATGGACATCTGTAAAAATTAAGTATATATAACCACAATCCCTAACAAATTTAACAATATTCTTTTATATCATAAAATACCCATTCTATTTCTAAATTTTCCAATTGTATCAAAAATGTCCTTTCTAGTTGTTTTGCTCAAAATAGCATCCAGAGAAGGCCCACACGTTGCATTTGTTACATCTCTTAAGTCTTGTGAAATCTGGAACTGTTTCCATCCACACTTTTCCTTCCATCACAATGACTTGCTGAGGAGGCTAGAAGAGTCAGGTAGAACTTTTCACCTTCTGGATTTGTCTCATTGCTTCTTCATGGAAACAAAGAATTTATTCCTAGAATTAAAGGTCTCCTAGAATTTAGGTCTAAAAACTTAATTAGATTCAAATAAGCATTTTTTAATCAAGACTACTTCAGAGGTGCTTCAAATTGCATCGTAAGAGGATATTCATATGCCTGGTTGCTCCACTGTTTGTGATGCTAAGATTGATTCCTAGATTTGGATAATGACAGCCTGATTCATTTTTTTTTTAATATAATAGCTTTATTGAAATATAATTCACATACCATACGGTTTATCTACTTAAAGTGTATAATTCAGTGGTTTTTAGTATATTCAGAGTTGTGTAACCATTACCATAATCACTTTTAGAAAAATTTTATTACCCCCAAAAGATAAACCATACTTATTAGTAGTCACCCCCCCTAATTCTCAACCACCACCAGCCCCCAGCCCTAGGCAAATGCTAATCTACTTTGTCTCTATAAATTTGTCTATTCTAGACATTTCATGTAAATAAAGTCACACAATATGTGGTGACATCCTGATTCTTGCATTGTACAATTGCATCCTTCCTTTCCTCATGACTAGCAAGTAATCTGTCAGGTCAAAAGTTACTTAAATAGTGAAATCTCCTTTTCTAATAGTGTTCATATTAGGCAGTGAGAGGACAGATACACACATTTTTAAAATTAAAATATTATGTCAAAAATCCTTAAGTAACATTTATCTTTGATGTGTAGAATTTCTTGTTCCATTGAACTGGCAATTTCTTATTATGACATGATTTAAAGATACATATTCATTTAAAAATTTATGATAGCGCGAAAGAGGAGAGAGATGACCTTTGGAAAAGATAAATTGGCTGAGAGACTCACAAAATCAGGAAGATGATTTTTCATTGCACTTGTGTTCTTCTTCAGATCATTTCATTAGGACTCTCACATGTAATTCCAAAATAATTCATAGAGGTATCGATATTTACCTGTCAAATATTTAAATTAGTAATTCGCTCCCTAACTTAATTGCACACTAGAATTACCTAGGGAACTTTTAAACACTTACAATGCCAATGTTCAGGTTCTACTCCAGGCCAAATAAATCAGCATCTTTGGAAACAGTATGAACACTTGATAGTGATGCTTGTGTACTTAATTTTACATCCCTTCAAGAGGCACATAATGTCAAGTCCCATAATGAGTGATGTTAACTTTCATCACCAAATTAAACTGGTGACTACCAAATAACTCCATCTTAAAGGTACATGTCTTCTTTGCATTAGCAAGTAATTTGTGGGGTAATATTTTAGAAACTTGGCAAATTTTTTACCTAATGGTTTTAGGTGAATTCATTGATAATTCTTGCAATATGAGGTTGCAAAGTGGTGGTTTTCTAGTTCTAGTATTCTTTTCTAAGGTGTTAGTTTCCATTCTTCTGTAAAGAAGAAGGATTTCAACTCCCCCCACCCCTTTCTAAGTATCCATTATGGACCCATGGATTATTTTTCCTGTGTGTTACTTTCAGTTATGTCATTATTTTGATGAAAAATTGTTCTGAGTTTGTAATTGGGGATCTCTTCAAGCTGGCTCCTGTTTATGTCCTTTGCCCATTTTTCTTTCGGACTACTCTATTTTATTATTGACTATTAAGAACTTTTTATATATTATGTAAATTTATTTTTGCAAGTATTTTCCACAGTTTTTCAAACTTGTTATAACATATTTTAAAAAAATAAATTTTAGGTAGTTAATGCATCATTCTTTTCCTTTATGTTTTCTGTTTTGTCTATAATATTTAGAATAGCATTTCTCTTCTCAAGATCATAAAAGTATTCACACAATTTTTTATGTTTTCATATTTAAATCTTTGATCCATACACAACTTATTTCAATGAAGGTGTAAGGAATACATCTATCATTTAAAAAACTGCTAGTCAATTATCCCAAAATCATTTATGAATTATCTTTTCCCCACTGAATTTTAAGTGCCACTTTTATCATATAATGAATCATCATATTGCAGGGAAAACAGTCAGGAAGCTATTGCAGTGATTCTATTTCTGGACTATGGTATTCTATTGCTGTGTCAGGGTCAAAATGTTCTCATTACGGTAGCTTTATAATTTAATATCTGTAAGAAATTTCCCTTCATTTTCTTTTAGAATTTTCTTGGTTATTTATCTGTTCATTAATTTAAAAAATATTTATCGAGCACCTACCAGATGCCAGACCCTGTTCCAGGTGCTGGAATTTAAAAAAAGACAAAAGTTCCTGCCTTTAGAGGGCTTGCATAGTCTGGAGGAGGAGATAGACAATGAAACAAATTTATTAAAGGTTGTAATAAATGCTAAGAAAAAAAGAAATAGAATGATGCAGCAGAAGATAACTGAGTGAGGACACTGATCAGGGAAGGCCTGTCTGAGGAAGGGATATCTACCAGAATGAGAAGGAGCTGGGTCTGTGAAGGAGCACTCCAGGCAGAAGCAAGTGCAAAAGTCCTGTGTTGAGGGAAATCTTGTCATATTCTGGGAATGATATAAAGAGCCATGGGAGTGGAGCAGCATGAAAGAAGAGAAAAAGTGGGTATTTTCGATCTTCTCCCCTCCCCTGCCCCTACCCCAGATTCACTGTTCACCCTGCCCTGTGCCCAAGAAGGCTAACTTCTAAGGACTGTCTCAGTGACTCCCTTGCCCTCTGGTTTCTAGTTGAGTTCAGCCACTGGGGTCCACTTGTAGGAGATGACTGAAAGAGAGGAGAGTGGTGTCAGGAGATTTATTTCCTTGGCTCCCTCCTTGTTAGATTGTCTCTTGTTGGCTGCATCCTCTACTGAAGGCCACAGTCCTGAAAGCTGGCCCTCTTACACAGCTCATACCAGGCTCAGGCCTTGGGTGGTAATGTCTCCCACCTGTGACCAGGCACAGGGTACTGCACCTCTCTATGTTGCTTTGCCCAAGCTCCATCCTTACCTTTGATCAGACTTCCACTTTTTAAAGATCATTCTGGTTACTTTAAAGTATGAACTGGAGGGATGGAGATAATAGGGCAAGAGGAAGGGAAGCAGAGAGATATTGACAGCAACAGAGTTAAAACCAGGACTGACTTGAAAATCTTGAATGTATGGTCACTGGCTGAGAAACACAGGACTCTGAGCTCCATTCATTCATTCAGTGTCTTCAATAACTATGTTCTGGGCACTATTATTGGCACTTGGGATAGATAGATTAAAATTTACATAGTATGTTGAAAGAGAAAATTGGCAAAGAATAATGAAAATGTAGAGCAAGGTAGAAGGGTAGGGAGTACAGGGGTGGCAGAAGTGATACAATTTTAAATAATCCATCATGGAGAAGGTGACACGAGCCAAGATTTGGATGAGGTGAAGAAATGAGCCATGTGGAGACTGTTCCAGGCAGAGGAGGAAGTCACTGTAAAAAACCAATGCGAGGGCTAGTCTGACCATGCCTGGAAAAGCAGAGGCCAGGGTAGCTGGAGCTCAGAGGCATGGGGGTGAGTGGAAGGGAATGAGGTCAGAGAGGCTACAGAAGTCAAACCATGCAGGGCCTTTCTTGGGGATTTGTTTGGGGTAGAGGGGGCAGAGAAGAGGGAACTCCTTTTCTTTGCGGGTCAACCTACCCTCCACTTTGTGGAGAGGTGAGCACTCTCACACAGCCTCCTCCTGTCCACTGTTCTGTGACAGATGGGAGGGGAAATCCAGCAATCATTCTTAGTTTCTCAGAATGCATAAGTCCTGTCTAATTGTATCTACGCAGTGTCTAGCAAGAAATGCTGGCTTAATTCTCTGATGTCTGTAAAATGTTGACATCCTAGGAGGAGAAAACTGAAATTGTACCACTAACCCTGCAGGGGCATTGGCAGCTAAGTCATCTGGGGTCCCCATGGCAGCAGCATGCCTACAGAGATGACTGGAGGATAGGCTTTGGAACACCAGAGCAAAACTATTGATTTTCTGTTCCACTGAGAAAGATGTTTAATTGTATTTTCGGATACATCTTAGGGAGAAAGAAGAAGAAAGAAAAACAGTCTCTCTTACTGCTGTCTCTACTGGTGAGCAGTAAATTTAAAATAAACCCTTTCTTTCAATCTTTTTATTACGAAGATTTTCAAGCTTATACAAAATTAGAGAGGATAGTATACTGAATCTGTGTACATGTACTCATTACCCAGATTTTCAATGATGATCAACTAATGGCCAATCTTATTTTTTCTATTTATCTAGCTAGCTATATATTTTTTCCTGTTTTTTTGTTTTTTGTTTTTTGGGTTGGGGGTGGTGCCTCAAGTGGCTTGCAGGATCTTAGTTCCCCAACCAGGGATTGAACCCAGGCCCTCGGCAGTGAAAGCACAGAGTCCTAACCACTGGACCACCAGGGAACTCCCATTCCTGGAAAATTTAAAGCATATTCTTGGGGTTTTAAAGCATATTCCAGGCATCTATATGTATTGTGCACTTACTATATGTCAGACACTATTCTAGATGCTTGAAATTCAGCGGTAAAAGAAAAAGTATATACACAAAATCCCTGTCCACAAGAATCTCACAGTCTAGTTGGGGGAGGAAGATAATAAATAAAATCAACAAGTGAATTATATGGTAAGTTAGATGGTAAGTGCAACGGGGAAACATAAGGCAGAGGAGGGGGAGGGAGCATGTAAGGACAGGGGGTACAACTTTAAATAGGGGGTCAGGGTATGTGTGGTGAAGGTTGTGATGCACTGCTCAGATGCCAGCCACTTCAGGTCTGAAAATCTTGTTCCCCTAGCTGCTGAAAAGAACCACCTCATCCAAGGTTCTGACTTCTTCCTGGGAAGGCTTACACCCAGTGACTGATCTATGCAAAAGTATAAAGACCTACTTTTTTTGCTCCAACTCCAGACAGCTCTGAAGGATCATCTCATCTTTAGACCTACTTGTAGGGTTGGCTAAAGCCTCCACTGATATTGTATTGTGGCTCAATTTCTCCTGCTGGTAAATCCTTCCCATTTTTTCCCTTCCATAGGTATTGATTCAAGAGAATACCCTAAAAACTTCCTGCCTGCTCATCTCCATTTCAGAGTCTGTTTCCCAGGGAACTCGACCTGAGACAGTAGGCCTTCCTAAGACTGTGACTTCTTAGCAAAAATATGATCTGTGTAAGGGATTAAGACCTGGGACTATCTGGAAGAAGAACATTCCAAGAAGAGAAAACAGCAAGTGCAAAGGCCCTGAGGCAGAAGTAGGCCTGCTGTGTTTGAGGAAGTCAAGAATGGTCTGGACTTCATGCAAGCTGAACACATCTTGCAACTAGTACCTTGTGAAGATCCACAAGGAAACACATGCCCTCAGTAATTTAGCAAATCCTCCTAGAACACACCCTACTGAAAGGAATCCCAGGTTGTATCCTTTATCTTCCTTCCCCACAACCCCGAAACCTGTACTACAGAACAGGGTAAAAACCTGGAATAATCCCCTAATCCTAATTCCCGGTGCCACAGAGGCCAGCTGAAGAGCCTGGGAGGGTGTAGGATGGGTGGTAACCCGAGGAGCCCTTGGGAAGCCTTAGCCCACCTCACGCCTGCCCCAGACCATCTAGCAGCTTTGCCCCTGGAAAGGGAGGGTATGGGTAGGGCTGATAGAGAGGGATGGTGTCCGGCAAGTTTGGCTACTTGAGGTACACCTGTGGCTTGGGAAAAGGTGTCAAGCCTCATGTAAGAGAACTGCTATGGATAGATTCATAAGGTGATAAAATTCCATTCGACAAACATTTACTGACTTCCTTATAATATACTAGGCACCAAGATAAAAAGATGAGTCCTGACCAGCCCCTCCCCCCAAGGAGGTCACAATTAAAAGGAAATATAAACAATGACGACGTACTGTAAAAATCGTTTAGAATGGCATTCAAGTAGTAGCAGAATGTCATAAAAGACAAAACAACCCTTGTACTAGATTTTAATTCCCCCCCTGCTGACCTTATCACAATCTATTCTCATATCCCAGAAGAAGATAATTCATTAAAATTGTCTGAAACATAATAGAATGTTTTTAGTATATAAAATTGAATTATTGAATTGAATTGAATATAGATTATATTGCTTTATTGAGTTTTTTTTCTCATTATAAAACAAGTACATATGCATGTTGAAAATTCAAGGAATTCTGAACTGCCTAATTAACAAAGAAAAAAAATCTTAACCTGGCAACCACTGTAAACATTATGGGAAATAAAATTTTCAAATCACTATTTACGAGCACACACAGGCACACACACACAATTTTTATAATAGGAATCATACCGCTAATAGGCAACTTGATTTGTTTACTCAATAATGTTTAATCTATCTTAAATATCAATACTACATTCTACAGTGTAGTGAGCACCTGTTGTTTTTGTTTGCCTTACACCCTCACCCTGATTCCTTCTGGGAAACTGCTCTACACTTGTATCTCTGGAGAGAGCCCTTGTATGACTCACACATTCCTCCCATGACCTCTGGAGCAAGACATTGACACAATCTGGTTCAATCATGGTACAAACGAGGTAAGTGAACAACAAAAATCTTTGCTATCCAGCGGCCTTCTCCTCCTTCCCACTCTCAGATTCAGGGTTGGCACTTTGCACTCTGAAGGTGGCCTATCACATCTTGTCATTTGGGCCCATTTTCTTTATTCATATACGCTTTTCATTTCCATGTTTTTACTTTCCTTGTTTTAGTCTTTTTATTTGCTCATTTCCACCATCCTTGGTTACTTCAACCTTCCTCTGATGGTGAATTTCCAGATTCCACATTTCTCTTTTGAGCTACACCAGTAGCCATCTCTAGTGTTGGCATTCTGTGTCAGTCTTTTCAACAGCAATGGATCCATTCCTATAGCTCTGTAGCTGTGTGAGCCTTTGCCAGCTCTGGCTCTCTATTCTTAGGCCTTTCATGAATACTCTTCTGCAAGACTACTCTTTTGTAAAGAAAATGCTGAGTGGATAATCATGCTGACAGAGTGACTAACAGCTCTTGAAGGAACTGGCAGCTCCTGGCCCTGCAAGACTGTCATGATCCTCCAATGTGGGACAGCCATCATAGTCTCAGCATTTGAAGACCAAAGGTAAACAGGCAACCCTTCATCACTTCATTCATTTACTTAAGCAAATGGATTTCCAGATGCTGTAAGAAGGGCTGAGAAGTGAAGGGTAAGCAAGATAAGATCCTTTCCCTTAAAGAGTTCACAATTTAGTGGGACAGACAGCTAAATATGTAAGGAGATATTTACAGTGAGAGATACGATTTTATAAATATGTGTGTAAAATATTTTCTTAGAAAAACATGCACCAAAAGGAAATATGCCCAAAGTTAGCAGTGGTTATCTCTATCAGATGATTTTTCTCCTATTTGCTTACTGTCTTTTCAGAATTTTTCCTTCAGTGTATATTTATTATTTTTGAAATGAAGAGAAAAGAATCATGTACAAAAAGCAGCACATTGGGATACATGCTACATTGGAAGTGTGCAGAGTATTCTAAGGAAGCAACTAACTTGTCTGGGGAAGGGAAAGAAAACCTTGCAATATCTTATACTCATATGGGTCTCTCACATGCCAACCTAATGCAACATATGGCCTTATTTGGATTCTGGTGTAAGCAAACCATCTGTAAAAATATTTATAAGGCAAGTGGGGAAATTTGAACTCTGACTGGATATGTGATGATACTAAAGGAGTATTATTATTATGAGATATGATAAAGGTATTACAGTAATGCTAGGACAAAAAAGAACCTTATCTTTTAGGTAAACATACTGACATACTTGTGGATGAAATGATATGAAGTTTGGGATTTTTACACGTAAATCATCCATTGGTTGGGAATATTAAAATAAAAACAGTGATGAAGAGTTAATGATTATTGAAGTTAGGTAATGAATTCAAGGAGTTTGTTTCAGTATTTTTACTCCTTTTGTGTTTGTCTGAAATTTTCTATAATATAATATGCAATAATAATTAATATAAAATTTTTCCTCTAATAAATATAAAAAAGTTCAAATATCTCTATCTTCAAGACTCAGCACAAAAGGCATCTTCTATACCAGTGAATGAGCATACAACAATCAATCCATGTGTGTTCACACATACACAAGCAGCATTGACAAAGTCACTGTGCATTGTATGTTGTCTATTTCATGATCACCTGATCTGTGTCAATGACACTTGCAACTTCAACATATATTTTTATATTATTCAATGTTTATAGTGTGCTTACACACAATAATCAAATATTTTAATTTTTTATTATTAAGGAAAGAGATCTTCTCTTTGAAACCTTTCCTGATCATTCACTCCATTATTTGCACCCCACCTGAACTCTGCATGTACAACAGGGAACCCATAACACACCCTCATGTTTATTTGTTCACTTACATTTAAGTGAGATCAATGTGTAGCACATGAAACCTATTCAGTAAATAGTTGTGGTGGTGCTTGTTATAATCACAGTCCTTTCTTTCAGGCTATAAGACCAGCAGTGACCATACCTTACTTGTATTTGTATACCCAGCAATTATCTCAATACCTGGTACATTTTGAATACTCAGTAAATATCTCTTAAATGAATGAATGAATAAATGAAACTTAGGATTACTCCACTCATAGACCTATACTATGTCTGGCAGAAACATCCGTAAGACTGAGGAATGTAAATGAATTTATGTCTTACAGTTTACTCAGTGCTCCACAGCTCATTTGATCAGCAACAGAACATGTTCTTAGATTTAACACAGTCACTTTGAGTACAAATGGCAGAGAAAAGTCAAATACCTTTTCCATTTTTGGCAAGCAATGCATCGTGCTCAATAGCCATTCCTTCCCTTAATTCCACCCTGAGTCCCTCCCAACTGCAAACATACATTGTGGGGAGAGGTAAGTTAAGGACAGGACAAAGGATGCAGTGAGGCTGAGGCGACAGAGTAAATCTCAGTGACTGGCTATTTCACCTAATATTTGGTAATGTTTCTGAAAAGCTGAAAACACTTCATAACTTATTTTTTAAGCTGTGTCAAAGTATTCCTGGCATCCAAATGATTTGATCAAGACATGTACTCAATTGTTCTCCACAATTAAACTGTAAGGTAAACAGAGCCTACCACCTCTGTTTTAAAGAAGAGGAAAATAAGGAAATTTGCCCTTCACTTGGCTGGGATTTTAAATTGGGAGACAGTTTCTTTTTCATGCAGCCTACTGGGATATTAATGCTATGTCATCACTGCCAAGAAACAACTATTTGTTTTGAAGTAGGTGTTAGATCAAAAGTACTCTTTAGATTCTTAAAGAAAGTATTTGAGTGATATCCAAATTCAAAGACCTCCAGAATGAGGGAGATTCATCTGTTTATTTTTAGGTACTTGAACAACTAACTTGCTCCTTGAAAAGCAGGGGTGCAGAAATCAAAGGCCTGATTGTGCTGAATTCTTCTCTTCGGTCATTATTCAGACTAGTTCCCAGCATGCCACAGTCCAAAGGAAAGGGTCCAAGCTCTGTTTAAAAATCAGAGACTAAACAGCTTACTCAGCACCCTGCTCACATTAGTGTTGCTTGTATTTATCATTTTAAAGTCTTTTGATAGCTCCTTTTATGCAATAATCTTAGGCTTCTGGGAATATTCTCAAAATATAGGAAGAACCTCCCTTGACCTAGTTATGATGAAAAATGCTTTTCATGACTACCCACTCTCTTCAAGGAACGCTGGAACAACCAAGTCCTTAGGCATAATGGAATCCTAGGGAAGAATTTTACCAAAGTGCTTTTTTTTTTCTTTTTTTTCCTTTCTTTCTTTGAAGAGGGGTTTCCCATGGTGAGGAAGGGGAAATTTTTTTATTGAAACTGGCCCCTATTGCTCACCTACCCTGGACTGATGAGGATATTCACCCTTAGGGGAACAAACAATGATTTTTGTTGTTGTTATTCTGTTTCTTCATCTAGGAGAGTGAGAGTGTGCTGCAGCAATCTATTTGAAAGAATATTCCTTAAATATCCCAATTCAAAGGACTCCATAGAGCTGAGACACAAATAAGAGCACCAAGGGAGCCCTGGTAGGTCAACCCAAATCACAAAAGGCACGGCTTTTCTAAGAATATAAGAATTATATCTACCTTTTAGGTACAGAAGGTGGAATGGAAAGAAGAGCCTTTTGGAGAAGGTATCCCAGAATAATCTCTAAGCAGAACCACTTGCACAAGGTTATCTAGCTTTCCTTGACAGGTGCACAGGCAGAGAAGGCATTTGGTCCCTGAGGTAACGTTTACTTGGGAGGTTACGACAACGATGTCCACGCTTACAGCAATCCAGGTGACCGTGAGCGCAGGAGCACCCCTAGGACTGCGGCACAGAAAATACACTAGCTAGTCTGTCGTCCTCCCCGCTTCCACTCGCTGTGGGGATTGGAGCAGCTTCGGAGTCGCTGACGCCATCCCTTCCCGCCTCTGGCGCTCAGGGAGCATGCGCTTCCATCCTCACTTCCTCTCAAGGAGGGAGCGAGAATAAGGCGACGCCCTAGCAGACCTGCTGCCCGCTCCGCGTCACAGGAACTTCAGCACCCACGGGGCGGACAGCGCCCTCCTCCTCCTGAAGACCGGAGTCCCGAGCACCCAGAGTCTTTCTAATCCCTTTACTCCGGAGCCCTAGAGAGCTCCACCAGCTCCCAGTCCCCGCCACTCGCCCTCCCCGCTCCCGCCATCCTAGCTCTTCCTGTTTTTACTCCTCCTTTTCATTCATAACAAAAGCTATAGCTCCGGGAGCCCGGCGCCAGGCTGTTCTGAAGCCAAGCCTGGAAGAATGGGGTTCCTTTGGACTGGCACTTGGATTGTGGTGCTGGGGCTCCACAGCAGCCCAATTCAAGCTTTCCCCAAACCGGCAGGCAGCCAAGGTACGTGGACACTTTTCTTCCCACCTCCCTTTTATTTCGCCATGAAAAGGTAAATCTTGGTATAATCCGCGAGCTGTAAATCACCTTGCCTCATTTTCTGATCACGTCATATCCGTGCATATTGACAGGGAAATCAGTTCGAATTTAGAGCCAGAAGACAGATTTTCCTCCCTCACTTTTTACATGATAGAACAATAACATAAGTTGTTTTGAAAGATCTTATTTTGAAATTGGGAGGGGGTGGCTTTCCCGCCTAATATATGGCTTGTTTTTTGGTTTGGGGTTTTTTTTTTTCCTAGTCATCTTACAACCTTTCTCAGATATTCTATTCATAAAACGTGCACTGTATGAAGAAAGCTTTTAATATGCCAATAATACCAATCCAGACTATGCTCTGTCTAGTTGAAAACAGCTGGTAAACCAAGTGTTAGAACAATATGTTAGATTTCTGGTAAAAAAAAAAAAATTTTTTTGTGTGTGTAATTCTATTAACTCAGGAAATACACCAAGATAATAAGCAAGGCAACACTGATAATCATCGTTATTGTATAATCTTGATAATCTTTGTTAATATATATTTTTGTTTCACAGTCATCCAAAAATATTTCTCCTTTTTTTGAAGATTTTATTTAATGAGACATATTGTCTTTCCAATGAACAATTAAATTTGTATTTGTGTGTGTTTATTCTAGACAAACCCCTACATAATAGAGAATTAAGTGCAGAAAGACCTTTGAATGAGCAGGTAGGTCAGAAGTAAAATTATAAATGCTATTCCATTTTATTTTAGTTATTATTATTTAATGTAATTACGCTGCAAATTTTTAGCCATTTTGAATTCACAAACCTCAGGAGCTTAATAATAAACATTGAAATTATGATGGGAAATATAATTTTGGTAATTTCTATGTCCCAATAGTTAAATATAGAGAGTCAGTATAATACAAAGAGCTGACTGCATACTAACCCAGTAAGCTCAACATCACATCCATTCTATTGTAAGATTTCTTTATCAGAGATTTATCTTTTACCAATATTATCAGAGAGGGAATTAATATTTATAGACCATCTGCCCTTTATTTTATCTCATTTAATCCTTATGACATACTTTGAGATAGAAATTATTAACTACATCTTACAAACAAGAAAGCTAAATCCCATGGAGATTAAATTATTGAGCTGTCATATTTGGTAGGTGGTGGAGTAATGATTTAAAACCAGGTCTATCTCCTGTTTCTTTCACAGATTGCTGAAGCAGAAGCAGACAAGATTAAAAAAACATACCCTTCAGGTAATAAGAAATTACATTGATGTTAATTTAAATAATGTAGGCTATGAGAAGCTTAACTAAAATGGATGTGCCTGGCTCGGGGCCTTTTCTTCCAGAAAACAAGCCAGGTGAGAGCAATTATTCCTTTGTTGATAACTTGAACCTGCTAAAGGCTATAACAGAAAAGGAAAAGAATGACAAGGAAAGACAGTCCGTAAAAAGTTCTCCAAATGATAATAAATTGAACCTGGAAGATGTTGATTCAACCAAGAATCGAAGACTGATTGATGATTATGATTCTACTAAGAGTGGACTGGATCATAAATTTCAAGGTAAATGAAAAAAAACAAGTTTTGCTACCTATTTTCTCTAATTTGGAGTTTCCCATAATGGGTTAAGAGAAAGTCCTATATTTTAAAAATATCTCTTACACACTTACAATCCTTTATTAGTCATGTCCAAAATTGAGATAAAGCCCAAACTTACTGATAATGTGCAAAGCTCCAGCTCCACAGAAGCCCAGATTTTATTTTCTCTTTAAAGGTTCCTTTACTGATGCTTTGAAAAAAATTTAAATCTACTCTCTATATTTTATGTTATTGAATTCATTTTAACATTCCAATTTAACTATTAGTACAAGCAAAATATCATAATTCTCAAACAATTAAATCAACCAGATACTCCCCTCCCCAAGTGGAATATTCATTACTCCCTTTTCAGTGTTCTCTTCCTAGCTATATCCTTTCTCCCTAGGTCATTCTAAGCTTTCCACGGCTTCAGTTACCATCTATATCCTGATGTTTCATATCACTAGCCCAGACTTCTCTGAACTATAGACCTATATCTAGCTAACTACTGACTTATCTTCCCTTGGAAGTCTCAGCTGCACCTCAAACTTAACATGTCTAAGATTAAATTCATAATTTCTGTACACCTTACAACTTAGCCCTCTTTCCTCTAGGAAAGGCACTACTATACATCCAGTTTTTCAAGACAAATCTATGAGTCAAACTATTTCTTTTTTTCCTTACCTCTCAAATTCTAATCCATCAGTCTTAGCAATTTTATCTCCTGTGTATCTCTCAAAAGTTTTTTCTCTATCCCCAATCACCTCCATCTTTTTCCAAGCTCCAATCATGTCTCATTTGAACTAGAGCAAAATCTTCCAATGGATCTTCTAGCATTTGCTCTGACGCTCTCCATCTTATTCTTCATGTAGCAGGCAGAGTGATCTTTTCAACACACAAACATGAGCATGTCACTGTTTTGCATAAAACCTGTTAATAGATTCCCATTTCTCTTAGGATAAAACCCCAAATCCTTAACGTGGCTTCTACAGTCCTACATGGGCTGTCTACTTTTCTAGGTTCATCCAGCACACATGATCTGATATAAACCTTATTTCCTTCCTTCATGGCCCTTATTGCAGTTTGTAATTTTACATCCTTGAGTGTGACTACTTATGATTTATCTTTTTCTCCTAAACTAAACTGAAAACTCCATGAGAACAGAGACAGTGTAGTCCAAGTGTCTGGAGCTCGTGAATTTGTTGCATGAATTGATAAATGAACAAATGCACAAATAAAAGAATACATGAGGTAATAAATTAACTATTGTACTTAGGCATTGAGGTCTTCCTCAGTGTGTCTTCCATTCTGAGTACTGGTGCTTAGGAGTGACTACAGATTTTCTTAGGTGTCTTAATTCTTTTCCACGGACCACAAGAGAATTATACTGATTATCTCTGTCAGAAAACAACTGCCAATTAAATTTGACTTTTATAGGCTATTGTAGCCTGAGGATAATTCAGAAGTGTGTTTTATATGGATGCCGTGGGGGAGATGGTCTATATTTTGACACATTTCATGTTGTATACTATTCAGGGAAATGTTTTTGGGTTTTTTTGTGTGAGGGTTTTGTTTTTGTTGTCGTTGTTGTTGTGTTGTTTTGGCTGTGCTGTGCGTGGCTTGCGGGATATTAGTTCCCCGACCAGGGATTTAACGCAGACCCATGGGAGTGGAAGCGATGAGTCCTAACCACTGGACCACAAGGGAATTCCCAGGGACATTTTTTTTTGAATTCTACTTTTTAAACTATTTGGGTGAGAAATAAATAGGCACTGGGCATAGCCCCATGAAAAATAGATTTAACCACTTTGATTGAATCGCCCGTTTGATTTAATAAAATAAAAAAATAGTCTAAAGTTTGTTTGACTGCATTTTTTGGTCAGATGGTCTGTACATGCAGACAGAGGCAGATCTGCTTGTGATCTGATCACTAACTTGAGCAACTTATGTTTAAATTGTTCAACATTTTATTAACATGCAAATAGGTTCAGAACTACCAAGTGCTAGTTTTGATGGTTCCAGGTTTACCCTAGAGGTCATTTTAAGTCCACTTGAGTATACAGAAAAGATTCTTGGAGAGAATGATATGAGTGAATTGCTGATTTTCTCTCATACCCTGGTAATCCTGGAACCAGAAGGTTTGGGACCACTCAGGTGACTAGAACCTCAGAGGTATGCACACTTACATCCCAGAAGGGAGGGCAAGGGGCCTAACTTCTGCAGGGTGCTTTTATACCTTTAGGAAACCTCTAAATGGGCTTGTGCTATAGGACCCACCAATTCTCCTTCTCAGTGTTTTCTACAGTATGTATGATTCAGGATTTTTGTAAGTTTCTTTTAGGAAATAGTGCTTTGTGGCTCCTGTGTGCATTCACCAAACGAATATTCATTGAGCAATTACTATGTATCAGTCTATGAGCTAGACAGTAAGCTCTGTGCAGTTAGGGACCACATCTAAACTCTTTATCACTCTATTTCCAGTCCTGGCCTATATTAAGACTTTAATACAAATATATTGAATAAATGAAGGTCAAGTGCCATATCAGATGCCTGGAGATTCAAATGTAACTGAGCAGATAACAACTTTGAACAAGGCCCTTTTGCATCCACTTAGAGTTGTAAATGCTTTAAAAACTTATAAATGTTGAACTCATGTTTGGTTTCCCTCTGAGTTCTGTATAGGAGGGTGAAACACCCCTTCACGAGCAGTAGAGAAGCCATTCTGAGTAATTCTGTCCATTGTAGAGGAGCAGGGGAAACCACTGGAAGGCAAGGAGCATTGCCCAACTGCTCAACTATCAACCCCATCTAGCAAAGCTCTGCTAGGGGAGCCTGAAGTTCCTGGCTCAAGAGAATACAGCAGTGCAGAGGAGGAGGCTATTTCTTCAGAGTGTTGCTAATGTTCTTCCTGTTGTGAAGTAAATGAACTGAAAAGCAGTCATCTCATTTATTTTCCAGCTTCAGCAGGCAACCACTATTCTTCCTTTTTCAGATCCCGAGGGATAAGTGGGAAGGGAAATAAATGCTTCCAACTCTGCATAGACTCAGGGAAGTTTCTTGTCCACATATTCCTGAGAGTCTGACTTGCAACCCACAAATGGAAAAATCAGACCTAAGTGATAGTGAGTCTCTGCTCCTGAAAAACATGGGTGATGAACCCAATTTTCAGTCAGCCAGGAGGGGAACTGATTTTACAGGGTTTTCTAAGGGACTTTTCTGCTCATTCGTCACGCTGGTACACAGGACTCAAAGGGCTCACAGCTCATGGGTTGGCCAACAATTCAGCGATCATATACTGTTAGAGAACTTCCAGCCCTCTGTGTATACTCACCCTGCTCATTTTCCTAAGCTTCTTTCCAAACAACAAGAAGAGGATATTCTGCCTGAGGCTGCACATACTTGCAGCTTCACAGAGTCTAGAAAAAGTCTACGAATCCCCAGGAACTATGGAAGAAAAGGAGAGAATCAGAATAGAAATATGTACTAGGTTCTTCTTTCTTTGAGTGAATATGATCAGAATTATTAGGGTAGGATTTGGCTAGGGATGCAATGTCTATTTTCTCTAGAAGATAATTGTAGTTCCTTTATTTCAGGTACAAATCTACGGTCCATAATAATAAAACTACATTAACTTTCATACGATACTTTGCAATTTTAAAGGTGTTTTTACATCTTATTCCATTTGATCCTCACAATCCCATGAAATAGATACTCTTATTAACTTCCTTTACAGTGGTCCCAGGATATATAGGTAACAAGAGAGATCACTGGAGCTAAATTTCTGATCTTTCCAAGCTGCCTAGAAGTGACAGGTTAAGTGCCTTGTAAACTTGCATATATGAATATAGTGTTCCATGTGGCATAGATTGGAAAAGACCAATTAATTCCTGGGAGTGCTCTGTGGACATAGTGCAAAGCTTCCTTGCCACCAACCCTACTGTAGCCTTCCTTTCCCTCAGGAAGGGCCCTTGCTTTAATCTGGAGTAGTGCTGCCCCATGTATTCCCAGGAAAGCCAAGGATACATATCTGCAAGCTTCTCTGCTGAGACTTACATAGATTTACATATTTCTTTGTGCAAACCTGTGATCACATTTTTTTTTTTTTTTTTTTTTTTTTTTTTTTTTGCGGTACGCAGGCCTCTCACTGTTGTGGCCTCTCCCGTTGCGGAGCACAGGCTCCGGACGCGCAGGCTCAGCGGCCATGGCTCACGGGCCCCGCCGCTCCGCGGCTTGTGGGATCTTCCCGGACCGAGGCGCGAACCCGTGTCCCCTGCATCGGCAGGCGGACTCTCAACCACTGCGCCACCAGGGAAGCCCCTGTGATCACATTTTAAAAGCTTAAATTCCAGGCACATAAAATAAGTTCCCTATTCTCTGGAGAAAGAGGCTTGTCACGTTAAGCTGCCTTACATAAAGGTGCCCTGACACATACTCACAAGTAAACAATTATTCCAGGTAAGTCATAAAATCTTCAGTACATACTCTCTGATTCTGGGTGTAAGGCAGTTTTCCCCACCCTCAGCCCAGGAATTTGCCTGCAAAGGGAGTACATGTGAAGATAATACCAATCTACTCTTGTGGGGAAATGGAATATCAAATTATATAATATATAGAAGGGTGCTTTGAACAATACTGCATACTATCTAACAGTATTTTACTTTTTGTACTCTTAGTGCTAAAAACGGAGAGGCCTTTTGTGTTGTTTTCAGATCTTCCTCTTATAATCACATAAGAAGCTTTCAGAATTTCCATTATCATCCTAGGTTCTTAACTTGAAGTCAAATTTTATTTTAAACCAAGAGTTTACATGGACTAAGCACCACCTTAAACATAATCCAAACATATTTGAGTGTAGAAGATATAGATTATAAATCTAATGTAATCCAAGAAATAGGTCTGTGATCACCACAACGTGAAGTTGTGATTGCTCTGTCTAGACGATCCAGATGGCCTTCATCAACTAGATGGAACTTCTTTAACTGCTGAAGACATTGTCCAGAAAATTGCTACCAGGATTTATGAGGAAAATGACAGAGGAGTATTTGACAAGATCGTTTCTAAACTGCTGAATCTTGGCCTAGTAAGTCATATGCATGAGAATAAACCAAATCTTAGGTTGGAATATGCTAAGAAGCCAAGCCACTTCATTCAAAGAGCCAAATGTTTATAATGCATCTACTTTATACCAGTCACCATGGGTCTCGAAGACAAGTAAGACACCATTCTTTCCCTGTAGGAATTTATGGTTTATCAGAGGCACTAGACAAGTACACAAGTGCTCGTGACGCAAGGTGCATAAGAACCATCTGAGTGGTTCAGTGTGCCAGAGGATGGATTATATCCAGTTGTGCAATAAGGAAAAGCTTCAGAGGAGGAGGTGTTTGAAGTGAGCTGAGAAGGATGGTTAGGATTTAACCAGCAGAAGTTTAAAAAAAAAAATGTGTTAGATGAGAAGGAAATAAGATGTGCAAAGCCATGCAATGATTGGGAAGCCCTAAGCAATTCAAACTGACCCTGCCCCAGCTTGGCTCCCAGATACTAACACAGACCTGGTAGGCTTTAGGAGAGCACTAAATTTGCAGGTTTCAAAGGTTACCTACTATGACCTGCAGCTGAGGACTGAGAAACAACCCTCAAGTTGTTTCTCAAATTAAGTATTCTGTGGGTTCCAACAGACAGGACTGATGCTTGCACAATGGGCCCAAAGACACTTCTTCCCAGGAGTGCTGAGCAGCTACTGTGAAGGCCAGCATGTAGCAGAGGCATAATCAAGGGATGTTCAGAAGAGGGACCAGAACATTCTCTTGTCTTCTAAAAATATGTGTTCAACTAAAGAGTTTAGTCTAGATTTTTTTTAATCACAAAAATGGGAATAACAGTTATATGTTTTGACTCTTTATAACAGATCACAGAAAGCCAGGCACACACACTGGAAGATGAAGTTGCAGAGGTTTTACAAAAACTGATCTCTAAGGAAGCCAACAATTATGAAGAGGAACTCAATAAGCCAACAAACAGGACTGAGAGTCAGGCTGGAAAAATACCAGAGAAAGTGGTATGTATATGCAAATGTATATGCATCTATTATGTATGTGTATATGCATGTGCATGGATGTGTGTGTATACTTGTACTTGTATATAATTAATACAATCTGTGTATAATTAGTACTTCAGTTTGTGCCAAATAAGAATTGGGGTATGTGACATTTTTAGCCCATTTAAAATATCTACATTGGTCTTCCCTGGTGGCGCAGTGGTTGCGCGTCCACCTGCCGATGTAGGGGAACCGGGTTCGCGCCCCGGTCTGGGAGGGTCCCACATGCCGCGGAGCGGCTGGGCCCGTGAGCCATGGCCGCTGAGCCTGCGCGTCCGGAGCCTGTGGTCCGCGACGGGAGAGGCCACAACAGAGGGAGGCCCGCATACCACAAAAAAAAAAAAAAAAAAATCTACATTAATGAAATACCAATGAGTTAAAAGATATAAATAAACTCCACTTTGAAACTAGTATAAAGATGCATGTTATATTACATAGTAAAGATTATGCCTTATACCCCAGAGTAAAATAATGCATAATATTATGTGAAATGGTTATTTCACATAACAATTCGTATAATCACAGTGCACTGGATCCAAGTATTTCACAACAGAAGTTGGTGTCCAACTTCTGTTCACAGTGGATGTCATCATCTGCTCCCAAAACTCCAAAAAAGAAACTTGGGCTGATTTGATCCTTTTCCACACCAGCTTTTATATTCCTCAGAGCTAGTTGCCTCATGCTGCCTCTCTGTCTACCCTGTGTTCTTCCACCTGCTCCTTCCTCTTTCCATTGGCTCAGAGGCCTGTCATTCTTTACTTAGACTTGCCATTCATTTGTCCTTGTCCTTGCTGGACTCCTTGCCTCTTCATTTTTTCTTTGGCCTCAGCCAAACTACTAAAATCATTCTCTCCTCCTTGAATTCTTTTTAAACTTCTAGATGGAGCTAACTATAGGAGGATATAAAAGGATATCAAACTCCTCACCTCTCCTTTCATTTTCTCCACCAGAGCACCCAAACCCCATGGCTCTCCAACATCCTATCCCAAATACAAAGAAAAAGGGTATGTAGAACTATGGTCCTATTTTAGGGAAGGCTAGAAAACAGAAATTGGTATGGATTGTTTTTGTTTTGTTTTTTACTGCTAGCCAAAAATTCTCCTTTGCTCTCCCTACTTCCAATCCCCACAATCTGCCATTTTTAAAAACAGCTTTTGAAGATCCACCCACCCTAAAAAAAAACTATCTAGATTTATCACAGAACTCATGGCTTTTACTCAAACTTACCAATCTGAACTAAAACTGACATAGCAATTTTCATGATCCTTCACTCTCATTATGTACTCCTTACTTCCAACCTCTAAAATGTCCATATGCTTGACCTGCTCACTCATATTATCTAAATGCATAAATGCAAACAAAATATTCTTTCAGTAAATGTTTATTGAGGTACCACCTATGTACCAAACACTGGGGATACAATGCTCATTTAAAAAGATACAATCCCTGCTCTCCTGATGCTTAAGATCTAAGGGAAGAGGTAGATGGTCTTCAAATCGTCATGTATTTTATTTTATTTTTTTAATAAATAAATTTATTTATTTTATTTTTGGCTGTGTTGGGTCTGTTGCTGCATGCAGGCTTTCTCTAGTTGCCACGAGTGGGGGCTACACTTCATTGCGGTGCGCGGGCTTCTCATTGCATTGCGCGGGCTTCTCATTGTGGTGGCTTCTCTTGTTGCAGAGCACGGGCTCTAGGTGCACGGACTTCAGTAGTTGTGGCACGTGGGCTCAGTAGTTGTGGCTCGCAGGCTCTAGAGCTCAGGCTCAGTAGTTGTAGCACACAGGCTTAGTTGCTCTGTGGCATGTGGGATCTTCCCGGACCAGGGCTCAAATACGTGTCCCCTGCATTGGCAGGCAGATTCTCAACCACTGCGCCACCAGGGAAGCCCAGTCATGTATTTTAATTGTTACTGCATTAACTGCTCTGAGACAAGAAACATGGTTCTACTAGACCTCATAAAAAAGGAACCTGCCTTGGACTTAGGCTTGGGGAAGGCTTCCCAGAGGAGGTGACTTGAGCCAAAAACTGAAGGCTGAATAGGAGTTAACTTGTGAATATGATAGGCAATATGTAGAGAAGGATGTGTGGAGTACCCAAGTGACTGAAACAAGGATAGTGTGGCTGCCACACAGAGAGAGCAATGAGAGATGAGACTGGGGAGGTGGACCCAGGCCAGATCAGCAGGGTCTTACCAGCCATGTACAGATTCTGATCTTTATCATAAGAGCAATGGGAAAACGCTGAAGGATTTTAAGCAAAGGAGTTACATGATCATATTTTTAAAAAGATAACTGGCTACAATGTGGAAAATGCAGGGTTGGGAATAGATTGGAAGGTGGGTGGTGTACCAGTTAAAAAGTAAGAAGTGAAGGTAGCTTGGACTAGAGTGGGGTAGTGGAGAAAGTGAGAAATGTACAAATTTGGGATAAATTTAGACAGTATGGCCAATAAGGCTACTGATGGATCGAATGCAGGGAAATGAAGAGGAAGAGGCAAGAAAGGCTCTTACATTTCTGTCTAGTTCACTCAGTGGAGAATGGATCATTAAGATAGGGAACACTGGACACACATCAGGTTTGGGAAAAAGAGTTTTGTGTACCCTCCCAGCCAGCGTTTAAAATGTCACCCAGGAATCACTAAGGTATGACTGCTCTGCTAGTATTAAGACATTGTGACAGGCTTTCCTGTATCTTGGCACCATCCCTCTTGGTAGATTCTATAAACTCAAAGCTCCCCTCCTTGGTGAAAGGCAGTTTTATGAAGAAACACTCATGAGAACTGATGGAGGGAAAATTGGCCAGAGCAGGAACCTGTCTATTCTCCCCTGAGCAGGAGCCAGGGTCTTCAGGTAAAGCACCTGTCTCTAAGTCCCAATGACTTTCCCATGTAACTAGATGCCCACACGCTTGCAAAAGAGTTTGATCCTGCAGGAGCTTACAAAGGAAGAGATATTCTTGCACTTCAATTCAAGGGCATCACAGAGGAAAGAATCATCCTGGATTGTCATCAGTTCTAACAAAAATGTTTATTTTGTATTGATTTTTCCCCCACTGGAGACTCCAATGGCAGCAATTCAAGATGGTTTTACTAATGGAGAAAATGACGAAACAGTATCTAACACCTTAACCTTGACGAATGGCTTGGAAAGGAGAACTAAAACCTACAGTGAAGACAATTTTGAGGAACTCCAGTATTTCCCAAACTTCTATGCACTACTGAAAAGTATTGATTCAGGTAAACATTGTTTTCTGACCATGTGGAACAGAAACAGTAATTCCAGGAAATGTGTGGGTGGGTTTTTTTTCTTCCTGTTTTCAATTTCTAAATTCAACCGTCAATGACATATATTATGTCCTGGGGGAAAATAGTTCACATTGATTTTTTTCAGAAGAAGTGTACTAGCCATGGAAATATTTAGGAAAGGGTAATCAGGAAAGGTGGAATTTCTGGATAATTTAATCTTCATGTTAACAGAGCGTTCATTTATTTGTTCAATAAACAGGTATTGAACACATGCTGTGTTCCTGGGATTGTAGTGAACCTTGTACCAATATAGAGATGAATCAGAGTGTTCCTGGCCTGACCCAGTTCAACCTCAACTTTTATTGCAAGTCTCTTTTCAAAAAGGCTTTATTTTCCTCTCTTAGTAAGAACAGTGTATGGAACACAATTTATTATTTTCAAATGATTCAGAATTTTGCTTTTTAGATATTTTCAACTTGTCTTCAAATGAATTGAACTAAACATTGGACTACTGAAGGTCAGGAG
The DNA here is from genome assembly GCF_002837175.3 of Physeter macrocephalus. Taxonomy (NCBI): domain Eukaryota; kingdom Metazoa; phylum Chordata; class Mammalia; order Artiodactyla; family Physeteridae; genus Physeter; species Physeter macrocephalus. The sequence goes on from NC_041224.1 coordinate 45,063,730, forward strand.
CCCAAAACACGCTTGGGAAATGTTCTGCTTTTTAAAAAAAAAAAAAAAGTCCTTAATGTGTTGCTCTCTTTTCTTTTATATGTGCACCCAAATAAGTTGACTGAAGATTTGTTCGTGTTTATTTTTGGTTAATCTGCAAGGAGGATAATAATGTGCCAATTTTCTGTTGTTGTTATCGTCCATATAGCTGCCCTGCACTGCCTTATAGCTTTTCTTCTTCCTGTTTAAAGATTCATCGCCAGTTTGAACATTTGTAATAAAGATTTCTGTAATTGTAACATCTTTCCCCAAGAAGTGACCTTAGAGTAGACTTCATTTCTGGGGAACATCCTTTTGTCCTTCAATCCCAGACATTGGCCAGATGGCACCAGCCCCCCTGCTGGTGTCTGCAGGGCTTGTACATCTTGAGGGTCTATTCCGATCCATCTTGCCCCACTGGTTGGCAGATACCCAGCTCAGAACCTCTGTCATTCTGGTGAGTCACTTCTTGTCAGTGAAGTGTATCAGCATAATACCAAGTATTTATATGGATGTGACCTTGAGCAAATAATGTGATTGCTGAAGTTATTATTTACCTGCCCTTCTCTAGGATTTCTCTCCCGCACCTCTTCTCCCACCTTCCTCTCTCCCAACTTTGTGACTTTTGCGGTATTTTTAAGATTCCACTGTATGGAATATTCTTTATTTTGTGTGTTTTTATGTTTCAGTTTCCTTGACCCCATTCCTTATTGCCTTTATTTTTGTAGACTTTTAATTTAAATACTTACACTGAGGTCTTTGATAGTACCCATCTTTTTTACCCAAGGTCTGAACCAATTGAGAAATTTCTAAAACAGGCGGAAAACCAAAATATCTTTGCTACTGATACAGACCGGGTTGTAGAATGCGGTGGGCTTGTCTACTCCCTACCCTCAGTCTAGCTCTTGGAACAGCCAATCCTGGAAGAGTTTGAGTCTGCACAGCAGGCACATTTTTCAGGTCCCTGCCTTCCACTGTTCCAGGGGAATGGAAAGAAGAAAGATTCCAAATCCCCATCCGTCAAGAAAAGTAGACTAATGGCTGTTGGCTACCAACCTCATCTGTGAGGAGGATGAAAAAATGGGCGGAAAGGCTAGAAGTATGTAGAGAAAATCCTTCCTGGCAGCTGAAAGGATAGGGAAGCAGTCCTCTAGCAACCTAGTTTTTCTTTCCTTCAAAAATGGAAATAGATTTTTTTTTCCTGATTTTAAAATTAATATAGCCACTGAACTATTATGGAATCATTGGCCATCTTGTTCTATCAAGATACAGAACAGGGCTTCCCTGGTGGCGCAGTGGTTGAGGGTCCGCCTGCCGATGCAGGGGACACGGGTTCGTGCCCCGGTCCAGGAAGATCCCACATGCCGCGGAGCGGCTGGGCCCGTGAGCCATGGCCGCTGAGCCTGCGCGTCCGGAGCCTGTGCTCTGCAACGGGAGAGGCCACAACAGTGAGAGGCCCGCGTACCGCAAAAAAAAAAAAAAATTGATACAGAACAGTATGTCAAATATGAAGTTTCCAAGAAACTGTTAGTAGTGGTTGCTTATAGGAAGTAGGAGTTGTGGGGAGGGAGAGGAAGTGAATATTGCTTTCACTGTTTACTTCTGTACCATTGAAATATTTTCACTATATGCGTTTATTCTTTCAAACGAAATAAATGTTAGAAAGCAATATATACTACTGTCAAAAAATCAACATTGCATTTAAAAAATAAAGAAACATGTGTGTCCCTATTTCAAATATTAAGCTTGATTAATGAAAACAGGTCATTCCTTTCCTCAAAAACATATAACCAGAGCAGAGAAAGGTTGTTGGGTTACCAATATTCTAACTTTCCTTTTGAGTTTATATTATCTCAGGTTGCAAACTGTCTCTATCATCTACTCTATCAATAAAATATTTTAGATTAAGGTAAAAACCTTTTTGGAGAAGTTATAATTACCCATTTCTGAAAAATTTCAGTATACCTGTACATTGTTCTGTATTCCCAATCAAGTCTTGGGCTTTTCAGAAATTAAATATATTTTAGCTGTAAATGGTTTAGCTATATATGTAGGGAGAACTATTTCAATAAGATGCTGTATTTCATAAATTAACATTGAAAAATGAAGCTATACTCCACTAGTTTTTAAAAAATTATTTTGTCCTTTTATATAGAAAAAGAGGCAAAAGAGAAAGAAACCCTGATTACTATCATGAAAACGTTGATTGACTTTGTGAAGATGATGGTAAAATATGGCACCATATCTCCAGAAGAAGGTGTTTCCTACCTTGGTGAGAGTCCTACCTCTTTTGTTTTCACAGTGGTTAGTTTTCATTGTCCAAAATGAATGAGAGATTTGGCAACAATTGTTTTACTAATTTGATAATTTATGCCAAAGTAGCCTGAATCATCTGGGTAATCAGAATTGCCCAGCTTGACAACGCATACAAATAAAATTAACCAGACCTTTTCAACTCTTTATATTTATAGGTCCAGTTCAAATACAAACATTTCACCTTTGTTATATTTTGTCTTATTAACTAACATCTTCTAATAATCTCCTCAGAGATAATATTATTAAAATTTGACTTTTTTTTTTTTCCAATTGTGTTTGCATGGTTGGGACAAAAAGAGTCTTGATTTTAACCAGTGCGGCCTGTGTGTGGTGAGGAGGAAGGAGCACTGGATTAGGCATCAGAAGTTCTGCTTCCTGGTCCCAGCTCTGCCTCAGACCAGGTCTGTCATGCTGGGGAAGGCACTCACCTTTCTGGACCTCAGTTTCTGTATCTGTGAAATAAAGGACTCTGTTACCTCCAACCGGGGCTGGTAAACTACAGGCCATGGGCCAGTCTGTCCCATCACCTATCTTTGTATAGCACACAAGCTAAAAATAGCTTTTACATTTTTTAATGGTTGAAAAAAATCAAAATAATAGTTTTGTGACATGAGAAAACTACATAAAATTGAAATTTCAGCATCCATAATCAAGTTTTATTGGAACACAGCTGTGCTTCTTTGTTTTAGTGTTGTCCATGGCTACTTTTGTGCTACCATGACAACGCTGAGTAGCTGCATATGGCCCGCAAAGCCAAATATACTTACTAACTGGCCCTTTATAGAAAAGGTTTGTCAACCTTTGATTCTCTGAACTTTATAGATAAGCTTAAACAATCTTTGATTCTGCATGTAGGTTGTTAAAAGAAGAAAAGCCTTTTGTCTTCCTGCTTGGTTTAGTTAATCACCAAATACCATTCATCTCAGAGGTCCTTTGGGCAAGATGAACTCATGGCCCCTTACTCTGATCACTGATGGGGGAGGGAGAATTAAATGGAAGAGAAAATCTCATAGGATAGAATAATCCAGAGTTGTTCTTAATAAATGCCATTTTTTCCTACATGAAAACTAGTTTTACTGTTTTTTCTGATTATAAAAGAACATATTTATTTTTAAAAATCAGTCAATGCAAAAAGATATTAAAGACAGTGAAAAATCACTCATAATATATATATTATGTATATAATACATAATAATGTTTGCGCACATACACATACATACTTATGTCATTTTTTTTTCTTTTATTTAACAAAAAATGGGCTTAAGTTACACACCGTGCTTTGTGGCCTACTTTACCCACTTAATAGGAGATCTAAAGCATTGTTTCAAATCAATCATTGTTTCATATCAATACCCTGTGACTCATATTTCACACTTAAGTCATTTATCCTATGGAAATAAATTAGAGATGCCGCAAAGGCTTGTGTGCAAGCCAGGTATTTCCACTATTATTTATAGCTGTGCTGTCCAGTGTGGTAGTCACCTGTTGCTATTTAAATTAACAGTAATTAAAATTAAGCAAAATTAAAAATCCGGTTTCTCAGTTGCTCTAGGCATATTTCAAGTGCTCACTTGCCACAGGTAGCTTGTGGCTACCATATTGAACAGCACAGAAATGAGTACTTCCATCGTTGCAGAAAGTTCTATTGGACAGCACTGGCTTATAGAAACAAAACAATAGAAATAAACTCGCTACCCCACAAGAGGAGACTATATAAATTATTAATTCTTATTTAGACTAAATTTTATTTTTTAATGTTTGCGTTTTTAATAATTGTATGTTTATAAATTATGTTTTTAATATTGTTTATAAACATATTTTATAAACAATTTTTAATAATTATAGTATTTATAAACAATAAATATTGTTTATAAAGACTAATGATGGGGGAAATGTCCATGATATACTATTGAATGCTTAAAGCCATTTAGAATATGACCTTAATTTTGGTATTAAAAAATGGATATGCATAAAGAAAGAAAGTTGGAAAAAAAAAAAAGTTGGAAAGAAATATACCAAAACATTATCTGGGCATAGTAAGTGTTATTTTTTCCTTATAATTTTCTGTTCATCTTCGTATATAACTTTTACAATCAGAAAATGAGTTGTATGTAGAGAATTTTTCTGTACAAGCATGTTGGCTTTTGACTGTTGCTGCCATGAAGGTACACCCTCAGACCCTCGAGGGCTCAGGGGCAGCATGGGTAGAAGAGAGAGGATTAACTAACCTCCTCTCCTCCATCTCAGCATGTGACAAACAATGATCAGTGATCTACCCTTCTGTTCTGGTCCCAACAATGTATGGTGACTACAAAGCTTGACAGCTGTGGTCGCTATTTCAAAGAAGAAAGCAGAATGTGTCACACAATAGGTTATACTGATTTTCTTCTCAAAAAGGGATGGGGTAGGGTAGAAGGAAGAATTTTCTTGGAGAGAAGTAATACAAAGTAATAATGGAATCTTTATAGACTAATTGCAAAGAAATGCTTGTTTGCAAATAGCGCTGTCCTATTAGTAAGATGGATATGTGACTGGTTAAATAACTGAATACCAGGGTTGTGGATTCTAATTCACTGACTGCCTTGAGGTGGTCACAATCTAGATTCCTATCTGGTAACACCTACAAGAGGTTACTCCAAAGAGCAGAATTAGGACAAAGACAAGAATACAGATTTCAGCTTAATATGAATAGAGAAATTCTCGCCCTTAAGACATCTAACATGATGGAGGTGTTAGCTAACCGTGGTAATCATTTTGCAGAATATAAGTGTATCAAATCAGTATGTTGTACTATACCCTAAACTTACACAATGTTCTATCTTAGTGAAAAAAATATTTTTTAAGACTAACAATAGAACTGGCTGCCTCATGAATTAGTGAGAGCCCTGAATGACAGAAATCCAACTGTTTGGCTTAAGCAACAAGGGAATCTATTTCCTCATGTAACTGAAAAGTCCAGGGGTGGGGGTAGTCTGGCTTCAGGTTTGTGAAGCCCACCACAATGTGAGGAACCTATCCCTCCCCATCTCACTGACTTTTTGTATGTTGATTCATTCCAGATAAACTGCTCCATCCTGGAAACAAGATGGCTCGTACAGCCCCAATCTCACATCCACACAGTATAGCAATCCTAGTGGAAAGAGAGCCTCTTTCTCTTAGCATTGAATCTCACTGGCCTGGCTTGCATCATGTGCTCCTCCTTGAACCAATCACCATAGCCTGAGGGCTGGAGGAGCCAGGCCTGGGTTATTCAGCCACCAGTGGAGCAAATATGCTGAGAGTGGAAGAGGTCTGGGTTCTCCAAAGGAAAATCAAGGTGTAGTTACCAGAAGGCATTGAGTGGGCCAAAACTACAGCTGTCCATTATAGCCCTCAATCCTGGATGTTTTCTAACAGTGGTCACAGAAATGTGGAAGGGACTTCTGCAATTAACTGAGTAGGAAGCTGAACTTGAGGATCTCAAATTGTATGCCTTTCCATCTTGAGAGTCAATGAAATATAATCCATATCAAAGCCCCTTACTAGCAGTGCTAATATTGTGGAATTGCTGTTGCGCTATTTCTGGTGAGATTTAAACATTTTTAGTAAAACTTTGAAATCGTCTTTTAGGACATAAAATTTTATTTCTTCTCCTCCCCTCTTCAGAAAACTTGGATGAAACAATTGCTCTTCAGACCAAGAACAAGCTAGAAAAAAATGTTACTGACAATAAGAGCAAGCTTTTCCCAGGTATGATTTATTTTAGCATTTTTACCCCAGCTTTTAGCAAAATAACCCTTTTGAGTGGTAAATCATGAACTTCAATAAACACTGATAAAGAATTACAGATTTCAAAAAGTTTGAAAACCTGAAATCCAACCATGGGATTAAGTAGCTATAACCTTGGCCAGTCAGCACAGAAGTTTAATCCCAAGAAGCACTGAAAAGAAATGAGGACTTTACTGAAGTGGTGGCTGGTGGGAAAAGGTGAGAGCTATATCACAAGCTGAGCAATCCTTCCTAAAATTCTCCTTTAGGTATCTTTTTCTCTCCCCAGATCACCATTGTCCCTGACCCTCTGTCCCCTCCTGCTGCTTCGTCCCATACTCTCCCCTCCCAGCTCTTCTTTCGCCTCTGGGACAGTCTGCGCCCCCGTGTGGTATGACTTATGCCCTTCTCTTGGTTTCGTCACTTCTGCATCTCTACCCATCACCCTGCTTAGCATGGCGAACACCACGGAGCACAGCTGTGCAAACGAGAATTTCAGGGATGAGGAAGGCGCAAAAAAAGATCACAAACTCTTATACTTTAATTTTGTGTCCCTATCACAGAAATTATGTACCTATGTTTGATAGAATATACAGCCCTTTAAAATGATGTTTTCAAGCAGTTTTTAATAACCTGGAAACATTCTTCCATAATGATGCTAATGACAAAAGCAAGGAACAAAACTGTGCCACAAGTATGAAAAAATATGCATCAGAAAAGTATATATATATATATATATATATACTACAACACTAGTAGTGGATGTTTAATGAGACAATAACTGATTTTTCTTTTTTCCTATTTTTCTGTAGTAATAAACCTTTTACTGAAAAAAGAAAAAAGCTTATTAGACTGCTTGACATTTTCTATTTTACTGACTACAGGGATGCATTACCATTGTTTTCAAGGGGTTACCTACTTCAAGTTTTATGATTCTTTAATTCAATATAGGATTTCTAGAAGGAAGTATAGTTATTTTTAAGTGAGAAGTGAGCAAGCGTTATTATTGACAGCAAGGGTCCAATACTCTTCTTTGCATTAGGGTGACCAGGGATAAGGGAGTATGAAGAAAGAGGCAGGAGAGAAGTCCAGCCATAGCCCCAAACCCTTAGGTGCTACTCTGAGCAACAGACTGTTCTTCAAAAACAACATCGAGGAGAGATGGGGCAACTACAGAGTTATTTTCATTTGGAATCAAGACTCAAATTTACTTTGGAAACTGACTTATCCCACTTGAATGCCAACATTGATTAAAATAAGGAGAAAAATCTACACTCTAATAACACAGTGTGGCAGAACAGGAAAAATGCAACCAGAATCCAGAAAGCTGGAGGTGGGGGGTGTTGGCCCAGCTCTTCTTCTAACTCTACGGGTGAACTTCGGCACATCTCTCTCCGCTTTGGGCCTCAGTTTCCTCTTCTGTGAAATGGTGGGGAGGGAGGAGTCACAGTAGATAATCACTAAGATCTCTTTCAGCTCAAAAAATGATCTGACCTCAAACTACACCTTTTTAATAAAATTTATTTCTACACTAGAAATTAATTAATAGATAGGAAATAGGGTTATAATAGTGCACAATCTGATTACAGTGCCATCAGAGAAGAGTCATGAAGAAACAGACAGTACCAAGGAAGAAGCTGCTAAGATGGAAAAGGAATATGGAACCTTGAAGGATTCCACAAAAGATGATGACTCCAACCCAAGAGGAAAGACAGATGAGCCAAAAGGTATGGAATTGACAGCTCTACGTTGACAATGAAATTGGGGAAGCAAAACTTTCACTTGAAGGGTCATCCAAAAGTCAAGCCCCACCAAATTGGAGAAATTAACATCATCTGTATACAGAAGATTCAGCACATGGTACCTTTATTTGAATAGCAGTTTTTTTAATGGTCTTGAGTCTCCTGGAATGGCAAACTGGTTTCATCTTTTTATGGACTTTAACGTCCAATGGGCTTTTGCACTTTGGGAGGAACACTCATGACCATTTGTGCATTGTTCAATGTCCAATTTATGATCTTATGAATTTATTAAGCAATATTCATTTAAACATAATTGACACTCCTCTTAATAGTCACATACTACTTATTTAACAAAGTCATCAAAATTTATAGATTTAACAAAGCAAATTTTCTTAATCATTTATACTGATTACAACCTGACACTTTCAAAGACTTGATTAAAAATCATAAATCAAATATATCACATTTCCTTAAATAACCTAAATACCTTAAAAAGCAAAAAAGCACACACTAAACTAGCCCAATAATTATAAAACTTGTTTTTATCCTTATTCTTACACATTCCTGGGGTCAAATTTTTACTCAGCTCTAGTAAGTCTATATGATATAAATTCACATCTTCCAAGGTTTGAGAAACTTTACTATACCCAAAGAAAAAGACCCTATGAAGTTGCAAGTTCAAAGTCATTAACCCTCTGACTTCAGGTCAGGATGCGGGATCTGGTTGCACAGTCCAGTGTTTCAAGCCCCTTTAATTACAAAGTGTGCTGGTTACATCGCAGAAAATTTATGTCTGTATCTCAGATAGATATTCTTTTTCTGAAACTCAGTGTCTTTACCAGAAGCTGTGAACAGATGGCTTAAACCTACTTTATTTTTTTGTCATGATATATTGAACTCTTTGTTATAACTGGAACCCTAGTTATTATCGTTTCTGTATCTCATTAGTAGGGTTATCTAGAGGTTTCCTTCCCTGGAAGCTGAGGGAATGGGTCATTGCTCTCTTGGGAGAGGGGGTGGCAAGTGTGACATTCAGCTAATTTATCATCTGGAAATACACCATTGGGCTCCCTTTTCATTGTTTATTACATATAATCATTAGTGGCAATGAACTGAGGGACTTCCCTTATTCCTTGCTGTAATATGATAGGAGACCACAAAAGCTGATCATGTTCATGGTATAGCTCTTAATTTTGAAGAGACTGCTTGGCCCTCATACAAGTTCCCAATCTCTCTTGCTCATACAGATAGAAACAGGTTCACATTCATACTTGATAATAGACCCATGCTTAACTGTGTCTATGTATTAAGTAGAAAAGAAAGAAGCTAGCTATGTATTTAATACCTTGTAACTTAATAACAGCAATAAAAGTACAAACTATTTCTCTCTTATATTACTACTCTCTTTGTTAACACTTTATATTAAATTTCTCCATTTATGTAAGTTGTTCCAGTTAATGATGATAATGACGACGATGATGATTTTTCTGTTTAAATTGGTGTAGATTGGGCAGTAACCCTACCTCCAAGTTTCTCCTTTATCCTTTTTGCCCTGTACCCAGTGGTTTTTAAAGCATCTATGCTCTCTGGCAACAACAGGCTTTTTTTTTTTTAATTGAACTATAGAAAAATGTTGTATTAGTTTTAGGTATACAGCAAAATATATATATTTTTTTTTCAGATCCTTTTCCATTATAGGTTATTACAAGATATTGAATATAGTCCCCTGTGCTATACAGTAGGTCCATGTTGTTTATTTATATATAGCAGTGTGTATCTGTTAATCCCAAACTCCTAAATAGGCTATTCTAGACCTACTCTGAATTTTCCTGTCCCCTCCCCCCCAAAAAACTTGAAATCAATTCTCCTTCAAAGAGTTCTGGGGGCTTCCCTGGTGGCGCAGTGGTTGCGCGTCCGCCTGCCGATGCAGGGGAACCGGGTTCGCGCCCGGGTCTGGGAGGATCCCACGTGCCGCGGAGCGGCTGGGCCCGTGGGCCACGGCCGCTGAGCCTGCGCGTCCGGAGCCTGTGCTCCGCATCGGGAGAGGCCACAGCAGGGGGAGGCCCGCATACCACAAAAAAAAAAAAAAGAGTTCTGGTTCCTTTATGTAGAAAATATAGAAAATCCAACCTGCATTACATGAGTTCAAATGAGTGGTGATGTTGGCCAAAGGTACTGCTTGTATTCCAGTTATTGGGACTTTTTGACACAGGGCTGAAAAAGAAATTTTTTCTTAATATATCAAGTTCATGTCGATTTTTTCTATCTCATGAAGTTTTAGATTATTACACCCCTCTTCTCTCTAGGATGGATTTCATAGACCACCACAATTTTCTCCTATATTGACATTACTGACATATGAACTCTAATTGTTTGGTGGTAGCCTATGTTGGGAAAGGTTATGACAGGACTCAGGAGGAAAGAATGTTGCGATGATTAATTAATAATGTTTGTCATGGGCATGGAAAAGGGGAATTGGTGATATATGTGTCGACTTCGCTGACCAGTCATGCTGCCTTGATACTTCCAATCAACCCTAGGCCCACTTTGGATGAGTGGTAAACTTTTTTTAATATCTTTTTAAAATCATAGTAAAATATACATAACATAAAGTTTACCATTGTAGCATTTTTAAGTGTACAGTTCAGTGGCACTAAGTACATTCATATCATTGTGCTACCATCACCACCATCCATTTCCAGAACTCTTTTTCATCTTGCAAAATTGAAACTCTAAACTCATTAACTAGTAACTCACCATTCCCCCTCCCTCTTCAGCCCCTGGCAACCACCATTCTACTTTCTGTCTCTATGAGTTTGACTACTCTAGGTACTTCAGATAAGTGGAATCATGCAGCATTTGTTCTTTTGCTACCAGCTTATTTCACTTAACATAATGTCCTCAAGCTTCATCTACGCTGTAACGAGCGTCAGAATTTCCTTCCTTTTTCAGGCTGAGTAATAGCCCATTGAATGTATATACCACATTTTGTTTATCCATCTATTTGCCTATGGACACTTGTGTTGCTTCCACATTTTGGCTACTGTAAATAATGCTGCTCTGAACAAACATCTCAAGACTAAAAAATATTCAATTTGGGCAGGGGAAATAGTCCTAGAAGTGGAATTTCTAGATCATATGATAATTCTATTTTTAATTTTTTGAGAAACCACTGTTTTCCATAGTGGTTTCACCCTTTTACATTCCCACCAACAGTGTGCAAAAGTTCCAGTTTCTACATATCCTCACCAACGCTTTTATTTTCTGGTGGTTTTTTGTTTTGCTTTGTTTTAATGGTGGCCATCCTAATGGATGTGAGGTGGAGGATGAGTGGTAAACTTTTGAAAGACAGCTAAGCAGGAAAAGAGTGGTCCTGTGGCCTGAGCTAGAGAGCTAGGAATTGGGCAGCACAAAGGACTACAGCTCAGTGTGCCTGGATCATCTCCTCTGGGAGCAACCCACGTGTGATGATGACCATCCTTCCCTAGAACAGAGCAAGCCATATCTATCTAGGTCAACTTACTCGCTGAGGCAGTATGCTCATTGCTTAGGACACCACCTTATATCGCTGTGCGAATATCCCTAGGAATGGGTGCTACCAGGTCTCTTACTTGTTTTAGGAAAGCATTATGTAAAAAAGGAATACGAAGGAGTTGATTCTTGGTAGCCCACTACTTCCTATTTAGGGTGTGAGTGTGTGGAGACTATGATGAGGTTAGATTTCTCATTAGGATTTCCATCAGGTAATAACGGAGAGAGAGAAGAGTAAAACTCCATCCAGTTAGTGTTAATCTTTGTAATGGCTCTCCTGAAACATTAGGAAAAGGGTAGGGATTTGGGGCTAAAATTAGTCTCCCCCCCCCCATTATTTAGAGACTTAATTTACTCATGCTACCCCTGATCCTATTTACTCTGGGATAAGAAAAACTGATTCTAGTATGGTTTAGAAAACACCAAACTGAGCTTAAGCCAAGGGCCAACATTTCTTGGAAAAGATGTAGTTAATGCCCAAAAGGACATATTATGACATATATCTTTGTATTCACAGTTGCTTTATTTGCACTTTTCTCAAAGGCTATTTTGCTTCTCTGTTATAAAACCCAGGAAGAAAACACCTGTTGTCTCTAGGCAGAAAAATAAAACAATCTACGTGGGTGAAGGCAGGGTTGGCTGGGTTTCTTGAGACATTTATTCAGCAATAAACATTCATTTATTCCAATGGCATGTCTGGCACTGTGCGCAGAAAGCTACAGAAGGAATTTAAGGACCAATGCCTGCCTTTGAGGACTCAGGCAAGCTCTGAAATGACCTAAGAATAGGCCTTAAATCATATGTAGGCAAATACAACACAAGCCACATATGTCTCTCCCTTACTGATGAGTCAGCAGCATATAGAACAGGCTCCCTTCAGAGAGAAAGCTGGAGGACGTTACAGAGCAGAGCAAGAGATGAGGTAATAGCTAAAACCACTTAAGGAAATAATTATAAGCAGGACACATTGGCAGGAATATCTGTAAAGAGTCTGTTTTGGTCTTGCGATGTGAAGTGATGTCCCCATCCAACAAAAGCAAATTTTTTTTTTTTTTTTTTT